>NC_092504.1:102261253-102567462 GCF_047511675.1 Marmota flaviventris
CAGCAAATGCCCTCCTCAGTATGAGTGGACATAAGGGCCTAAATAGAACAAAAGGTATAAGAAAGCTGAATTCATGATCTTCTTGACTGCTTGAACTTAGAATATTGGTCTTCCTCCGCTTTCAGTGCTCCTGCTTCTTTGAACTACACCACCAGCTTTTTTGGTTCTCCAACTCATACACAGCAGACTATGAGACTTCTTGGCCTCCATACTTGTGTGAACCAGTTTCTTAAAATAAATCTCATTCTCTCTCATTTTCTGTCTCCTATTCGTTCTGTTTTTTTTCTGGACAATTCCAACTTCTACATCTCATAGTACTACAACACTCCCTTATTCACATCATGGACAACCTCAAGAATGGGATCCTAATTAGAATGTTAAACTCCATGTATGTATAATATGTCAAAATGCACTCTACTGTCAGGTATATCTAAGAAGAACAACAACAAAAAATTATTCCCATGTATCATTGCTCAATTGTTCTTCCAGCAAGAACTTGAAAGGCAATAGATCCATGACATCATATCATAACATATAAATCATTGACATTAAATTTTATATCACTCCCCTGAAAGGCTATTACAGTCAGCAGGTGACTTGGTTCAATCCTTAAACAGGTCTAGACTATAGAACCAACTGCCATATGACTGTGATAACTGTTTAGGGTGGTTACTCATTCATTGATATTTGCCATGTGTCCCACTACTGTTAGGAAACAGGTGTTGGTTCTGTAATCTCTGCACAAGAGTCAACATTCTTATTTTGTCTTATCACAGCCAGTGGGTTCTAAGGCTTGGTAAGACTTTATAATGCTCAAGACACTGACTGCAAGGCATCAGAGCATTTGTGAAAATATTTTTCCAATAAGAATAGTGAATATTTCTTGAGTCCATGCTGTATGCCACAGTGCTGAGCATTTTAGGTAGTATCTAATTTAATCATTATAGCAATCCTATAAATATCATCACTCTTTCTGTTTTATAGAAGAAAAACTGAGGAGTACTCATGCTAACTAGTTGCTCAGAAATTCAAACCCAGGTTTGACTCCAGGGTACCTATTCTTCGAACCACTGCTCTGTCATCAGGCAGTAAATAGACAGTGTGGTTGTTTCTGTAAGATTAATACTGCATGTGATATGAAGCTCATTGTTGGATATTGAAAACTAGTTATAGAATTTAGGTTGAATGATTAAAGTTATAATCCCCAGTTGTGATTCAAATGAACTAGTTATGACAGTTACAATAATCAAACCTTAGTAAACCTGTCAAGATATGTTGGGAATGCATATTCTAATCATACCAATGTTAAACATGAAAATTCTATATCATTCACAAAAATTGTTCCAAATAATGGAACTCCAGGGAAACTCACAAAATGTGTATAATAACTGATGAAATTAGTATCCCACTGCCTAGGCAAGAATATAACAAGTAAAATCAGAATGCTATCTTTAAATCCACAGTATTAAGGTGAAGAAGTTGGAATGACTTTTTCTTTTTAAAGGGCATACTTCAGAAACTGAAAATCAGCAGTAGAGTTCAAATATCTGAAAACAAAAAAAGGTGGTAATAGGTGATTTCAAATGAAGTACTCTTGACATAAAGTTCAGTTGTAAAGAAATTTAGAAAGCTGGTTATAAAATTAAAAGCATTATAAACATGAATTAAATATTTTCTAACACCAGATATGTAAGTATAAATCTATATGCAATCTGATTTATTATAAAATGTTATGGTATAACACCAATAAAACCATTCTATATCAAAAGGAACAAACCCTGGAATTCTCCTCACATGTCATGTGTTGCAGGCAATTTCGCACACCTGTTGTGGGTGTGTTTTCATCCCTGGAGCAGAAAACTTAGGTACAGAAAACCCATTCTAGATTAAACTTATCTAGAATTTAAAACCTCTTTGTGTACTTATTTCTGATACTAGTCAAGACAGCTAAGTCAAAACAAGTGCTACACAAAAGGCAAAAACTGGCGCTAGGGATAGAGCTGAGCAGTAGAACTCCTGTATAGCATATGTGAGGTCCTCAGCATGATCCCCTGTACAACACACACACACACACACACACACAGAGGCAAAAGAGGCTATGACTTTTGAAAGAATTGAAGGAACAGTTTTATAATCATCATAAAGAAATGGATCTCTTTATTTTATATGTAAAAATATCAGACACTGATAGATGATGATAATTGTGATCATAATAGTTTCATTCCTCTTTATGAGAAACAAGTGAATAAGATTAGACTAAAATTTATGACAATAAAGTCTTTGCTATGAGTGTAGAAGAGTAATGTTGTTTTATATGCAGAAAATTAATATTCTATCTCAATGCTTTATTTAATGAAACATACCATTATAAAGATTATAATAGGAATGTATGGGGAAATAGTAAAATGCTAATAAAATGTTTAGAAACTGCCAACAATGAACAGTATTATTCCACAAACTTTCTACTACCATTTCTGAAATGGCCTGGATAAGAAACTGAACCTCTGAGATGTTCATGTTAGCCTTTAAAAGTTAGAATGAAATTGTTTACTTTTCTATTGCAGGTGTTAAGAGAATTTCTTACCATTTTAATTAAATGCTATGATGATGCTATTTTAACAGGATTTTAATACTGATCAATTTTCTATTTTACTATCATTTGTTCTTCTTGTATATTACTGAAACTGAGAAAGAAGAGCCTTTTCAGTTTTGGAAGAATTATTTGAAGGGCTAGCCTCCAAAGAATACAACTGTTGTCATTTTTTCCCCCTTCCAATCTCTTGCTCTTCAGGGACTGTTTCTCTTTTAATTTATTGCTCTGTGTTCTAAAAAGTGGAGAGAGATTACAAACTGCGTTTTAAAAGTGTATTAAATATAACTTATGGTAAATTAGTAATACCTCTTGAAAAACCCTGCTCTGAGCTCTCCCATAGTGCTTCCTCTGGGGGAAGATAACTCAATTGGGTTGATTTAAAGGTTCTGTCTAGTTCTTTTAAACATTCCTTTGATGTTGTATTGCTCTGCTTGTAATAGACTGTTATTGCCCTATATTGAGTTTGCAGAGTGAAGGTAAATCTTTCGTGATGTGATTGTGCCTTCGCAAACTCAATATTGTTCCCGGGGCCTTTATAACTCTCAACTATGTTGCAGCAGAACAGCACACATTTTCATTTTTACCTTTTTATACTGTTATTCTTTGTTCTAAGCTGAAAGTACGTATGCTTATATACGCTCTCTAGTGCTTGTTCTGTGAAGCGGTAACTCATAAGCAAAAAGAACATTGTCAAGTGGGTTATTTTTCTTTTTCTGAAATCATTGATTTTAATGTTGATCTTTTTCATTGTGTTCCATTAAATGCTCTACTGTGTTATTGGAAAAGCACCACTACTGGGAAAAACCTCAACTCAGCTATCTATCCAAGTTCTAGTTTGAAATGTTTTCTAAGAGCACATAGGGCACTGTCAGAGAGTTTCTGTGGAGGAAATCTTTCCTACCTTGAAACTCAGACAGATGAGATTTTCCCTGGTGGCAGATCACACACATATTACCTATGCTACTAGAAGTATTACACAGATAGTTCAATATTAACTTTGACCTATTTGATTGAAAGTGGAAACTTTATATGATAGCTTAAGTTATAATTTGCTTCTTTTGTTAAATTTGTTGCCAAAAAATCAGATTATTTTTAGGTGGAGCTGCATCCAACTCATAGATTTAAATTGCTTATAAAGCACAGTAGCACTAACTCTACCTTTTAGGCTTTAATTTTACTTTTCGGTGAGTATCCTTTTATTATTACTATTATTTTTTAGTTATTTTAAAGTATATGATTACATAGTTTTGAAGCAATTATTAGTTGATAAGAAATATTCAGGTAACAGAATGCCTACAAATGTAAGGAGATATTTTATGTTTTTGTAAACTTGATTTTAAATAACCACAGTATTGGGTATTTATTTTTCTAAGGTGGCTAATAATTATCATTCTAAAAATGTCAACATTTTCTAAAAATGTATGCTATTTTGATTCTGTCTCTTGTATGTGACCCTTTTGCCAGGTGATGACCTGTGGGATGGAGATGTTTAGAAACTGCCAAGAAGCAAGAAGGACTTTTTCAGTTGTGGCCCTTTGACCTTGGGCCTTCCAGCCTCCAGAACTGTGAACTAAATAAATCTGTATTCCAGATTTTCCAGTCTGTCATATTCAGTTATGGCAACAGAAAAGAGACTAAGATGTGAGGTACTGTTTAATATGCATACATTTAAAAGGTGAATATATATTTCTCAATGAGAATGGAGTTCATGACTGAAACTAGAATTTCTTAGTTGGATGGAAACTTAGAGGACATCTGACCATGAGGTTGCAAGTAGGTGCCTGCTGGGTTATATGTGACTTATTTGTTTCTGATTATGTTCTTTCCATTTCATCCTCCTTCTCATTTTACCTATGCAGGGCCTAATTCTCAAAATATTAGCTACTAGAATTTAGAAATTGGAATTTTACCACTGAATATACATTTCTAGCTTTTAAACTAGAAGCACTGGGAACAGTGGTGAACATTCTTACAAGGATTGTAAGTTGGCTTGTACAATTTTTTGTTGGCCAGAGACCTCACAGGGTCTTCATTTCTTTTACTGTTGACATATGGGATCATGGTATGTATTTCTAGTCTAATTCCAGGAGGATCTTTAACTTCTCCATTAAAGTAGCCACCCATTTGGGCATGCAGATCGCTTAATTTTAGAATCCTTATACCTCAGAGAGCTCTTTTTCCCTGTGGTTGCCTTCAGTCATTATCAATTCATAGAAATCTCTCCCACTTTAATTCTTCCTCTTGCCTTTGTTAGTGGTACATAGTCTACCTTGAATTATATTTTTATTTTCATCTTCTCAATAGCAGGAATCATCTTTGCATCTCACACAGTGAAGTCCAACAGGAGGCCTGGTAAGTTCTTAAGACATGTTTGTGGAGTTGAATTTAATTTCATTAATGTGGTCTTTGTCAAGAAAGGAAAGAGAACAAGCATCTTATATTTTCTTAACCCCTAGTCTACGTCTTTCTTTTTTCAAGTAAGTTCTTTGCTCTCATTTAACATATTCCACCAAATATTATATTCTTTATTTACAAAAATAGGATGTCTCTCCCTCTGCCCTTGGCATCCTACCCTTTGTCTGAGTGCTTCCCACAGTCCATACTTTCTGCCTTTTTGTCTTAGGTGCTTGGGAGCTCAGATAAAAGTTATGTTATTACTTGGGATATTTTCCTGAATTTAGACTTCTGATCTAATGATTATTTGCTCCTTCTATTCATTTTTAACGTTTATTCCTGCCTTTGTAGTTTTGGGTCCTTTTTTTTTTTAAAGTTTTTTTGGGTAATGTGAGGATTGAATGAAATGTAAGTAAGGCTACCAGTATGGTGCCAGCTCCCAATAGTTGGTGGGGTGGGCAATGTTATATCACACTTTGCTGTGTGATTTTTACTTTAAGCCACTTTTATTTCCTTTACCTTCCCTTTCTATTTTGGAATATAGGTAAGTACATATGATGGAAAAGACATCAGAAAAGATAAAGACAATTTTTACTAGTTGGTACTTTTATGAAGATGGGGATAAATCTTGAGCAATGAAATCCATGTGTATATGTGTATGTAGTAATTTAATGTATATTCTTATTTGTTAACTCACTGAAATCTAGACCTTCTGTCCAAATGGTAAAAGAAATAAAAGTGGAAGGAACAGAGAGAAAAATCCCTTAAATGGATAACTGAGAGTGGATGGTATTATAATTATCCTTCATCTCAATAATTGTAAGATGAGTTGGTAAATTTGTTAACTCTGTTGAATCCTCCCAAAAGAATTTGTTTCAATCCCCCCTCCTACCTACACATTATCTGTTGGCAAATCAGCATCATTTACGGCCTCCTGGTTCTCCTTTGGTGAGTGTGACAGAATACTTGGGAGCTATGTTCCCAGAGTCCTTGTGAGCCATCCTTGGAATTGGATTCTATTAGGAGGTGGCATTTGCATCAAGAGCTGTGTGATTGAGGGGAAGTAAAAGCCATATTTTAATTTTTCTGGCAGCAGCCGGCAGGCGTATGGCTTTCTGTGGATGTGAGGTTTTATAGTAGCCTCTGACTCATTTTTCTAAGAATTACTTGACTTTCCTGATTGAAATATCTAAAGCAGTTTATTCTTTCCCAAGAATTTTTCTCATAAAGCTTCTGTAAACTCACTTGGAGAAGAAAATAGGCAGCAGAATACCATTTAGTAAATTTACTTGTGACTTTGATATGGTTAAATATTTGAAATTAGAGATTCACCAATTAGAACTTGGTATGGACAAATAGCTCCAGAATAAAAAGAGCCTATAGTCCCCCTGTGAAGCGGGTGGGGAGGGAGGCGATTTTTTTTTCTCTCTAGGAAAAAGGTAAAGAGATCACAGTTTTTCATTAGATCACTTATAAGAAGCATATGTTTTCTTTTTACATAAGAAACTATTTGCAAGATACACCAGTTCATTTTATGTTGCTATAAGAGAATAATAAAGGCAAGGTCATTTATAAAGAACAGAGTTTTATGTAGCTACAGTGTTGGAGGCTGAAAGTCCAAGATCAGGTAGCCTAACATTTGGATAGGGCCCCCTTGGCTGTGACACAACATGAAGGACAGCAGCATGGTGGAAGTGTATTTGAGGAGAGATTGCCATGGCAAGATGGGAGGCCAGAGTGATTCAAGAGACAGACTTTCACTTTTTTTTTTTAAATGTATTTTTTTTTTTTGAGAGAGAGGAGAGAGAGAGAATTTTTTAATATTTATTTCTTTTTTAGTTATTGGCGGACACAACATCTTTGTTTGTATGTGGTGCTGAGGATCGAACCCGGGCCGCACGCATGCCAGGCGAGCGCGCTATCGCTTGAGCCACATCCCCAGCCCCATGACTTTCACTTTTTTAACAGCACATTCTGTCAAGAACTAACTAGGGTCCCACAAGAACTACATCCATCTCTTTTAGGTGTACACCACCCACCAGTGACCTAATTACCTTCCACTAAGGCTTGCCTCTTAAAATCTTACCTCTTAAGTATTTACCACCTCTCAATATCACCAGACTTTTAATGAAACCTTTGTGGGGTAACATGTACCTTTGTGGGTAACACCCAACCCATCCAAACTAAAATACAAGAGAGAATTTTTGAAAAAAATACTATAGGTTTTGTTTAACTGACAAAAATATTTGAAAGCTACAATGAGAACCATAAATATTTCCTCCCTCCAACCTAAATTCAACAATTAGTGAAAAATTTTGTTATACTATAAATATTTATTAATTTAGATATGGAGAAAAAAGGGGAAAAAAAGCTTCACTTCTTTTCAGCAAAATCTGATGTATGTGAACAAAATTTTTTTTTTTTTTGTGAAATAATGTAATAGATGTTTAACATCTTTTGGCTTGTGAAGCATAATCAATATATTGAGCACTCTAGCAAATCTAGAATTTGTCTTGGTTTCTACTCAGTAGGTAAGGAAAATGGCATATTAGTTATGATTTTTTGGCTTTAGGTTAGCTCAAATTTCAATAAGATTGCTACTGCAAACATATTTAATTCAGCCTGAAACACAATAAATAAATTTTCTATGGTTGAGTCAGAGCCGTACAGTATGGAAGGCCAGTATACTGGAGTCTGCTATTGTGAGTTGGAGGATTAGTAACCTCCAAATACCCCTCACTCTACAAGACAAAGCTGTCTTGATTGAAAATTAAAGTAATTCTTGTGTGGAACAATGGTGAGTTACAACCAGTTGCATACTTTCTCTCTGCTCTATTTCTAATTGCGGTGGATCCTTATTGCCTGTTTGATTGCTTATATCAGACACTAAGACTCACTCTCTTGTCTCAGGTTGACTTTGTGGAGGTGAAAAGTGTTCATGAGCTGTTGCTTTGTGCTCATTAACATGATCTGTCCACCATTTCATTGTACTTTTTTGCACAACGTTTTTTTCAAGGTAAACTAAAAAAGTTCAGAAAGCAGTATCACAGAGGATACTAAAGAGAACTTTTTAAAAAATAATGAATACAAAATAAATCTATTTGGATATGTAGGGTAACTTAATTGGTAACTTGAGGTACTTTATGAATATTTGTGAGCAAATTGGCACTAGGCATAATGTATCTTTTTCCTTCCTCATCCTCCAGACAGAAGTATACTGAATACAGAGCACACAGAACTAAAAGCAGTCAAACAAAATCTTGATTTACCTTAATCCACCTAACAAGTAATTGAAAATGCAATTAATTAAACAACCTTAGAAATTTGAGTTTTTGCAACTCTATTTGTCATCTTTTCATGCCTTAGTAAAATATCTGAGGCAAACTACTTAAGAAGAAAAGAGATTTATTTAGCTTACAATTTTGGAAGTCCAAAGACCAAGACCCAGTGACCCCATTTGTTTGACCTCTGAGTAAGGTCTAATGGCAAATGACATCACACCATGGCAGAAGCTCCTTCTCAATAAGGAAGCCAGAGGGAGAAAGGGGAGTCAGGCTAGCTCCTTTTATAACTCTCTTGTGAGAACTGCCTTGATCTAAGAGTGGGGACCCCAGTGGACTCCCACCAGGCCACACCTCTTAAAGATTCCACTATCTCCCAATTCTGTTACCCTGGGGACCAAATTCCCAAATTCCGAGCACATGAACCCTGGGGAACATACAAACCATACCCAAACCATGAGACTGGGTTAGTTTCTGTGGGGTTTCTATAAAGCAAGTTTGCCTCTCTTGCTCTCTCTTGTGCTATGGGATCTCTTTCTTATATACCTCCTTCCCTTTCCACTTTTCTACCATGCATCCCGCAGCATGTAGAACTTACCAGAAGCTGTGTAGATGCTGGCAGAACAGTGAGCTAAGTAAACCTCTGTTCTTTATAAATTATTCAATCTCAACTATTTTGTTATAGTTAAGAAAATTGACTAAGATTTCTAGAGAATATAATGTTTGAGCAGATATTTGAAGGGTATGTAGAAGCAGTTTGAAGGAAAAGATGATGGGTAATGGAAAAGTTGAAGAACTGAAAGACCCACGTGTTAAATTTACCTTATGTATTGGAAAGGATTAGAGCAAGGAAGGCTAAAGCCAGCAAAGTTTTCAATGAATGAGGAAGATACTCAGAAGACAGACAATATGAATGGCATGAACCTGAAAGTTGCTGAGTTTTGTTTGCTTTGATTGGTTCATGGGTTTATATGGTCCCCCCCAACACCCCCCTCAAAAAAAATAAAAGGTAGAGGAGTAATGGTCTAAAAGTTGAATCCGGAATGCAAGGAACACCAGTCCTAATTCTGAGGTCTGAGGGGTGTGAAAGATTAAAATGCTACAATCATAGTTGTGTTGGCATGAGAATGTGTCTTGCAAACATCCATCTACAGGGAGATTGGGTAACTAAGGGGCTGAGCTGCTAAGCTCTGGCACCAAGGCTTGCTTCCCACAGGTTGCCCCCAGCCCTGGCCAAGAGTGGTAGAAATGCTACAGCAAGACAGCTCTAGGAAGACATAGGCCTACTCTGATGGCCAGTTTGGACTCAAGGATTCCTTGATGGCCTTGCTCACCCCCTCTCATGTCTGTACTGACAGTCTAGTACGCTTCCATCCAACCTTCCCTCTCCTTTTCCTTTATTCCATGTCAGCCTTTCAGTATACTATCATGGCTCTCTGGCCTATTCTGCCCACCCCTTTTTCTCTCACATGAACATTGTCCCTGAGAAAATCCATATTTTTTTATACCTTTATTTTATTTATTTATTTTTAGGTGGTGCTGGGGATTGAACCCAGTGCCTCACACATGCCAGGCAAGTGCTCTACCACTGAGCTACACCCTCAGCCTCTGGCGTGTTTTAATTCTATCTGAAAGTCTGTGTCTCAGAATAAAAGAAACTGACACAAAAACAGACCTGGGGAAGTGCTTCAGTTTAAGCAAGACATGCAGAAAGTGCACATACGTGAAGGCTAATGGCTTTAACAACTCTCAGAGGGGTAAGGGATGAAGAAGACACATTTTCTTGAAAATGGCACCTTTTGAATAATTTTTTAAAGTAGTTGTTTATGTATTTACAATTAAGGAGACTGTAAAAATATAATAAACAACCTTGTGAAACAGTGCATAGAAATTATGAAAAGTGTGGGACTTCACTTTCTTTCTGACAAGCGAGGAAGGTCCTCTTGTTTTCCACTGGTCATCACTCCTAAAATTCATTAGAAGAGCAGAGATAACCCTTACCATCATCCCTTCTGTTATTAGGGGTGTGTTATCAAATATCAGATCCATTAACAAGTGGGCTTAGGACTGGGCTAGGGTGGAGCACACAAGGACCTATAGCACAGGACTCAAGAAGGCAAGTCTCACAGGTGCCCACCCTGCACTTGCAGGTTCTAGAGAGTGTGTGTCTCCTTAAACATGGTGTCCTAGATGTCCAATTTGCTTGACCTAGTTCCAGCCCTGTGAAAGCTACTCAAGGACTCAGAGTAGTATAGAATTTCTTTATGTTTTTAGCTCAAAGAATCAAGTCAATCCAAAGCCTTTATTCTTCAGTTAAAATGATAGTAGACTGACATTCCAGAGTCTTCCACCGATGACTAGAGCCTCTTGCTCTTCTCTTCATCCACCAATAATTTTATATGAATAATTTTCAGTGAATATGTACAAAAATAGCTCAATGACACAATTATCAGACAGAGTAGAGAAATTGGAAATAGTACCGCCCCCCCTTTCTGGTACTGGACATTGAATTAAGAGGCAATCTATCACTAAGCTACATCCCCAGCCCTTTTTATTTTTTATTTTAAGATAGAGTCTTGCTTAGTTGCCCAGATTGGCTTCAAATTTGCATCCTTCTATATTAGCCTCCCAAATAGCAGGAATTATAAGTGTGTGCCACCATGCTTGGCTGATAAGATTCTTTATATTGGTGTCTCAGATCTTTTTTCCAAATGATTGGTTAAAGCTACTTCCTTGTCTCAGACCATTTGCTTTCCTGAGTTCTTAACTTCTGCCAGTCGTTTTAATTCTTCAGGGCAAGAGGTTTGGGGATGGCTGTTCAAATTATTAAGGACTTCTCTGTTGCATAATATAAGTATAAGCAGTGTATATTAACCTGAATTCATTTGAAAATTCCAACTTGAATGTTTTATAGAAAACCCAGTGAGATGGCATGTTGAGGAGTAAGGAGAACATTAACAAAGGTAATAAGAGTGAAAAGAATGAGAAAATCCAACAAGGTATCAGTATTTTTTAATAAAATTTAAAAATTCTAATTTACCTTCAAATTGCTAGGGACTATTATCTTCTGGTTGTAGAATCAGCAACAACAGTTGTACTAAGTCAGAATAAGAATGTTGGCTACGCTGGATTATCCAGCACTTCTCTGGATCAAACTTCAGTATCACGGATCTGCCTTGGATCTTAGTTGAGTAGCTATAACAAATTCCAGAGGTAGGGTGACTTAAACACTATTCCTCATACTTCTGGAGGCTGAGAAGTCCAGAATCAAGGTGCAGGCAGACTTGGTGTCTGGTGAGGGTGGTCTTCCTGACTTGTAAACAACTACCTTCTTGCTATGTCTTTACTTGCTAGGCAGAGAGATCATCTTATAAGGGCACTCATGCCATTCAAGAGGGCTCTGCTCTAATGACCTCTTTAAGATACTACCTCCAAGTACCGTCACATTGGGAATCAGGACTTTGACACTGAATTTTAGCAGGACACAAATAGTTCATAGTGCTAGATGTGTACATTTCACAGATGAGTAAAGGGAATTTTTTTTTTTAAAATCAGGGAGGGGAGTACTGACATAGGTTTGCTAAGTAGTTTATGTTAAGTAAGGACATTTAAAAAATCAGCTATCATTTATTATCATAATCATTCAATTCTCTAAGAGTATGAAAGGCAAAATTCCAGAGGACAGTAGGGTCTTTGCATGAAAGACAAGTTGGCAATGTGATAGCCACCCTCCTGCTCTTTCACATATGCACACCCTCCACACACCCTTTACTTTGTCCTTAATATTATTTTTCTCTTTTAAATATTGGTTGACCAAGTCTTTGCCACAGACTGCTCATAGTCCATAGGTAAGCACTTGGGAACTACAGATCATATAATCTTCCACCTTATAAAAAGCAAGAAGTTAAGATATTCTAGAAAGATGTATGTCTATTTAACACCTTAAAATCTTATGGATGGTCATTTTTAAAACATGAATGCTATTCTGACTACAGAGATTAAAAAATACATGCCAAGTACTCTCTGCTTTAATACATATTAATTTATGTTACTTTTATAATCTATTGTAGGAGACTAAACTTTCATAAACTTTTATTGCCAGAAGCCAAATTTATGTTCCTATGTTCTTTGAATAAGCTCATTGACAAAATTTGCACACTTTATTTTGAGAAGACTGTTGGCAGACACTTGTTGAAGTTCTTTCCTAAGAAGATCAATGCTAGGGGAACACAAGACACAAGAGGTTTCCATGACCATTTTGTAGAGTTCAGATGTCAACAACATGACCCACGAGGTGAACTGCAAGAATAAAGCATAGAGAAACATCAACAGCCATCATTCAGACGGAGTCATTTATAGTTCTTTGCTACAACACACCTGCTACTCCAGATGAAATCCTGCTGTTCCCCAAAGTGCCCTCATTTGCATGGACTTTTGGTGACCTATCTGTAAGCACACAGCAAGCGTACACCTGCCTGTAAGGTTGGGCCCTCTGTTTATATGCCATTGCTTACTGCAGGAAATATAATAAAGCAAGATAGCATAGATAAAAATTGTAGATATTAAAAAGAAAATAGGGACAACAAGTGATCAGACTAAGTAATTGAAGAGTGCAATTGTGAAAGAATAAACAGTCAAACAAGTTGATTTACATCCAGGAAACTCCCTGAGAACACTGAAAATTTCTTTGATGGAGTTTGAAAAAACCACAGCAAAGTAAAATTCTTTCTTTTACAGTTTTTTAAAAATAATGGCCTGAATTTATGGGAGAAAACTCAAGAGAGCCTGAGTGCCTGAGTGCACAGTTGGTTCATCACAGATTCAAGGATCATCATTCACAGAGAGGCACTGAGTACAATAGCCTAGAAACTTCTGGCATGTCCATGAGTTCACTCCCTACCCTGATGGTGCCTTCAGACCTGGCTTAGAAAGATTAAGGTGATAGTTTTAACTTTCTGATACACATTTTGTACTGAATTTTCAAAGGCAATTTAAAAAATAAATTTATTGTTTCCTTGACATATAATTGGTACTACTACATAGACAAATGTAAATGGGAACCATTTTATTAGAAAATCTGAGTTCTGGTCTTGGCTAAAAACTGATAACCTGTTACTATAGGACAATGACTACTATTTCTTGGGTTTTATCCTCATTTGAAAAGTAAAGGTTTTAGATTTGCTCTTTAAAGTCCCTTCAGCTCTACTCTGATGTGTTATAATGTATGTTCTTTCCCATGAGGAAGCTTTTCTCATAAATGCTCATTTCACTGCAGCAAGAATAGATTTTCAGACTAAAATCAATACATAACACTGCCTGGTGTTGAAGCATTCCAAGGAATAGGTAGAAGTGATTTTGAAGAAAATACATCATACTACCTCATATAGGTATACCATAATAAGGATCAGCTCATATAGCTATACTAAAATAGAATAAGAATCCACGTGGCTCACTAGAATAAAACAGATTATACCTGCTATTATTATGGTTAATGTCATCCATAAAGAAAATCTTCCCATCTATCTTTTTAAAAATTTTCCTTTCTAAAATATTTTTTCCTAATGATGAAATGCATCGAACCTGAGATCCATCACAGTGAAGGGACCATTAATGAAGGTACGGTCAGGAGTAGAATTGACACTTCATACACTGAAGTCTTTCTTTCAGGTTTCTTTTTTCTCCTCTTCTAGAAAGGAAGCAATTCTCTTTCAATATATCTGTTGGTAGTTCTGTGTTTGGAACCCCCACCATCAGTTTTCTTCCTGTCTTTGCTCTCATCTCTGCCTTGCACCCATAAAAAGGGGCAATGCTGATTTTTGAAAACAGCAACCTTAAGTACATGTGTCCTCTGGTTTCTGTGGGATTTGGCTAAAGGAAGACATAGAGGAAATGAGCAGACAAGAGAACAATGTCAGAGTATTTCCTGCCTGTCCCTCTGCTTTGGCTCTGTGGCTGTGCCCTATCACATAGCTGAGCTTTTACCTGGTCTGGACACACAGCTTCTTCCACTTGCTTTGTAGCCTTAAAGGTGAGAATGTGATCCTGCTTTTGCTGGTCCTTGGTTGACTTATCTCTAGGTTCCTTTAATCTTGTCCACACTTTGGAAATGGCAACTTCATTCTAGTCTCTTCAGGATCCCAGGGTAGGGCAACTGACTCTGGAGACCCTGATCAGCACACCATCTTTCAAAAGTTTCTGAAGTCTTCATGTTAGGGAATGAGCAAAAGTACTCCATGCGGCCCCCAAAAGATACACTTCCATTTTAATGTGAGGCTTGATTTTTAATGCTTTCTTTTTAAAGTAAAAAATATCACATAAATGAAATAGATTCTGTTTTAGTGGTAGTAAGCTTTGTACTTCTTATTTCACTGTTAAATTGGACAACAAGCTCATAGCCAGTTCTAAAGCATGGATCAGGGGAAAAAATCTCCATTATGTCTTTTCCTTTTCTTATACTTTCCTTCTCAACCTAGTGAAAAAACCAATCAATCTCTTCTCCATCCCCCTCTCCCAAAAGGAAAAAGAAACCAATCTCAATCTTTTTGGGTACATTAATTCTTATCAGTGCCACTTTATACCCGAGAGAGTAACAATTTCTATTTTGTGATTTTTTTTTTCAGACTCCTTAACATTTATGTGGCCATCGATGGTATAAGATTGACTTTCCAGGGTTACCACACAACACATCATAGGCATGCACAAAAGACTAAAGATACTGGAATAAGCCAGCTGATAACTGAGCTTTGATATAGCGAGCTGCCATCATCTCTCTTTTCACTTAACGAATTCTTTGAAAGGAAGTTAGAAATAAAAGGCAAGGAGCAAAATGCCCAGTTGCCCAACAGAGAATTCTTTGGACTAAAGATCACCTAACACATTTGTTTCTCCTTCCTTTTTTCTTGTTAACTGTGTCTGATCCTGTGGGACAGGTGCTGGTTCATGCCTTTTACTTGTGCTGCTCCTCCTTTTTCTCCCACTGTTAACTCTTCCTGATTTCTAATATTTTGGGGCAAGATTTTATCAAAGAACTGCATCGTTAGTTTGAGTTTTAGAGTCTCTGATTACAGAACAAAACTGAAAACACCACCAAAACTAAAAAGAATCACAAGTCAATTTTATAGATTCTTTATTAAAGTCATAGCATTGTGACAGTTGGTGGGGACTGGGATATGTAGCAGGAAAACTATTTTACTTTTGATGGGGACAGATTTTGGTCATGTGAATATGCCCAAAGCCATGGAACTTGCTACAGTGATAATAGCACATCTCAAAAAGCAATGAAATCAATGCCCGTGGTATACTGAGTTTTCTTTTTTTTTTCTCTCCCTCTATCCTGCCCTTTTTTTTTTCTCTCTCTCTCTTTTCTAATTTAAAGGGTTAAACTGGGTGGTTTTCAGAGTTTTACAAGAGAACTATTAGTGAAAAACAATCTGATACATTCAACTTACTAAGGCCCTACTCTTTCCCTCTAATCTTTCAGCAGGGCCCAAGGGAGGCTAAAGTTTAGATCAGTCTATTCTCCACAAGAACTTTGATTCACTATTAAATTCCGTCTAATGAAGATGACTTTGCCATCCCACGGCCATCAGCAGGCTATGTGTGGGACAATGCAAAACCCACCTTGTATAGAGGGACATTGTTCTTTCTTCTTAGTTACTCCAGTTGAATAGACTCATGGAAAATCACATACACAAGAGACCTGTGAAATCAGTAACAGTATGAATCTCTAGGGTGCCATGGGGAGGCAAGTTAAGGAAATAACTATTTTGCTTAAGTACACACTTGTTCATGTATTACAGCATGTCATGTTTATGATAAGAGCAAATGAGAGAGAGAGAGAGAGAGAGAGAGAGAGAGAGAGAGAGAGGAGAGAAGAGGAGAGGAAGAGAGAGATTCTCTTAATGGTAGAAGTAAAGTTATAACTACTTGCAGTGTTACCAATCAGATTGAATATACTTCTTGCCTTGCAGATAAAAATTAAAAACAAGATGTACACATCTAAGGTTTCTGGAGCCTGCTTTAAACAAATTTCTGATATATTCATAATACATGGTAAAAAATCACGAATTATGAAATTAATTTTTTGATTCTGAAATTAAGCTACTGTAATTAATAAAATCTCATAATTACAAGGTTTTTAAATTTAATTTACTTATTATTTACTTCATACAATATTGTAAAATCAGAAAAATTAGATGAATGTATCCTTCTAAGCTATAATTTTTCTGTGGTCAATAATGATCCAAGAACCTGGTGCTGTGGCTCACACTTATAATCTCAGCAGCTCTGGAGGCTGAGACAGAAGGATCAAGTGTTCAAAGCCAGCCTCAGCAGCTAAGCAAGTTTTTAAGCAACTTGGTGAGACCTTGTCTCTAAATAAAATACAAAATAGGGCTGGGGATATGGCTCAGTGGTTAGGAACCCCTGGGTTCAATCCCTGGTGTGTGTGTGTGTGTGTGTGTGTATGTATGTATGTATGTATGTGTGTGTGTGTATATATATATATATATATTTTTTTTTTTCAGGATAGTGCCAGAGAAAAAGATTTGTGTTTTTAGGAGATAGTCCAGCACAGTCTTTATATATATGGCCTTTCATTCCACCATGTACTACCCATGTAGCTTGGACAAATTATTAACTTCCCTGGGCCTCAGTTTATTCATATGTAACATGAGAATTGGTTTTCTGTAAAACTATTGCTTAAATTGTAGTATTGATATGAAGATGTATGGAGCTAGTACATATAAAGCACTTAGAAGAGTGACTGAAGTATAAGTGATATGCGTGTTACTTCTCTTCATATTTATTGGATGCCATGAGTACTATTGGTCATTAAAACACTTGATGAATGTGGGAAGATAATTTGACATGTTAGAGATAAAGTAATAATTTAGAAATATAACATAATTCATAACCATTATTTAACATAGAGTGAAATGTTAATTCATTTTTTTTTTTTTTGGTACCAGGGATTGAACTCAGGGGTGCTTAATCACTGAGCAACATCCTCAGCCCTTTTTTGCATTTTATTTAGAGACAGGATCTCTATGAGTTGCTTAGGGACTCAGTAAGTTTCTGAGGCTGGCTTTGAACTTGCAATCCACCTGCCTCAGCTCCCTGAGCCACTGGAGTAAAATATTAATTCTAATATCATTTTTTTCTCCTATTTAATTGGTTACAAAAACAAGTGATTCTATTCTGGTTTGTGATGAAGTATTTCCTACTAGACCAAACTTCCACTTAAACTATGGAGATATAATGAAGAAAACAAAAGGATAAAACTCTTGAAATGAAGGGAACAAACAGATCTTATAAGTTTATGGTTTCGTGTTCTTTTGCCGGTGGGCAAGCCTACTTAATGATGCAAATAACAACTAAAACTTGGATGATAATCTGCAGTCTTTTTTTCTCACTTTTTTTATTAGTGCATTACTCTTATACATAATGTGGTATTTGTTGTTACATATTCGTACATGTACACAATATAATAATATAATTTGGATGATAGCATTTCCTCTATTTCCTTTTTCCTTCTCTTCTTCCCTCAACTTGGTCCCTTTCCTCTATTCTACTGATCTCCCTTTGATTTTCATGAGATCCCCCTGCCCTTTTCTTTTCCTTTTTCCTCTGTAGCTTCCACATATGAGAGAAAACATACAACCCTTGATCTTCTGAGTTTAGCTTATTTCACTTAACATAATTTTTTCTGGTTTCATCCATTTTCCAGCAAGTGATATAATTTATTTTTTTCTGTATGGCTGAATCAAACTCCGTTGTGTATATACACCATATCTTCTTTATCCATTCATATGATAAACACTGAGACTGGTACCATAATCTGGCTATTGTGAATAGTGCTTTCAAAAACATGGGTATACAGGTATCACTGCAGTATGATGACTTTAATTCTTTAGCATAAATACTGAGGGTTGACATAGCTGGGTCATGTGGTGATTCCATGCCTAGTCTTTTGAGGAAACTCCATACTGATTTCCATAGTGGTTGTACTAATTTATAGTCCCACCAGCACTGTTAAGGGTTCCCTTTCCTTCAAATCCTCCCCAGCATTTATTATTCTTCATATTCTTGATGACTGCCATTCTGACTGGTGTAAGATGAAATTTCTGCATAGTTTTGATTTGCATGTCCCTAATTGCTAATGAGGTTAAACATTTTAAAATATATTTTTTAGCCATTTGTGTTTCTTCTTTTGAGAAACGTCTGTTTAATTTCATTTGTCCATTTATTAGTTGGGCCTTTTTAAAAAGTTTTTTATGTATTCTAGATACTAATTCTCTATTAGAAGAATAGCTAGCAAAGATTTTCTCCCATTTTGTGGGTTCTGTCTTCACATTACTAATTGTTTCTTTTGCAGTGGAGATTTTCTTTTCTTTTTTTGTAGAAAAAGAAAAAAGAACTATTATAGCTTTGTTAGCAAAGGAGATATACACAGGATTCCTGTTCCAGAGGCTGTGATTCTGCCCATCAGGCAGGACAAGGGCTTTTAAAGAGATGATTTAGAGGCTACATTCCACTTGCTCTGTGAGGAGTTGTAATTCACTTGTTACAAGTGTGCTCAAGGTCAGACAACTCTGCCTAGGATAGGGAAGAATGGTAATCCTGTTTCCCCCAAGATCAGGGAGAGGGAAAGATGAGGGAGTGGGAAGGAGACACGTAGAGAAGGAAACATACATGTCTGTTTCAAAAATAAGTTGTAGTGGCAAAAAAGCAAGGGCTATATTCAAAGCATAAAGCAAACCACTGTTACATTTCCCCACTGGTGAAGCCTTAAATCTTAAATTAACTTGGGTTTCATCTGCAAAACACTAACAGATAACAGTTATATAGTTTTACAAGAAAAATACAAGATGAACACTAAACTATCTGTAATATCTACTTAGCCTCTACAAAGACCCATGTATTTCTCAACTCAGTCACATGTTATAAGTTTTACTTTCTTTTAAAACTTTTACAAACCTAAATACCTTTTATAATCTGCTCTAAAGTTTGCTTAAGTTGTGTATTATATTCCCTAATTATTTTCAGATCATAGTAATCTTTATAACAACAAAAAGTCTATCTTTTGAACACAACTTTAAATAAGCTTAATTCTAGCCTACTTTGGAACATTCTAACATTGGAGAAGGATGAGAGGCAGAGCCTTAACTCAGGTGAGGCTAGTCTCTTGACAAATCTGAAGCTGATCTTTGTCTTTTTTTAAAAAAAGTATCATTCTATAAAGTTCTTATATATTGTTTCCTGAATCTATCTGAATACCAGTTAACATAATACAGCATTACATCTGAAACATGAATCAAACAGAAAGGCTTAGAAATTTCTTAACTTTCTTTTTGTGGAAAAAATAACAAAATGTTTCATGTTCCACCTTGTGAACCATTGAACAAATCAGTCTTTCCTTATTACCCTCCAAAAATACATTTAAATCCCCAAATGTAAAGAGTAACACACAATTTTATATATAACTTATTAACAACAGGTGACCTTTATCCAGTTACAAAACATTAAATGACATGAATAAATACCAACCAAATTGGTTATTTTTATATAAATATGAAGGAGACTATTGCTACAGACAATTTTAGGTTAGAAAACTCCAACTTGTTGAAGTACTCTCCCAAGCTTTACATTTTAAAAGGCTTATATACTTGAGGACATGAACACATATAAGTTTAACTTTTAAAGTAAAATATAGAATTAATAGTATATGGTAACAAGAATCATAGGTCTACATGGATCAGCAGTACTAGCAAAAAAATCAAAGGATAGCCTTAAATCTCTTATACATTTAGGAAACAGTGTTAATGATAAGAAATAGATTTAGTCAAAGCAAACAGATAGAAGCTAGGTCTTCAAATGGCAGTGTGACCCTTCTATATCAGATACAATGTATAAAAGAGAGCACTTATTGGTTACCTTGCTGGTAAGCCTACATAAACTTTAATTTTATGAACTTTTGCATAACAATTAGATAAAGCTCATACAAACATAGTTCTCAGATGTATACATATATCTAGTCACGTATATTTATGGTGTCAACTATATTGTTCTAACCTAAAATAACAATTGTATATTCAATCAGTTATGTTGTAAACATTTAAAAGACTTTAAAGCAGGTACAAATCTAATTCCTTTAAGACTTAGTTTCCCTAAGTAATAAAACCTAACAGATATAAGAAAAGTATCTTGGTAAGAGCAGATCAATGTTTTAGACTTTGCTTCATATCACACATTAAAATTCAAATAACCTTGTGCTAATTATAGCCAATTTAATCACATACACAAACTTTTTGAAATTTATCTTCCACAAACCTTCTGCATTATTTTGACATTCTACAACTTGTTTACATCCTTAGTTTTGTCCTCTTTTTCATCTTGGACTTTAGCACAAGAATATTACTTTACCAGACAAAATACTTTCTCATCCAGAAACATTTCTTTTTCTAAAATATTTTTTAGTTGTTAATGAACCTTTATTTTATTTATTTATATGTAGTGCTGAGAATCAAACTCAGCCTCACACATGGTACGCAAGCCCCTCACCACTGAGCCACAACCCCAGCTCCCACAAACATTTCTTTTATCTTCTATTTTTTTTCATACTAAAATACATTTCCCTAATTATAACCTTCTTATTTCTCTTTTCTAGTTTCAGATCCTTTCATATTCTTAAACAACTCTTATGATGTTATCTGTGCATTGAATTTACACAACAAATTTCATTCCAGGTTGGACAATCCAGCATATACAAAAACTGTGCCTTAATCTTTTTTTTCCCAGTTGCATCCAAGGGATTGGAGAACAGGATATTTTTGAGTCTGACCTGCATCCTTTATCATTATCACAATACCATTAACTTTAAGTGAGTTCTCCACTGTCAATTGTACCCAGAATCTCCTTTGGCGCCTTTCTGTTATACTGGGCATATTGGCATTTAATGGAAGAGGACCTTGTATCCTTTTCTTTAGGTTTTCTTGAAAATTTTGGCAGAGGCTTCCAATAAAACATAGGTTGGTTTTAATTTTTCTTTTCTTTTTTTCTTTTCTGGGTGCAGTGGTTTATCCTTCTAGTCTCTCCAGGCATTTAGTTTGATTGGATACTGTTAATGCAGGAATTACTCTGCTCCAGTGATGGATATCCCCTTCTATATCACCCTGGCTAAATGAAGTGACCTGTCAGATCTTAAAGGGGCATAGCTTTCTTGTCCCCAGATCTCAAACTAACAGTACTGGAACATACTACCATGCCCTTTGTGGCCAGTAGTTTCCACACCCCCCTATGGTTATAAGGGGCTAGAACAAAGGGCAGAGACCAGGTTCTTTTTGCCTATTTTTCTACAGCCCAGGCAGCTTTCCTGACACTCCTTGGCACCCCCCACCCCCCCGCAAGCCAAGAATGATGTTCCTGACCCACAGAGAGATGATCTGCAGCTGCCTAGGGCCAGACTAAGAAACAGTGCTGGGACTGCCAGCATAGGGTTGAAAAGATTAAATCTTTTTTCAACTCTTCTTATGGCGTTCTGCTTTCCTTACACTCCAGAGGCAGTGCCTTTTTATACTGCTAACTTAATTTCTGACTCTTCAGACTCATTATTATGCAATGGCATAAATGCCTGTACCTACAGAATGTCATCCGTTTACTTTATCTCTGCCAGACAATTCCAACTGCAATATTGTATAATAATCCAGAAAACCATTCAAAAACCATATTGTAAGGCTTAAATGTTTTCTCTGATTTGTGGATGCTAATCCAAAACAAGGGAAGTTCGGAGGGGAATAATAGAAATCCACTGGACTAGGCAGAGGGAAATGAAGGGAAGAGGGGAGGACAATAGGAAAGGCAGTAGAATTAGTTGAATATAACTTTCCTAGCCTTGCATTTGTATGCATGACCAGGGTAACTTCACGTCATGTATAAGCACAACAGTGGGAACTTAAATAGAATATTTGAGTTATATTTATTAAGTTATAATTATTAAGTTATATTTTATGTATGAAAAGTGAGTGACTCACCCGAGATGGAGGTTCAACCAAGAGATTTTTACGGGGGCTGCCCGAAGGGGAAGGAAAGGAGAGGCAGAGAACAGAGAGAGGAGAGGAGGAGGGCATAGAGAAAGAGAGCAGAGAGCAGAGAGAGAGAGGAGAGAAAGAAGAGGATGAGGGCAGAGAGGAAGAGAGGAGGAGGGCAGAGAGAGTGAGCTCGCAAGCTTTGGCTTAAGAAGGGTTGTGTAGGTGACGTGGCAGGTACTGATTGGCAGGTGACTCAGAACAGGAGCAGACACTGTGTCCTGGTGGGGATTGCTCCAGAGCACTTTTGAATTTGGCGCTCTTCGACTTGGCACCCTTTGGAGAGGCGGGTGAGGGGTAAGGGATTACGTGATATTCTCACGAGATGGAAACTTAACTTCAGCAGGGAGTCTCCCATACACTCAATAATGTATGTATATTCTGCCAAAATACATTCTACTGTCATGTACAACTAAAAATAAAAATATTTTTAAAAAAGCCAGATTGTGTTCCAGTAAATCATTTTTCTCTTGGGCTTATATCTGTGGGTGGCCCATTCAGATCTTTCTTTCCAAGAGACTACCAGTAAGATAGGCAGAGCATGGCCCATGGGTCAGTAATAGATACAAAAAAAGAGAGACAGGGGGATCCAAGATGGGGGCCAGAGGCGGGCAGCAGTCTGTGTTGCTCCATGACCTGGATCTCAGCTAGTGGGAATATTGCTTTGATGAGAGTGATAGAGGACACCTCCACAGCTGATCCCACGCAGGAATCAGGCTGCCATGCTGCGCAGTGCTCCAGGCCTCAGCATTAGAAAAGGACTCCCAACTCCTGACCCACGCGTCTGGAGGGTACCTTAGCGGGACCACCTGCGTAGACAGCTTTTACAATGTTGAGGTAAATTCCTGTTATCCCTAGTTTTTCTAGTGTTTTGAACATGAAGGGGTGCTGTATTTTGTCAAATTCTTTTTCTGCATCTATCGAGATGATCATATGGTTCTTATCTTTACGTCTATTGATGTGATGAATTACATTTATTGATTTCCATATGTTGAACCAACCTTGCATCCTGGGGATGAATCTCACTTGATCATGGTGCACGATATTTTTGATATGTTTTTGTATCTGATTTGCCAGAATTTTATTAAGGATTTTTGCATCTATATTCATTAGATATTGGTCTGAAGTTTTCTTTCTTGGAGGTGTCTTTGTCTGGTTTTGGAATCAGGGTGATATTGGCCTCATAGAATGAATTTGGAAGTACTCCCTCTTTTTCTATTTCCTGAAATAGATTGTAGAGTATTAGTATTAATTCTTTTTAAAGGTCTTGTAAAACTCTGCCGTATATCCGTCTGGTCCTGGGCTTTTCTTGGTTGGTAATCTTTTGATGGCTTCTTCTATTTCCTCACTTGATATTGGTCTGCTTAAGTTGTATATATCTTCCTGACTCAATCTGGGCAGATCATATGACTTAAGGAATTTATCAATGCCTTCACTATCTTCTATTTTATTAGAGTATAAGGTTTCAAAATAATTTCTGATTATTTTCTGTATTTCTCTAGTGTCTGTTGTGATATTGCCTTTTTCATCCTGTATACTAGCAATTTGGGTTCTCTCGAGTGTGTCAATCTTATTTATTTTTTCAAAGAACCAACTTTTAGTTTTGTCAATTTTTTCAATTGTTTCTTTTGTTTCGATTCATTGATTTCAGCTCTGATTTTAATTATTTCTTGCCTTCTACTGCATTTGCTACTGATTTGCTCTTCTTTTTCTGGGGCTTTGAGATGTAGTGTGAGGTCATTTATTTGTTGGCTTTTTCTTCTTTTGAGGAATACACTCCATGAAATGAATTTTCCTCTTAGTACTGCTTTCATAGTTTCCCAGAGATTTCAATATGTTGTGTCTGAGTTTTCATTTACCTCTAAGAAATTTTTAATTTCCTCCTTAATGTCTTCTGTAACCCATTGTTCATTCAGTAGCATATTGTTCATTCTCCATGTGATGTAAGAATTTTTCTTCCTTATTTTATCGTTGATTTCCAATTTCATTCCATTATGATCAGATAAAATGCATGGTAGTATCTCTACTCCTTTGTATTGCTAAGAGTTGCCCTGTGACATAATATATGGTCTATTTTTGAGAAGGATCCATGTGCTTCTGAGAAAAAAGTGTATCTGCTTGATGTTGGTTGATATATTCTCTATATATCAATTAAGTCTAAGTTATTAATTGTGTAATTGAGTTCTATAGTTTCTATATTCAACTTTTGTGTGGAACATCTGTCCAGTGGTTAGAGAGGTGTGTGAAAATCACCCATTATTATTGTGTTGTGGTCTATTTGACTCTTGAACTTGAGAAGAGTTTGTTTGATGAACATAGCTGCACCATTGTTTGGGGCATATATATTAATGATTGTTATGTCTTGTTGGTGTATGGTTCCCTTGAGCAGTATGTAGTGTCCTTCTTTATCCCTTTTGATTAACTTTGGCTTGAAGTCTATTTTATTTGATATCCCTGCTTGCTTCCAAGGTCCATGTGGGTGGCATGATTTTTCCCAATCTTTCACCTTCAGTCTGTGTGTGTCTTTTCCTATCAGATGAGTCTCCTGTAGGCAGCATATTGTTGGATCTTTTTAAAAATCCAGTCTACTAGCCTATGTCTTTTGATTGGTGAGTTTAAGCCATTAACATTTAGGGTTACTATTGAGATGTGGTTTGTATTTCCAGCCATATTTGTTTATTTTTGTTATTTAACTTGATTTGTTTTTCCTCTTTGATTAGTTTTTTCCTTTACTGTACTACCTCCCACTGTTGGTTTTCATTGTTATTTTTCATTTCCTCTTCATGTAATGTTTTGCCACAGATGTTTTGAAGTGCCAGTTTTCTAGCTGCAAATTCTTTTAACTTTTGTTTATCGTGGAAGATTTTTATTTAATCTTTAAACCTGAAGCTTAATTTTGCTGGATACAAGGTTCTTGGTTGGAACCCATTGTCTTTCAGCATTTGAAATATGTTCTAGCTTTCAGAGTCTGTGTTGAAAGATTAGCCGTTAACCTAATTGGTTTACCCCTAAAAGTAATCTGCTTCCTTTCTCTTGTGGCTTTTAAAATTCTCTCCTTGTTCTGTATGTTGGGCATCTTCATTATAATGTGTCTTAGTGTGGATCTCTTGTGATTTTGCACACTCAGCATCCTGTAGGCTTCTAGGATTTGGATTTCTGTTTCATTCTTCATGTCTGGAAAGTTTTCTAATATTATTTCATTGAACAGATTGCTCATTCCTTTGGTTTGGGCCTCTATACCTTCCTGTATCCCAATAACTCTTAAATTTGGTCTCTTTATGCTATCCTATATTTCTTGGATGTTCTGTTTGTGGTCTCTTATCAGTCTCGCTGTGCTGTCTACACTCTTTTCGAGATGATATACTTTGTCTTCGTTGTCTGATGTTCTATCTTCTAAGTGTTCTATTCTGCTGGTGATACTCTCATTTGAGTTTTTAATTTGGTTTATTATTTCCTTCATTTCCAGGATTTCTGGTTTTTGTTTGTTTGTTTGTTTGTTTTGTATAACCTCTATCTTCCTGTAGAGTTGATCTTTTGCTTCTTGGACTTGTTATGTAATTCATTGTCAAAGTGATCTTTCATTGTCTGCATTTGCTGTCTAATGTCTTCTTTGAGACTCCAGATCATCTGAACCATGTATATTCTGAAATCTTTATCTGACATTCCTTCTGCTGCAGATGTTACTTCTTCTAATGTTGAATTGTCCTGCATTGTTTGTGGTCCTTTCTTTCCTTGTCTTTTCATACTTCTCACATTTTTTTCCAGCTCTGTGTAACTGTTGTGTTAATGTTTTTCCCCTATATATTTATACTGCTCTTGTATAGTTCCAAAAAGAAATTCTTGAAATGAAAGAAACAATAAACCAAATTAAAAGTTTCATTGAAAACCTCACCAACAGATTAGACCACTTGGAAGACAGAACAGAACCTCAGACAATGAAGACAAAATATAGAATCTTGAAAAGAATGTAGACCACACAGTAAAAATGGTAAGAAACCATGAGTAGAATATTCAAGAAATATGGGATAGCATAAAAAGAACAAATTTAAGTGTTATTGAAATAGAAGAAGGCATAGAGTTCCAAATCAAAGGAATGAGCAATCTATTCAATGAAATAATATCAGAAAATTTTCCAAACATGAAGAACAAATTGGAAAACCAAATTCAAGAGGCTTACAGGACATCAAATGTACAAAATCACAACAGATTCACATCAAGGCACTTTATAATGAAAATGCCTAACATTCAGTATAATGAGAGAATATTAAAAGCCACAAGAGAAAGGAATCAGATTATATATAGGGGGAAACCAATTAGGTTATGTGTAGATTTTTCAACCCAGGCCCTGAAAGATAGAAGATCCTTGAACAACATATATCAAGCTCTGAAAGAAAATGGATGCCAACCAAGAATTTTGTATCCAGCAAAATTAAGCTTTAGATTTGATGATGAAATAAAAACCTTCCATGATAGGCAAAAGTTAAAAGAATTTATACCTAGAAAACCTACACTACAGAACATCCTTGGCAAAATATTCTATAAAGAGGAACATCAATGAAAATCAGCAGAGGGAGGTATTACACTAAAGGAAAAGCTAATAAAAGGAGAAACCAAGTCAAGTTAAATACCAAAAATAAACAAAAATTGTTGGGAATACAAATCATGTCTCAATAATAACCCTGAATGTTAGTAGCCTAAACTCACCAATCAGAAGCCATAGGCTAACTGATTAGATTTAAAAAAAGACCCAACAATATGCTGCCTTCAAGAGACTCATCTCATAGGAAAGGACATACACAGCTTGAAGGAAAAAGGTTGGGAAAAATCATACCATTCACATGGACTGCTGAAGCAAGCAGGGGTTTCTATCCTTGTAAAAAAAAAAGTAAACTTTAAGCTAAAGTTAATCAAAAGGGACAAAGAAGGACATTTCACTGCTCAAAGGAACCATACACGAACAAGACTTAACAATTATAAATATGTATGCCTAAACAATGGAGCATCAATGTTCACCAAACAAACTCTTCTCAAGTTCAAGAGTCAAATTGACCACAACTCAATAATTCTGGGTGGCTTTAAAACATCTCATTCACCACTGGGTAGATCTTCCAAACAAAAGCTGAACAAAGAAATTATAATACAACTCAATAATATAATCAATAACTGAGACTTAACTGATATATATATATATATATATATATATATATATATATATATATATAATATTTTATCCTTCAATGAGTGAGTACACTTTCTTCTCAACAGCACATAATCCTTCTCTAAAATAGACCATATATATTCCCACAAAGCAATTCTTAACAAATATAAAAAAGTAGAGATACTACCCTGCATTCTATCAGATCACAATGGAATGAAATTAGAAATCAATGATAAAATAAGAAATAAAAGCTGTTCCAACACCTGGAGACTAAATAGTATGCTACTGAATGAACAATGGGTTGCAAAAGACATCAAGGAGGAGATTAAAAAATTCTTAGAGTTGAATGAGAACACAGATACAATGTATCAAAAATCTCTGGAACACCATGAAGGCAGTACTAAGAGGAAAGTTCATTGCATGGAGCTCATTCCTTAAAAGAAGAAAAAGTCAAAAAATAAATGACTTTACATTACATTTCAAAGCTCTAGAAAAAGAAGAACAAAACCAAAAGCAGCAGAAGACAGGAAATAATTAAAATCAGAGCTGAAATCAATAAAATTGAAACAAAAAAATTTTTAAAAATTGACAAAACAAAAAGTTGGTTCTTTGAAAAAATAAATAAGATTGACAAACCCTTAGCCATGCTAACCAAGAGAAGGAGAGAGAAAACTCAATCCCTAACATGTGTGATGAAAAAGGGAATATCACAACAGACACTACAGAAATACAGAAGATAACTAGAAATTATTTTGAAAGCTTGTACTCCAATGAAATAGGGAATATCAAAGGCATCGACAAATGTCTAGAGGCAAATGATTTGCCCAAATTGAATCAGGAATGATATACAATTTAAACAGATCAATTTCAAGCAAGGAAATAGAAGTTGCCTTTAGAAGCCTAGCAACCAAGAAAATCCCAGGACCAAATAAATACAGAGCTGAGTTCTACAAGATGTATACCTATAAATAAGAACTAATACCAGTACTCTACAAATTATTTCGTGACATAGAAAAACAGGGAGCACTTCCAAACTCATTCTATGAGGCCAATATTACCTTGATTCTAAAACCAGGCAAAGACTCATCAAAGAAAGAAAACTTCAGACCAATATCTCTAATGAACATAGATGCAAAAATTCTTTTTTTTTAAAGAGAGAGAGAGAGAGAGAGAGAGAGAGAGAGAGAGAAATTTTTTTTAATATTTATTTTTTAGTTTTCGACAGACACAACATCTTTGTATATGGTGCTGAGGATCGAACCCGGGCCGCACGCATGCCAGGCGAGCACGCTACCACTTGAGCCACATCCCCAGCCCTCAAAAATTCTTAATACAATTCTAGCAAATCAAACATGAAAATATACAAATTATAGTGCAATATAATCAAGTGAGTTTCATCCCAGGGATGGAAGGGTGGTTCAACATATGGGAATCAATAAATGTAATTCATCACATCATTAGAATTAAAGATAAAAACCATATGATCATCTCAATAGATGCAGTAAAAGCACTTGACAAAATATAGCACACCTTCATGTTCAAAACACTAGAAAAACTAGGGATAACAGAAACAAATCTCAATGTCATAAAAGCTATCTATGCTAAGCCCCAGGCCAACCTCATTCCAAATGAAGAAAAATTGAGAGTATTCCCTTTAAAAACTGGAACAAGAAGGGAGGTCCTCTTTCATCATTTCTATTTAACATAGTTCTTGAAACATTAGCCAGAGCAATTAGACAGATGAAAGAAATTAAAGAGATACAGATAGGAAAAGAACTCAAATTAGCACTATTTGCCAATGATATGATTCTATACCTAGAAGACCCAAAAAAATTCCACCAGAAAACTTCTAGAACTAGTAAGTGAATTAATGAAAGTAGCAGGATATAAAATCAACACCCATAAATCAAAGGCATTTCTGTATATCAGTGACAAATCCTCTGAAAGGGAAATGAGAAAAATGACTCCATTTACAATAGCCTCAAAAAACAACAACAACAACAACAACAAAAAAAAAAAAAAACTTGGGAATCAAGTAGCAAAAGAGGTGAAAGACTCTAAAACAAAAACTACAGGATGCTAAAAAAAGAAATTAAAGAAGACCTTAGGAGATGGAAAGATCTCCTTTGTTCTTAGATAGGCAGAATTAATATTGTCAAAATGACCATACTACAGAAAACACTAAGCAGATTTAATGCAATTCCAATCAAATTCCCAATGACATTCCTCTTACAAATAGAAAAAATAGTCATGAAATTCATCTGGAAAAATAAGAGACCCACAATAGCTAAAGCAATCCTTAGCAGGAAGAGTGAAGCAGGTGGTATCACTATACCAGACCTCAAACTATACTACAGAGCAATAGTAACAAAAGCAGCATGGTATTGGCACCAAAATAGACTGGTAGAGCAATGATACAGAATAGAGGGCACAGAGACTAATCCACATAATTACAGTTATTTATATTAGACAAAGGTTCCAAGGACATGCATTAGAGAAAAGATAGCCTCTTCAGCAAATGGTGCTGGTAAAACTCAAAATCCGTATGCAACAAAATGATATTAAAGCTCTAACTCTCACCATGCACAAAACTCAACTCAAAGTAGATCAAGGACCTAGGAATTTAGCCAGAGACACTGTGCCTATTAAGAAAAAGTAGGCCCAAATCTCCATCATGTCAGATTAGGCCCCAACTTCCTTAATAAGATTCCTGAAGCATACGAATTAAAATCAAGAATCAATAAATGGGATAGATTCAAACTAAAAAGCTTCTTCTCAGCAAAATATATAATCAGTGTGTGAATAGAGAGCCTACATTTTGGTAGCAAATTTTTACCACTCATACATAATCTCTAGGGTATATAAAGAACTCAAAAAGCTAAACAATAACAACAACAAAAAACAAACAAACAAAACAAACAAATAGCCCAATCAATAAATGGTCCAAGGAACTGAACAAACACTTTTCAGAAGATGGTATACAATCAATCAACAAATATATGAAAAAATGTTCAACATCTCTAGCAATTAGAGAAATGCAAATCAAAACTACTTTAAGTTTTCATCTCACTCGGGTCAAAACGGCAGCTATTAAGAACATAAACAGATTAAAGATTTGTTCCCAGGATGTAGGCTCTCTATTTACCTCTCTTATTGTATCTTTTGCTGAGAAAAAACTTTTTAGTTTGAGTAAGTCCCATTTGTTGATTCTAGTTATTAACTTTTGTGCTATGGGTGTCCTATTGAGGAATTTGGAGCCCGACCCCACAGTATGTAGATCGTAGCCAACTTTTTCTTCTATCAGACGGCGTGTCTCTGATTTGATATCAAGCTCCTTGATCCATTTTGAATTAACTTTTGTGCATGGCGAGAGAAAGGGATTCAGTTTCATTTTGTTGCATATGGATTTCCAGTTTTCCCAGCACCATTTGTTGAAGATGCTATCCTTCCTCCATTGCATGCTTTTAGTCCCTTTATCAAATATAAGGTAGTTGTAGTTTTGTGGATTGGTTTCTGTGTCCTCTATTCTGTACCATTGGTCCACCCGCCTGTTTTGGTACCAGTACCATGCTGTTTTTGTTACTATTGCTCTGTAGTATAGTTTGAAGTCTGGTATCGCTATACCGCCTGATTCACACTTCCTGCTTAGCATTGTTTTTGCTATTCTGGGTCTTTTATTTTTCCATATGAATTTCATGATTGCTTTCTCTATTTCTACAAGAAATGCCGTTGGGATTTTGATTGGCATTGCATTAAACCTATAGAGAACTTTTGGTAATATCGCCATTTTGATAATGTTAGTTCTGCCTATCCATGAACAGGGTATATTTTTCCATCTTCTAAGATCTTCTTCTATTTCTCTCTTTAGGGTTCTGTAGTTTTCATTGTATAAGTCTTTCACCTCTTTTGTTAGGCTGATTCCCAAGTATTTTATTTTTTTTGAAGATATTGTGAATGGAGTGGTTGTCCTCATTTCCATTTCAGCGGATTTGTCGCTGATATACAGGAATGCCTTTGATTTATGCGTGTTGATTTTATATCCTGCGACTTTGCTGAATTCATTTATTAGCTCTAATAGTTTCTTTGTAGACCCTTTTGGGTCTGCTAGGTATAGAATCATGTCATCTGCAAATAGTGATAATTTAAGTTCTTCTTTTCCTATTTTGATGCCTTTAATTTCTTTCGTCTGTCTAATTGCTCTGGCCAGTGTTTCGAGAACTATGTTGAACAGAAGTGGTGAGAGAGGGCATCCCTGTCTTGTTCCAGATTTTAGAGGGAATGCCCTAATATCCAGAATATACAAAGAACTCAAAAAATTAGACAATAAGAGAACAAACAACCCAATCAACAAATGGGCCAAGGACCTGAACAGACACTTCTCAGAGGAGGACATACAATCAATCAACAAGTACATGAAAAAAGGCTCACCATCTCTAGCAGTCAGAGAAATGCAAATCAAAACCACCCTAAGATACCATCTCACTCCAGTTAGATTGGCAGCCATTATGAAGTCAAACAACAACAAGTGCTGGCGAGGATGTGGGGAAAAGGGTACGCTTGTACATTGCTGGTGGGACTGCAAATTGGTGCAGCCAATTTGGAAAGCAGTATGGAGATTTCTTGGAAAGCTGGGAATGGAGCCACCATTTGACCCAGCTATTCCCCTTCTCGGTCTATTCCCTAAAGACCTAAAAAGAGCATGCTACAGGGACACTGCTACATCGATGTTCATAGCAGCACAATTCACAATAGCAAGACTGTGGAACCAACCTAGATGCCCTTCAATGGATGAATGGATAAAAAAAATGTGGCATTTATACACAATGGAGTATTACTCTGCATTAAAAAATGACAAAATCATAGAAATTACAGGGAAATGGATGGCATTAGAGCAGATTATGCTAAGTGAAGCTAGCCAATCCCTAAAAAACAAATGCCAAATGTCTTCTTTGATATAAGGAGAGTAACTAAGAACAGAGTAGGGTCGAAGAGCATGAGAAGAAGATTAACATTAAACAGGGATGAGAGGTTGGAGGGAAAGGGAGAGAGAAGGGAGAATGCATGGAAATGGAAGGAGACCCTCAGAGTTATACAAAAGTACATACAAGAGGAAGTGAGGGGAAGGGGAAAAATAATACAAGGGGGACAAACGAATGTCAGTAGAGGGGGCAGAGAGAGAAGAGGGGAGGGGAGGGGAGGGGAGGGGGGATAGTAGAGGATAGGAAAGGCAGCAGAATACAACAGACACTAGTATGGCAATATGTAAATCAATGGATGTGCAACTGATGTGATCCTGCAATCTGTATATGGGGTAAAAATGGGAGCTCATAACCCACTTGAATCAAATTGTGAAATATGATATGATATATCAAGAACTATGTAATGTTTTGAACAGCCAACAATAAAAAATTAAAAAAAAAAAAGAAATAAAAAAAAAAAAGAACATAAACAACAATAGGTGTAGGTGAGGATGTGGCAAAAAAGGCACACTCATACATTGCTGGCAGGGCTGCAAATTGGTGCAGCCAATATGGAAAGCAATATGGAGTTTTCTTATTAAACTGGGAATAGAACCACCATTTGATCCAGCTTTTCCACTCCTTGGTCTATACCCAAAGGACTTAAATTCAGCATACTACAGTGATGCAGCCACACTAGACGAACTCTAGATAGGGCAAAGAGGTGGGAGGGGAAGGGAGAGGGCATGGGAGTAAAAATGATGGTGGAATGAGATGGATATCATTACCCTAAAAACATGTATGAAGATACGAATAGTGTGAATATACTTTGTATACAACCATAGATGTGAAAAATTGTGCTCTATATGTGTAGTATGAATTGCAATGCATTCTGCAGTCATATATAACAAGTTAGAATAAAAATTAAAGAAAAATGGAGACAGAGAACCAGAGAGGATCCCTAAAACTATGGCTGAGGGCTGGGAACCTTTAAAACAGACTGACACATACAGGATTTCTTTCACTTACTTTAAATCCTCTAACAGACCAACTCTGGCTGGATGGTTGGATAATAATGCAGAAATACATTCAAAGAGGGACCAGATGATCCCATGAAGAGGAACCAGATGTGTGGAATCAATGGTCTAGGTGTGCACACCAGGAGACTTACCAGATCTTCCTGGATGTTGCAACTCTACTGAATTTGATTTCCTTTTTCTCAAAGTGGACTACAATGTAGCAACCTGTAGTGTTCAGGGAAAGAAGGCAAGAGTTCCCCAAAGCAGCTGCTGGGGCAGTCCCTCAGTCCTTCCTTTTACTCACAGGAATAGCTCCTCTGGTTGAGCCCAAGGCAAACACACTAACTCTCCAGCAGTTGGCTCTCAACAAGTTTGCCAGCCACCAGGAATCCTTAGCTTGGAAGGGGGGTTGCTTGGATAGCCAGGTCTGTCCAAGAAAACTGGAGCAGGGGATGCTCTTGGATCCCATCTGGGTCACCAATTTGTTACTCAAACCTAGGTCCTTGTCCCCAGTGTTAATTCAATGATGACAACATGGTTTTGAGAAAAAGAAAGAGGTTTTATTGGTTTACTAGCAAAGGAGAAACTCAGGGGACTCCTGTCCCAGAGGCTGTGATGCTGGCAGATGGTTTTTACCTTAATGCCATCCCATTTATTAACTCTTGGCATTATTTCCAAAGCTTTAGGGATCTTGTTGAGAAAGTCCTTGCCTGTGCCTGTATGGTGGAGTGTGGACCTTGTGTTTTCTTCTAGGAGTTGCATAGTTTATGGTCTCATTCCAAAGTCTTTGATCCATTTTGAATTGATCTTTGTGCAAGGTGAGAGATAATGGTCTAGTCTCACTCTTCTATGTATGGATAACCAGTTTTCCCAGGACCATTTATTAAAAAGGCTCTCTTTTTTTCAATGTATATTTTTGGCACCTTTGTTAGGATCAGATGACTATAGATGTTTTGTTTTGTCTCTATGTCATCTATTCTCTGCCATTGGTTTACGTCTTTGTTTTTATGCCAGTACCATGCAGATTTTTTTAAAGAGAGAGAGAGAGAGAGAGAGAGAGAGAGAGAGAGAGAGAGAGAGAATATTTTTTAATATTTATTTTTTTTAGTTTTCTGCGGACACAACGTCTTTGTTTGTTTGTGGTGCTGAGGATTGCAGGCGAGTGTGCTACCGCTTGAGCCACATCCCCAGCCCCATGCAGATTTTGTTACTATAGCTCTGTAGTATAGTTTGAAGTCAGGTATTGTGATGCCAGTATAGTTTTTGTTTTTTGGCTTATAATTGCTTTGGCTATTCCGGGTTTTCAATCTTCCAAACAAATTTTAGGACTGTTTTTGTATTTTGATGGAGATTGCATTAAATATGTTTATTGCTTTTGATAATATGGCCATTTAAGCAATGTTAGTTCTACTATCTAACAATATGGGAGGCCTTTTCATCTTCTTGTGTTTTTTTGGTATTGAGAATTGGACCCAGGGGTACTTAACAACTGAGCCACATCCCCAGCCCATTTTATTTTATTTTATTTTTATTTATTTTTAGACAGAGAGAGAGAGAGAATTTTTTTAATATTTATTTTTTAGTTTTTCGGCGGACACAACATCTTTGTTTGAATGTGGTGCTGAGGATCGAACCCAGGCCGCACGCGTGCCAGGCAAGCGCGCTACCACTTGAGCCATATCCCCAGCCCCCCAACCCATTTTAAAAATATTTTATTTAGAGATAGAGTCTCACTGAGTTGCTTAGGGCCTCACTATGTTGCTGAGGCTGGCTTTGAACTCACAATCATCCTGCCTCAGTCTCCCAAGCCACTGGGATTACAGGAATGCCCTACCATGCCTGGCCCTCTTTGTGTCTTCTTAACTTTCTTTCTTCAGTGTTCTATGTTTTTCATTGCAGAGGTATTTCACCTCTACAATGAAAGATTTAGATTTATTCCTTAGTATATTTGGGGGGGGCATTATCATGAATGGAATTGTTTTCCTAATTTATTTCTCAGCAGATTCATTGTTGGTATATAGGAAAGCTATTGATTTTTATGTTGATTTTGTAACCTGTTACTTTGATGAATTTGTTTATTAGCTCTAGCAGTCTTTTGGTGGAGTTTTTTTGGTCTTCTAATTATAGAATCACATCATCTGAAAATCTGCAATCTTAGAGGCTTGAAGACTTAAAGGACAGAGTTTGTATTTGCCACAACTGGTAAGTAAAGGAATGTACTGAATTAATAAGTTCCATTAAAAAATTGTGTCTATTCAGAAGCTGTGAATGTGACCTTATTTGGAAATAGAATCTTTGCAGTTGTAATAAATTTAAAATGAACTCATGCAAGATTAGAATGTCCCTAGTTCTACTCAATGACTGATATCTTTATAAGAAGAGGGAAGTGCAGACACAGACACCCAGGATAGATAGCCATGTGGAGATAAAATATGTAGCTGTAGACCAAGGAATTCCATGTATTGCTGGCAACCACCAGAAATAGAACAGAGGAATAGAACCTATTCTCCATCAAAGCCTCCAGAAGAAGTCAACCTTGTCAATATTGAACATCTAGTCTCCAGAACTATGAGAGAAAAAATTTCTTTTATTTTTTTAAATCTTCCATTTTGTAGTGCTTTGTTATGACAATCCTAGGAAACAAATACAAGGAGAAAATACAAGAAAGGAAAAAAAATCCATTAAAGAGAACCATAAACTCTGAGTATAAACTCTGCTGCTATCTCTGGCTTACTCATGAATTCATAATGGAGTAACTAGGGCTAAAATATTTAAATAGGATTTTAGCTATATCATTATATAAGAGGTATAGAGTCAAATTAACAAAACAAAACAAAAATGAGAACAAAAACTTTCATGAAATTCCGTGGAGGAATGTAAAATAATCTAGTCATTACAACATGCCACTCAAAATGTATAATAGACAGTTATGACATATAACTCACATGATATAATTCTGAGTTACTAGATACATGAAACTATGGAAAAACACAATGCTTATTCAAAAGAAAAGTTAATAGAATTTAACTCTCAGGTGACCTAGATGTTGAAATTATCCAATAAGGATTTTAAAGCAGCAATTAAAACTATGTTCAAAGTGGTAAAGGAAAATATGCCTCAAATTAGCTAATAAATAGGAGATCTAAGCCAAGAAACATACTATGAAAAAGAACCAATTGGAAATTATACAACTAAAATATGAAATGTCTGAAATTTTAAAAAATACTGGATAAGCAGGGCATGGTGGTGCATACCTGTAATCCCAGAGGCTTAGAAGGCTGAAGCAGTTGGATCACAAGTTCAAAGCCAGCCTCACCAACTTAGTAAGGTCATAAGCAATGCAGTGAGACCCTCTCTCTAAATAAAATACCAAAAATGGGCTGGGGATGTGGCTCAGTAGTTAAGTGCCCCTGTGTTTGATCCCCAGCACGTTCCCTAAATACTGAAAGTTTAGTATAAAATTAGAGATGATAAATCATCATTAAACTTGAAAGTGGATTGATAGAAATGATTTGATTTGAAGAACAGAAATAATAAAAGATTTTTGAAAAAATTCAACAGAGCCTCAATATCTGTGGGACAATATTAAAGAGTCTAACTTGTAGTTAAGTGAAGTGGAAAAAATATATGACAAAAAATGGCTCCAAAGATCTTAACTTATAGATTGAAGATCATTTTAAAATGATAGTATTAGAAAAGAAGACTATGAATAGAAAGCAGAACTGTTAAGAAATTTAACAAAGTTTAAAGCTGGTGGTTTTAAAGACCATCGAGATTGATAAAGTATTAGAATGATGAAGAAATAAAGAGAAGACAAAACTTATTATGTACAAAAAGGAATATCACTATAGATCTTACAGGCATCCAAAAAGAAAATACAAAGACAACTTCATGCCAACAAATATATCAACTTAGATGAAATGTATCAACTCTTTGAAAAATGCAATGTGCTAAAACTGACATAAGGTAAAATAGAATCTGAAAAGACTTACTTTGTTATACATTTATTAATTAATTAGAAAATTAAATTTTTCTTTTTATTTTGTGCTTAATTTTGAAAAAAAAAATTATATATAATTTTAAAAACAGAGTATATTAACATATTTTGTGTGTGCCAGGGACTCTGTTGGTAATCAGGTAAAGCCTATGAGAACCACTTCTCAAAATAATGAACAAGAATGCATTTATACATAAGGAAATTATGCTAGATAATAAGAAAAAAATATAACATTGTTAGTTGTTAAAATATCTGTAATAGTACTTAATATGCTTCATTATTAACACATTAAGTAACAAGATCTATTTGTGACCTAATAGCTATCATTATTGCAAAGTAGTGATAAGCATAAATGCTCTTGTGAGATGTTTACAACAACAGTATTAAAATATCTGGGATTGGGATTAGGATTTTTATATTCTACCTTGATAGATTTGTTTTCATTGTTAATTATTACCTAAATACAATGTTCATTATGAATGCTCCATGTGTGTGATTTACATATATAAAAGTCTTATCCACAGGATGCTTAACAATAATTATTTTTACATTAGCTTTTATGTATGTATAGATATCAGGTCTGCTTAAGATGATTAAGTTTTTGTGAGAGTTCCAGAACCTTGTATCTGAAGCCACTTTGTTTCACATAAAGAATTCAGTCCTTTCTTTGGCAGAAAAAAAAAATTGTTTTCCGAAATTAGAAAATTGGGTTAATATGATGGTTTAAGTTGCTGTTGTGTGCATTTATTGAAATAAAATATTTGGATGCAGGATAATGAAGGATGTGATAAAGTTGTCCTAAGAGGGAGGCAAAAGGTAAAAGGATGGTTTGGGTTAAAAAAAAAATGTCAGAAGAAAAAGAAACACAAAATTTAGGTCAATCAGTGTTTCCCCCCCCCACCCCCCAACATCTTATCCTTCATGGAAGAAGAAGTAGGATGGAATTTTGGAATACACCAAAGCATATTTGTTCCTTTATTATGATTAATTTTATTGTGTATTTAATACAAGGATATCCTTTACACAGAGATTTGGGGATTTTGTGTCCTCTCAGTATCCCTGTTTTGAAGGTCAGCTTTTCTCTTTTTCAGACTGTTGGTGAGTTAAGTCTGCCTGGGCCTGGGAAGAGCAAATAGTGAGGAAGAAAGAGATGCCACATTGATAGACTGAATTTGAAAACTAGGCGACCAAATGATAAGATGAAAAATGAGGCTGAACAAAGATACAGTTAAAAATATAAAGGTTTTTGAACTAATTTGCTATTAGCTTAGGGAGAAAGGAATAAATGAGATGGAAGAATCAGATTAAAATGTCCTACCGGATTTTAATGCCTTCTGGCTTGTTCTATAGCTACATGGCCTTTTTTTTTTTTAAATTATGTTCATAGAGATGGAATTTTCTTAGGTTGAGATCCATGTGTTAAAAAGATTACACTACCCTTTTCCTGCTAAAGAGAGGCTATAGAGCCACCAAAAATGCTGATGATAGGAGAAAAAAATAAACAACATAGATTTATAATTTAGGAAGAACAAATTGAAGTGTTTCAACCGGGGCAAAATAAATACAAATGAATAAGAATACTTTCACGAGTTATCTTTTATTGTACTTTGTTTTATTAAACACAGTGAAGAAATCTGAACGTGATCTCTTTCTCTTATTTTTCTCCATCAAATTTATCATATTCTATTGGTTAGAAACAAGCCACAGTTCCCACTTACATTCTAGGAGAAGTGATTCATAAGGCCACTTTAGGGTCTTTAGGCTATAATTAGGTCTCTGGCCCCCCAGTGATTCATATTTCTTCCACATTTAAAATACATTCAACTGTTTCCAAGGCTCCCCCAAATATCATTCCATGATAGGATCAGCTCAAAGTCCAAAGTGTCAACATCTAAATCAGGTTCAGGTGCAGAAGAGGATCCTGAGTGCAATCGAGTGAAGGCACTTGCTTGGGCACCACCTTTCCCCTCCATCTTTGAGCCTGTGAAACCACCTGCCTCCAAAACACCAAATGTACAATGGTGAGGTGAATGTAGGATATCAGCTAAAAACATCCTAGTTTAAAAGGGGTTATAGGTGAAAATGGAAGGTTAAAAAGAGTCATGAGTCCAAAGCAATTCTGAAATCCAGCTGGCCAAACTCCCATCAGAATTCCTTCATTAAGTTCCAAGGCCCAAAGATAATTCACCATGGCTCTTGGCTCCAACCTATAGTTCCTAAGTTCTGCCTTTAAGTAATCCTTCTTTTTCCATGAAAGGTAGCACATGAATTCAGTTGAGTAGTTCTGTCATCCTACTTTGTGGCAGTAGAATTTGGAGGGTTCAAAAGTTTCCTTTTAGAGCTTTCTAGTCCACAGTGGAAGTGATTCTGCTGAAATAATTTTCTCAATAACTTTAAGGTTCTTTTGTGGATCTCAAAGGGGTTCTCTCCATTAAACAAAAGTCACACCTTCAGGTCTTTTGGAGATAAACTCTTCTTTCCGCTCTCTACTTTCTGCTGATATGGCTAAGAAACACTGCTCTTAAACTTCTTAGAGGCCCTAGGGTCAGATTGAGAGGATCTGAAGGGGGCACGCTTGATGTCTTGAAGCAGCCTTTGATATGTGACTGAATATTCTTAATGTTTCCATCTGAGGTTTTACCAGAGGTTGAAAAGTTACAAATAATCTTTTTTTTTTTCCTCGAGTACACTTTCCTGCAACAAATTTCTTAACTTTAGCATCTTTTGTGGAGAGACTGTGTTTTAGTCATCTTTTTCACTGCTGTGACTAAAAGATCTGACCAGAACAATTTTAAAGGAGGAAAAGTTTATTTGTGGGCTCATGGTTTCAGAGGTCTCAATCCACAGACAGCAGGCTCCATTCCTCGAGGTTAGGCAGGACATATTGGTGAAAGAGTGTGGCAGAGAGAAGCACTTCACGTGATGATTGGAAAGCAGAGAGAGTGACTCCAGTGCCAGATACAAATATATATACCCCATAGCCACGCCCCCCCCTTATGAACCACTTCCTCCAGCACACCCCACTTGCCTCCAGTCCCCACTCAGCTAATCCCATCAGGGATTAATACACTGATTAGGTTAAGGCTATAACCCAATCATTTCTCCTCCAAACCTTCTTGCATTGTCTCCCACATGACCTTTTGGGGGACACCTCACATCCAAACCTTAACACACTGAAAATATCCCAAATGATCCAGTCCTTTTTGTCTTACATCTCACCTCCCTGCTTCCCTCTGCCATAATCTCTCTTTCCATTCACATTTTACTACAGATAGTAAGAAGAAACCAGGTGGAACCTTCAACACTTTTTTTAAAATTAAATTTCCCCTGTAACATAACCAAATATAAATCGTATAAGTTCTTCTTTTCACATACCTGTTAAACATTCTACTGTTATGTAAGAGGGATAACCCCTTCCTCTGGTTTCTAGTAACATTCTTGCACTTACCTCTAAGTCCTGGTGGCAGCATCTTTGAAGTTCATAATTCTGCCAACATTCTGTTCAAGATGATTGAGAGTTTGTCTACATACTCCTTATAATTGCTCCAATCTCCACCTGCTGCCAAATTCCAAAGCCCATGCCAGTTCCTAAAGACTGGGGTGGGAAGGTGGGGGGACTGGAGTAAAATGAACTGCAGAGTGGGTATTTGCTTATTGAATAGGTTGCAAAGTTCAACCACCCTGAAGATACTCCCCAGGACTCCCCTCCTGCCAAAAACCCAATTATCCTGAGGGACTGGGCATAGGGGAACTGGACTCAATGAATTAAATTCAAGGGAATTTTTGTTGTATCAACAAAGTGTTGATACAACACTTTGAAAAATAAAAACTCAATAAGGGGCACTGAAAATTTTTGTGTATCAACTATATTTTGAATATAGTTGATACATTGAGTCAATTGCTATCATTATATTCATCATAAAAATAACCTCTGTCTATAAAGGGCCTATCTTTGTTCCTCACTAACACAGAAACTCAAGTATATTTTTGTTGCTTTTTATTCTTTCTTGAATTTACAACTTATCCAATTTAATCCAATTTTAGGAACTGAGATGATTATTAATTGAACAGCAATCCCCTTTGAAAATTAATGTATTTATGGTTTGCCTTTAATTCTAGGGTGCTTCTAAAAAACAAAAAAGATAACATTGAGACAACATTTTATTCTCTGCTATGAAAACTCCTCTGTGGGTCCATCTAACATCCATGAGGGAAATTTGAAATGACATAAAACACCCCCCATCTTGACTTCACTCTATCTTGTTTTTAGTCATTCTCTCAAAAATATTTATTACTTTGGTTTATTATTCCTTAATAACACAAGTATCCTCATGCTTATTTTGGTGTGTTCTGACCCACCAACTTCTATTCCCTCCTCTGCCAGGTGTAAACTTACATGTACTTCAAGGTCCAAATTACATTGCCACCACTTCTCTGATAAATTCCTTAATCATTTTCTTTATCAAAGCAAAGTTATCTACTTATTTATTGGTACTGGGGATTGAACTCTGTAGTTGCTTTACTACAGAGCTACATCCTCACCCCTTTTTATTTTTTATTTTGAGACAGTGTCTTGCTAAGTTGCCCAGGCTGGCCTTGAATTTGTGATCCTTCTGCCTCAGCTTCCTGAGATGCTGGGATTACAGGTGTGTGCCACCATGCCTGGCTTCTTTTACTCCTGCATCACTTGTAGATATGTACCACTGCATTTTTCACAGTCTGTTGAGTTACCATGTGGCAGGCACTATGTATTTATTCTGATAGTCCCTGACAACAAACCCAGAATTTTGAAAGTTTATTGAAGGATCTGAAAAGTTAATTAAACATAGCATTCCTCTAGACCTAGGTAAGACTCTCCAATGCTTCTGGAATAGGATATAACAGTATCTGTTCCCCATTTTCACAAAGTGATTGAAGTTAGTGTCACCATATCAGGACAGACATCATGTGCCTCCTAATATAATGCACTGAGAAGGATGCAACACTGCTTTTGGGGTATTCTTACCACAATGAAGAACATGAAATTAATAATGGAGAAACATCAGATAAACCCCAATTGAGCAACATTCTAAAGAATAATGGCTATTGTTCTTAAAAGTATGAAGTTCATGAAAGATAATTAAAGACTTAGTAAGTGCTCCAGATTATAGGAGAGTAAAAAAAAAAAAAACATGGCAAACAAATGCATCATGTGACAATGGATCAGATCCTGAACCAGGAAAAACGTATTAGTGAGTAAATTGGGAAAAAATGATTAAGTCTATAAAATATAGTGTTATCTAGTGTTAAAATTAATTTTTAATATAGTATTCCTCCCTATCTACAAGGAAGCCTCCTCACCCCAAGTAGGTGCTTGAAACTATGGATAGTACAAAACCCTAAACACCCTGTTATTTCCTATACATATGTACTGACCTATGTTAAACTTTTACCTATTCATTTAAAAGAAGCATTTATGACTTCTTTTGAGCATATCTCAATTGCCAGTATCCCTACTTTTACACTTTGGGGGCAATAATTAAATAAAATAACATATTACTTGAACACAAGCACCATGACACTGCTATAATTGATCTGATAACCAAGATGGCTACTAAGTGATAATAGGAAGGTAGCCTATACAGCACAGATACACTGGGCAAAAAGGGTGATTCATAGCCCGAGCAAGATGGATCAGGTGGACATAATATTTCATCACTCTTCTCAGAATAGCACACAAGTTACAAATTAGCAACTGTTTATTTCTGGAATTCTACCTTTAATATTTGTAGACCATGGTTGACCACAGGTAACTGAAAGTATAGAAGATGAAACTGTGATAAGGGGGAACTACTTTCTTGATTTTGGTGACAGTGCTTTGGTTATGTAAGATAACGTTTGTGGAGGGTGAAGGGTATGTGGAATTCATTGCACTATTTTTGCAACCTAAGACTAATATTTCAAAATGAAAGGTTTAAAAATTTAAATAAGTAGCTCTTGCTATGGCTTCTTCTCCTCAACCTGCCTGTAGTTCTAAATAAGATGTTTATTGTCTTATTATGCTAAGTTGGATACAGAAACAATCTCTGTGCTTCTGGAGCTTTCTGTCTGGTGGGATTGGAGACCAGTTTAAAAAAATTATAAAAGAGCACATCACTTTTTGTTATTAGAAGTTCTTTACCATTACCCAGGTTGCTGAAGAGGAATTTCAAGCCACCATAACTTTTTTGGTTCTAATGTCCTAAGTTTAAATCTTAATATTCTAATTTTAAATCTTAAATCTACCTACCACATTCAGCCTATGCTCTGCACTTCTTTATATATCATCTTCTTATTCAAGCTCCTTAATTTTGTGGGGCAGTGACAGATGACATTAACTCTTGTCTTTGAATCTTTCCCAGGTCTTTGTACCTAGGCTACAATAAATGATAAATAGATATTTGTTTCTCTAAGTTTCATTTAACTTTGTTTAAAAATTGTACATTGATGTGGAACCGATGTGAATCTGCAATATGTATACGGGGTAAAAATGGGAGTTCATAATCTGCTTGAATCAAATGTATGAAATATGATATGTCAAGAGCTTTGTAATGTTTTGAACAACTAATAATAAAAAAAAGAATCAAAAATAAAAAAAATAAATTAAAAAAAATTGTACATATATTTTGAAATTCACAGAATGCTAATATGGAGTCTTAAATTCTCTATAAAATGAATATAAATCTTTCAATATAAGAAAAACAATTTGCATATGTTTATATCATGGTGAATATCAGACAAAATTAGATGTTGATTACATATGCATTTATGTTTTATTTAAATTATAAGTAAAAGAAATTGAATATTTAGTGACCAGTCCATGTGCATTTCCTTTACAAAATTATTCTAGTCTTTGAAAGAGATACATTGATAAAACAATCAAAAAATTGGAGTCAAACCTAAATCAAAATAGGTGATTTGTACTTAATGTTATCGAATCATTATGACAGCTTCAATAGCTAGTTACAAAATTTGCATTTTTGAGTTTTGCCATCAGAATCAATGTTTCTAGTGGTTCTTGAAACACTTTTGTTACTGCTCGGGACCAGGAAACAACAGATATAGTAGTTTGTTTTATAGCCTGTGCCACATTAGAACATTCTCTGTTTGACTAAGTTACATACAATTAGTATAAGCTGTTATATAGCACACAGATGTGGAAAGCAAGTGGACCAAGAATAAAAATGGGTTGACCATTCTGACTGACTCTGTCCTACTAGGGGTTCTCTGCCCTTATTTGCCCATCAGTAAGTTCGTACAATGTTTTTGAAGAAAGTCCTCTGACATTCTAAGTTAAAAGCATTTAATAAGTATCTACACTTATATTTGATTTTCTTGCTCAACTGACAAATAAGATTTCTTTAATTTTAATAAATAAACTTCCTTTTTGCTCTTCATGGGCCACAAAGTACAAACTCTTAAAAATAAACCCTTTAGTTTCCTAATGATGATTTAAATTTTCAGTTGATTCTTTGGGTCAATTGTTCACTGTGCAAAGAAGAATGTTAAGGTTGCAGTCCTATCATGTTTTCTTTCACCTTTCATTAAGCTTTCAAAATCCTTGATGTGAATAGACTTTTTCTCTTTTTCAGGGCCTTTTAATTTTTAATCATTTGTCTCAAATGCTGATCATATTTCTAAGAAGTTATTTTATGTAAAAAATGGAGCAAGATAGAGTTGCCACATACCTTTTTATCTGTTCTGTGAAATTATTTGGACCTAAATTTGTGGTGACAAGGTTGCTTCTCTGTAATAGGTACTCTTGCCATGGAAGCAGGCTGTTGAAAAGAGCAAGGCCTTTAAGTCTTTGAGTGTTTACATCCATACTCATAAATTAGAAAACCTTGGTTTTAAGGGTAAAATATGTACAGTGATGCTTGTGGATTTTGCAATATGTTTCAAAAACAGAAAACCAATCACACATAATCAGGATTCTTTTACAGTATAACTGATGATTTGAAATAAATTTTAAAAAATCTTTTCAGGATCCAGAGAATATCATTCAAGATGTGAAATGAAGAAAAAAAAATAATGGAAAGAAGAAGAAAAAAACCATATCAGACTACATATTTGCCAAGCACCACAAGTGTGAGATTCATGTCTGTCATATTTACTTTCTGTATTTTGTTTTTAGCTCAGTGCATGACACATATTAGGTGCTAAATAAATAGATGTTGAATGAATGAAGACACAGGGTGGCAAACACCAATGTTGATAGCAAAGAAATTTGATTTATAGTGGTGTGGAGAATCCAAGGAGGAAATTAGTAGCCTTCAAGTGTCCTATATATGAAATCAGCTGGATTCAGCTTGATGCGTCTATTAAGGTAAGGGGGCTCTTTGAGAAACTGACCCTCTGTAAGGGTTACAGTAGAACACATAATGCATGTTACTTAAAAGCTATTGGCCATGGACCTGGCACAGGCAAATAATCAAAAACAGGACAATAATATGGAGACATCCCTGTGCCTGACACATTGAAATGCTTAATAAGCATTTTGTGAATGGATGAGAGAATTTTCTGAATTCTCACCAGCCAAATGTCAATAAACCTAACATGGGGATAGGGCATAGAGCTATTTGAAACCCTAGGCAGATAGTCAAGTCATGAGCAATCTAACAACTGTTAACAAGGTACTTGCTATGGATATAGTGTATTCAGTCACAGAAGTATTTCTACATAATATACATTTGCTTTTAGTATTGGGGGTTAGTATTTGATATATTCTCTTTTCTCCAGGCCAGGATTTAAAAAAAATAGATATATTGAAATTAAAATTCACAAAATGATAATGCAGTCTTAAATTCAAATGAATCAATTATTTCAAAATAAGCAAAATGATTGAAAATTTGCATGTATGTAGATATTGTCTACACATCGGGCAACATTAGATGTTGATTGTTCTATTTAAATTAAAAGTTTAAAAAGTGAATATTCAGTGAAATTATCTTTTCTGTGAGATTATTTGGGCCTAATTTGTCTTTTCATGTAATCACAATCTTTTTGTTTTTGTTTTTAAACATATTATCTTGAAATAATTTTAAGCAAAGTTGCAAAAATAATTCAGAGTACCTATATAATCTTTGCCTAGCTCCCCTGTAATGCTGACATATTACATAATCAAAGCTAGGAAAGGAACATCAATATTATTGACTAAACTAAAAACCTTATTCAAATTTCCTCATTATTTTCCTACCAATAACCCTTCTAGTATCTACACCAGGATCCCACATTGCATTTAGTTTCAAATACTCCTTAGTTGACTTCACTTTTATATAGCAACCTCCTAAACAGGAATTTTTTTATATTTAATTAGAATAATGTTCTATTCATTGAACAATACTCAGTGCTTGGTAGGGTGTTCAATAAGCAAGTTGTAAATGAAGAGAGCTCTCACCAGCCAAATGCAAATGGTGTGGTCAGGACCCAACTAGGTCCTTTCAACCTCGGAGACCACTGTGTAACTTCACATGTGATTGTGAGGACCAACCACAGTGACATGAAATTCAGCCCACAGCAACAGAAGAGAGTAAGGGAGGAACACAGCAGAAGACTCCTTAACTACCTGAACCACTGTGGAGGGTTTTCATCTCTTAAAATACACTGTGTAATAAATAAGTTTATTTTTCCAACAAGAAAAAAATATGTCATAAAACATTTGTAACCTATTTTGGATCTGGGATGGTGAATCATGAATTTAGTCAAGAAAGATGGAAAGCTATGGTGGTTGCCATGTAAAGAACAAGATCTTAACTGATGCTTCTGAATCAGCAGTGCCCTTGCATAGAAGTGTATAAACATCATAGTGCATTAAGATCAATAAAGAAGTTTATTTAAAATACTGACCTCAAAGGGTCTAATTTAGTGGGTCTAATTTAGTAGTTCTATGGTGAAATCTGGATGTTGGAATTACTTAAAGTTAGTAATTTTAAAGTTCTTGCTACATGCCAGGAAGTTATTTACATATGTAATCCTTTTTACATATGTAATTACTAATGTAATCCTTCAAACAAGGAAATCAAAACAGAGAAGTCAAATTGCTAGTGAATGGTAAGGCTAGGCTTTTAACTCAGGTACAGGCCATTTCTAGTGTCAATCATCCTAAGTATGTTTTTAGCAAGAATCAGACTGGATGCAATTTATTGGAAGCTTATATGAAGACTACCTCCCTTTTAACCACCAGTGCAAGTTATTTTTATGGAAGTAATCCTTAATTCAAACTTTTGAAAAAAAATATATGTTTTCAAGGTGGTCAACATTTGGGCTTCTGGGAATCCATGAAATCCCTAAATTACATGTAAAATTACATGTTTTGTGTCTGTAGTTACACTGTTCTATAGAAGTCCATAGCTTTTATAAAATTTGCAAAGGACTCTATGACTCAACTATCCCAAGTGTTAGAAATACCTATATAAAAAAATTAAAAATATATCTCAATTCTGAAAAAAAGTTTTCACTGAAGGCTTAAAAATACTATTAATAAAGTAGTTAACAAATCATATTTGGGATATTTTTTATGTAGAAGCCCTTTTTAACAGGTTATGTATGATCTATAGATTTGAATGGAATAATTTCACATTTCTTTTTCTTTAATTTTTTCCCAATTAACTATATTATCACCTACCTACCCATTAGGTGGTGTATATTCTCTTGCAATTCCCACAATTTTTGAATTGTTAAATAATTTTAAGACCATTTCAGTCAACTAGAGCTCAGTCATTTCCCAAATGCTATGGAGAAAAACACACTCCTGAAGTCTCTAGTTTACCTATGTAATCTTTTTTTTCTTTTGCTTTTCCTGCTCTGGAGTGCTCACTGCCAAGATGGGTTTGACAGGTGTGGGTCCACTGCTGTTCCACTCACTGTTGCTGATCTGGTCTTACTCAGGCTGCAGTAATGTCACTGAGCTACGATGTTTCAGCATTTCCCATTGAACAATCCCGGATTTAGCCCTTGCTCCCTAGGTCCAGTAACCATGCCATGACATGATGTCCAGGGGAGCTTCCTGAATCACTCAAAACTGCTCCTGCAACAGTCACCCTTGACAAAATCTTAGGCCCTTTTTGCCAAATGCCAGTCTTTGGTCCAGAATCCTGCTTTACTCCTGGTAGTTTTATTTTACTTGATTCTTTTATCTGTCCCTCACCTAGGCCTTACTCTATGCAAAATGATCTACTTTACAGCAATAGGCTTTCTTACTCTGGATTTTGAGAAGTTGGCACAGGAGGGGTGGGAACTTATATTTCTATTTTTCCTCCCAGAAAGCTGAAGCCTCTTTGTACAAACCCATCTACTTCTCCCCAGTAGCCAGTTCTATTGAGGCAGCTTTTGCTAAAACACTAAGTAAATAAACAAATAAATAAAGAGTCTGGTTACTACATCCTTGGGCACAAAGGGTACAGGTCACATTACATTTGCATAACTCAGTAGGGCCATTCAAGTGACTCAACCTGGAACAAAGATGCCCTCAGGTGTGACCTGCAGTTCTCATTCTCACACCGGGGGGAAAGGGTATCTTAAATTTAAAAATTTCCTCTCGACTGTTCCTTGATATAATCTTTACCTTAATAGGCACTCTGTAACCAAATTTAAACAATATTATAAACTTAAAGCAATTTCTGATAGGTAGTAAATGTGGAAAGTAAAAATGAAGAAATGCAGAATTATTACTTAAATATAATGGTTTGATAGAAAAATCTCATTTCTACTCTTTGTAATTGAAATTAAAATAGAAAATAAGAAAATTAATAACCAAACCAGTCTTGGGTAGAAAGTACATTTCATGTACCTAGTTTTACATATATATGTGTATATATTCAACTATATGCAGAAAAACTTCAGTAAACATATATTCTATGTTTACATATAATTTTGTTGCTGGTTAGATTTTTTTTAACCTTTTGCACAGAGTGAACAATGAAAGAATGCTTTGGTCCTCAATGAATCTGCAATTTTCTGCCCTCTGTGGGTGGGTTTTTGGCAGGAATTAGACTGGATTTCATTTATGGCAAGGTTATAAATGGTTCTGTTTGTAGGAGCCTGCGTTTTCAAAGAATCTTAGTACTGAATTTCCTCCTGGATCAGGAACAAGACTTCATTTTGCTTTTTTTCTCTTCTACTTTTTCTCAAGGGACCTAAGAATTGTTTCAGGCTTGTACTGTGCATGAACTTTCTGGATAGATGGTAGCAGGTTTGTGAACTTTAAGAAAGATAACTCTTGGTAGGGAAAAGCTCCTGGACTGGGACAACTCAGGGAGTTAGATTTTATCTTCCAGGCACTAAAGACTCTACTTCTTCACTGGCAATATGGAGAAAATAATATTGGTTCTGTGTACTTCATAAGGCTGCATATGAAACAAATGAGATAAAAGACAGCAACTACTTAAAAATTCTAAAAACAGAAATATAAAATACTACTTTGATTTATTTTGAGAACCTGTTTTTGAAAAATTGACTTGTGGAGTGAATTTTAAAAGACCATGGAGGACCAATGATCCATTAAGTAAAAATCAAATTTTTACTACCCACATACTATTGTCCCAACCTTGTTAATAGAAAATAAATAAATGTCCTGAGCAAATTAGCTCAAGAGCCTCTCCAAGATTTCTTAATGTAGCTGACCTCCTTTAAGATGTGCTTTGCATTTTTGTTTTGATTGGCATTTCATGTTAACAAGCTGGCATCTCTCTTTTTTTTTATTGGTTGTTCAAAACATTAAAGCTGGCATCTCTTAAAGGCTTGACGTCAGAGCCATTTCACTGAGCTCAGTCAACTGTGAGAACTAATCTAGAAGATGCAATACAGGATGTTATGAAGGATGGGCCAAGATGAGTCTCATGATGAAAATCAGCATAAGAACATTAGGGCAGCCTGCACAAGCCAAGCCTGATTCATAAGCATGAGTGGGCTTCCAGGTTCCATGCTACCAAATCCTCAAGAGCTTTTTGCTAAAGTTCTTCTGATGACTCATAAATAATACTATCATCTTTCAGAATATATAGTACATTCATTGAAATCATTGAATAAAAGTGTGTAGTTTAAAAATGACACTTTTAAATGAATTCAGACATTTTAAAGGTCATACCACACACAGTCATAATAACAGAAAGACACACAAACACAAGCACATATATGTATTTTTCATTTGGCATGTTCATATTGCTGTTGTAAAACTTTAAAAAGACATGTATTTGAGGAATAACCCAAAGTGAGAAGTAGAAATCCAGAAGTAAAATACAAAAGCATTTTTCTTCTTTTAATATGTTAGTTTAGATTTTTGTTGACTTGCCATGTATTTTGCAATATTAATTGTGCTTCAAAACATTTTTGTGGATTTAAAAATTTTTTGGTGTGTTTTTATAATTTTGAGTGTGTGCGTGTTATGAAGGTTTGCATTTGTGTTCTATTTGTGACATTTATAATTTCACATATCTCTCTACTCCTTTAGATAGTATATATGGGTAGTAATTAACATTACATACTGTTTTCTTTATTGACTCATTCTTTTTCCCATTCAATTTTGATTGGTTATATCTTTCTTATTGTTTTATTATTACATGTTCTTGAGACTTTATGATATTATTTAGGAGCCTTAAAGGATATATCTTAAATTCCAGTCATTTAAGATGAGCTATTAATGTGATTCAATTTTTCACCCAAATTATCATTTATTTCACTTTCAAATTTTTTGTAGATCTAATTTCTATGTTTTTGAGATTGAGGCCACTTTCACTTCATTTTATCACTCTAACCCCATATTGGTATCTGTCCTGGGCCTGGTGTTTTCTCCCATTCACTTCTTACTGGATTGAAGTTCCTAATCTATTTTTTTAAATTATCAAAACAATACTTTGTTTAAAATACATATGTATCCCTTATACTTAGATGTCCATATATAAATATTTTCTCAGATGTCCCTTTCTCTCTTCAGAAATTTCTAAGCAATGCCCAATTACTTTCCTGTATTGAATATTCTCTTGAAAGATCGAAGTCCAGTCTCATTTTGATTTTCTCTTTCCCTGGCATTTGTCAGATAGTTCCAACTTATTGTTTAAGCATAATTTACAATAACAATGTCTTATTCTCAAAAGTTTGGAAGTTACTCATAGATACAGTCACTCTATTTATGAGTGGTTTGATGTTATTGCTTAGTTGTCAAAATAAACCTTTATGTTTCAAGTCCAGTTATTTTACTAGAATGTTACCCAATTTAACCATTTTTAATTCCCCTGTTAAAGATATGACATATCTTTTCAATTAGTAGATAAAGTACCTTCTTCCTCTTCTTGTCTTCCTCTTCCTCTTTTCTGTCTGTATCCCATTTTTCTATTACTATCCATACTAATAGTTTACTCTTAAAATGAGATTGGTTGCAATGACGTGTTACTGCTCATCTCCTAGGGATGTTATTCTTGGCATGCAGCGACAAAGAGGATTTGCAAGGGGTAACAATCTTATGTCATTGAAATAAAATTCTGGAGAGCAATTATTTAGCCCTGTAATAAACAGGAATACAACATATCAATATTAAAATTAAAAAACAATATTCATTGTAACATATCACTTATTTTAAAAAAGATGGATTGCTTCTTTAAAATTTTGAGCCTAGCTTTTATCTTAATTTACACATTCATTATTCTGTTTTGAATTATTTGTTGAATTTTTGTATTTGTATTTTTCATGCTAAATGGTTTTGAAATAACTTTGTACATTAAGGCTAATAGTCCTTTAATCTTTTCTTGTATATAATCCATTTGTCTTCAAAGTCTACTTAGGCAATCATATTCTTCAATCATAATGACATCATGGTCATCCTGTATTGAATATTCTCTTTAGTTTACTTGGTGAAATTTTCTGTTAATATATGTAAAGCCCTTAATGAGAGTCTTGAAATTAATATTTTCTTTCTGCTTCTGCTGTTAACTCATCCATAAAATTAATTTCCAAGGTCTCTTCTGGTCTTATAATTCTGAATTCAAGCTAGTTTCATCCTTGAAAAAATAATGACACAGAAATCTAAGAGCTACATTTTAAAGCACAAGAAGAAATGGATAAGTATTATAGACTATTTTGCTATATTTTGGTCATTTTCATAGTTTTGCTGTACTTCTTGAGAGATTGGCCACTTCTTTTCTCCAAGACTCAAATAAGATCAAAGTTTGAAAAAATACAAAAAGAAGGGCAAAGTAATTCGAGATGGGACTATAAGATATGAAAGATTTGAACAAATTTCTGGAAGCTGAAAGTTGGATGAAAGAATGGTAACTAAGTTAGTAATCATCTAAGTACTTGTCAGGGACCTACTGATGGAAGTTAATCACCATGCAGAACCTATAGGAGACTTATCAGTTGGAAGCCCCAGGTATTATTGGAGAGTGTCTTTGTTTATTCAGACAATTAAAATGGAATAGTATATACAGAAAGTTGATTCTCACAGTTCTGGAGAATGAAGAGTCCAAGATCAAGGTGCAGGCAAATTCAGTGTATGGTAAGGACTGTTCTTGGATTACCTTGCTTTGTTCTCACATGGTGGAATGGATGAGAGAGTTCTCCTGACTCTCTTTTATAATACTATCCCATTTCTGAAGAATTTACCCTGATGACCTGTTTATGAAAGTCCCCACCTCCTACTTCCATCACATTGGAGGTTAGGATTCATATACATGAATTTTGATTTTCAGATTTGGATGTTTTTACTTCTTTTTCTTGCCTAGTTGTTTTTGGCTAGGAATTCTAGCACTCCATGGAATAGAAATTGCAGGAGAAGGCACACTTGCCTTCATTCTGACCTTAGAGGAATAATTTTTTACCATTGAGTATTATGTTAGTTATGGTATGGGCTTTTCATACAAAGTTTTTAATATGTTGAAGTAATTTTCTTTGGTTCATAGTTTGTTGAAAATTTTTATCTAGTGTGCCAAATTTTGTCAAATGTTTTCTTCTGTATATATTGAGATGATCATATGATATTTATCTTTTAATATGCTAATGTGGCATATCACATTAGCTAATTTTCACATATTAAACCATCCTTGCATTCCAGGGATAAGATCTCATTTAATAATGATGTATGATCCTTTAGTGTGCTGCTGGATTCAGTTTGCTATGATTTTGTTGAGGATTTTAACATCTGTTTTCATCAGGGAATTTGCCTATAGGATTTTTTTTAATGATGTTTTTGGCTTTGCTATCAGGGCAATGGTGGCTCCATAAAATGTCTTTGGAAGTGCTCCTTCCTCTTCAATTTTTTAGACAAGTTTGAGAAGGATTAGTGTTAATTTTTACTTGAATATTTGGTAAAATTCACTAGTTTTGCATGGGCCTTTTTTGAAGAAGACTCCAAGTCAATAGCTATACTAGTTTTTGGTCTTTCCAGGCTTTCTGTTTGTTCTATTAGTCTTGATAGGTTGTTGCTGGGAATTTGTCATTTCTTTTATGTTATCTAATTTTCTAGATTAGTTTCTTATGATCCTTTTTACTTCTATATCAGCTGTAATGTCACTTCTTTCATTTATGATTTTATTTATTTGAGTCTTCCCTCTCTTTTTTTCTTAGTCCAACTAAGGTTTTATTGCTTTAAAAAATATCTTTAAAAAATCCAACTCTTAGTTTCATTGCTTCTCTACTTTCTATTTCATTTTTCCTACTCTTTGTTGTTTTCTTTCTTGTGCTTACTTTAGGCTAAATTTCTTTTTCTTGTTTTTAGTTCCTTGAGATGTGAAGTTAGGTTGTATATTTGAGATCTTTCTTTTATAATGTAGGCGTTTATCACTATGAACTTCCTTCTTAGCTTTAAGTAGTACATTTTCTGCAACCTATAAGCTTTGGTATGTTATATTCTTGTGTGTGTGTGTGTGTATCTTTTTTTATTTGTTTTAATTAGTTATACATGACAGTATAATGATCTTGACATATCATACATTTGAATCAGATGGGCTATAATTTCTCATTTTTCTGAGTGTACTGGTTGCAGAAGTTATGTTATATTTTTGTCTTGAGGTATTTTCTAATTTTCTTTTGATTTCTTCTTTGACCAAATGGTTGTTCATGAGTGTGTTGTTTGATTTTTACCTATTTGTGTTCTTTTTTTCAGTTTTCCTTTGTGTTATTGTTTTATAATTTCATTCTATTGTGGTCAGGAAAGGTAGTTGGTATGACTTTAATCTTCTTAAATTTATGAAGACTTGTTTTGTGACCTAAAACATGGTTTATCCTGAAGAAAAATCATGTACACTAAAAAACGATGTGCCTTCTGCTATTGCTGGGTAGAATATTCATGTGTCTATCAGTTCATTTGTCCTAGTGTTATTTAAATCCTCTATTTTTTTAATTGTTCTTCTAACTAGATGTTTTGTTCATTGCTGAAAGACAGGTATTGAAGTCTTCTATTATCACATCGTTGATACTATTTCTACCTTCAGTTTTGTCAATGTTTGCTTTACATATTTAAGTGCTCTGATATCCAAAACATATATACTTAAAATTATTATGTATTTTCCTGGTAGACTAACTCTTGAATCACTATAAACTGCCTTTCATTGTCTCTTGTGACAAACTTTGACTCTGCTCTCATTTCATTACCATTTGCACAAAATAGGATGTCCCCTTTTATTCTCAGTGTATTTCCTTGAATATAAAGTGAGTTTCTTGTAGATAGCATATAGATTATAGCTTAGTCTCTCTGTTTTGTTGTTGTTTGTCCACTCAGCAACTCTGTCTTTTGATTGTGAACTTTAATTTATTTACATTTAAAGTAATTATTGATAGAAAATAATTTACTATTGCCATTTTGTTAGTCTTATAGTTCTTATAGTTGCTTAGGATCTTACTAAGTTATTGATGTTGGCTTCAAACTTGTGATTCCCATGCCTCAGCCTCCAAGTCACTGGGATTACAGGCATGTACCACATTTCCTGGCTTCTGGTCAGTTTTGATGACTCAGGTTTTGTGTTTTCTTGTGTTGCAAGAGCCTTTTGATTAAATTCTGATTTCTCATAAGGAAGAATTTTTTTCAGGAATTGCAAGATGCTGGGAGCCATTAGCCAAGTAGGTATGACAATTTCCTTGCCAACATACCCCATGTTGCAGTGACATTGCATGTAGGTGACCTTGCTCAAGGACCAGGGCAGATTAGGGTGTTCCCGGTTTAGGATAATTGGGTTTAGGGCGTTCCAGGTTTAAGATTATTCCTGCTGGGAATAGGGCGTATCCTGCTGCCTGAGTTCCCCTTGAGTTCTCACGGGATTCAGACAGTATTTTTTGGGAGACAGAAGCCCAGTGGAGGTGGATTTGGGCAGAGAACGTGGATTTCCCCAGAACGTGATTGTAGACGGCTGGTGTGAGTTCGGGAATAAAGAGTTGCTGTTTGAATCTACAAGCTGTGTGGTGGCTCGTGATTTTGTGCCCAGCCAGACTGCGGCATTTGGCGTCCCGTGCGGGGAACGTCTAAAGCTTGGAGGTAAGTGAAATTGCTCGCCCCTGAGGGAAGGCGAGAGAATGGGTGATCAATTCAAAAAACAATGTGTTCCTGTTTTGATTTATTTTGTTTTTATTTCAAGTTGCCTGTCCCTATAAATTTCTCAGGCAAACTGGAAAAAATGGTTGACTAAAGGTTTGAAGTTTGTCGGCCCTAAGGAAGAGAAAATTGATACAACGATTTTTTATTCCGTTTTTGTTTCATTCAGTTTCGGTTTTGTTTTGTGTTATCTTATTGGGTTGCGTTATCTTTATAGTAGATTAGAAATTAGTAAAAAACAAACTGAAAAGATGTTAAGTAAATTGTTAGAGGTTCAGACCATGGAGAAAGACATTTTAGATCAAGCAAAAGAGAAGGTCTCTCGAGCTAGTCAGACAGAGGAAGAAAATTTAAAGGAAAAGGGGTTGTTAGGAAAAAGGCCACAACAGGAGGCTGTTACTAACTCCGTTTTATCACAAGAGGGCATAATTCAACCAACAGCCCCACCGATGGAGACAGCTGAGTGGCCCTCAAACCCCGTAGTTGATAGATGGGATCCTGAGACAGGACCTCAAAGATTAGCATGCCCTGTACTTGAACAGATAGGAGGGCAGCGAATTCACCATGCTTTATATTTTAAAACAGTGAAGCAGTTAAAGGAGGCTGTAACAACCTATGGTCCCCAAGCTCCCTTCACGGTAAGCATGGTCGAGTCCATTACTAACTTGGACATGACGCCAGCAGATTGGGCTAGCATGTGTAAATCTGTACTAAATGGAGGACAATATTTGTTATGGAAGGTTGCCAATGAGGAATTTTGCACGGAGACAGCTAGGCGAAATGCAGCAGCCGGTTACCCTCAAAGAAATCTAGATATGTTGTTAGGAAAAGGACCTTATGAGGGTCAACGGCAACAAATTGAATATGATCCTGCTATATATGCACAAATTGCTGCAGACGCAGTTAGGGCATGGAAGACTTTACAAGGACATGGAGATTTACAAGGTCAGCTATCTAAGGTAATACAGAGAGCTAATGAACCTTACGCTGACTTTGTAGATAGGCTAATTCAAACGGCTGCCAAAATTTTTGGGGATACAGAATAAGCAATGCCATTAGTAAAACAACTGGCTTATGACCAAGCAAATCGTTGCTGCAGAGAGGTTATTAGACCATGGAGACATGAAGATTTAAACACATATATTAAATTATGTAGAGATATTAATGAACAAGGGCAAGTCTTGGCAGCTGCAGTACAACAGGCTTTAGATGCCAGGCCAAAAACATGCTATGATTGTGAACAAACAGGACATTTTAAAAGGAATTGCCCCATAGGAGGAGGGTTTAACAAAAGTAGGTATCAAAGGAATAGAATACCGGGTATTTGCCCACGATGCCGTAGAGGGAGACATTGGGCTAATGAATGCCGTTCTCAAACCACCATAGAGGGTACTCCATTATCAAAAAACGGACAAAGACCAGGTATTTATCCACGATATCGTGGAGAAAGGCATCAGGCTCCATTGCCAAAAAACGGACGGGGGGCCCAATGCCCCGGGGCCCACAACCACAAATCTACGGGGCAGTGGAGGAACCCAGCAACACCATCAGGGTAGTGCCCAGGACACATTGTCCATTAAATCCCTCATCAGACAAACCCGAGGGAGCGCAGGGTTGGACATCTGCGCCTCTGCCAGAGCAGTATTAACTCCAGAGATGGGAGTTCAAATCATTCCCACAGAAGTGAAAGGACCTCTTCCCCAAGGAACAGTAGGCTTATTATTGGGACGTAGTTCATCTACATTAAAAGGACTTATGATAAGTTCTGGGGTAATTGATCCCGATTATGTAGGTGAAATAAAAATTATAGCTAGTTCTCCAAGAGGTATATCAGTAATTTCACCTGGAGATAGAATAGCACAGTTGTTAATAATACCCAGCCTACATAATAAATTTCCTAGTCATAGTGTAGAAAGAGGTTCCAGGGGATTAGGCTCCACAGGTGTAGATTGGGCTATGTTGTCTTTAAATTTAGATTCTCGCCCAATGCTAAAACTAAATATTCAAGGTCATGAGTTTAATGGACTACTGGACACAGGAGCTGACCTTAGCATCATATCTCGTCAAGAATGGCCAAAACATTGGCCATTACAACAAGCCACTCAAACACTTCGAGGCCTAGGAGTGGCGACTAATCCCCATAGAAGTTCTATGATATTAGATTGGAAGGATCCTGAAGGATGTGAAGGAACTATACAGCCATATGTATTGGATCATCTTCCTATAAATTTATGGGGACGAGATGTCCTAGATCAATTAGGTTTGACGTTAACAAATAACATCAATCCTAATGCGCCCACTACTAGGACTAGACAAGGCTTTAGGAAAGAAAAAAGATTAGGAAAACAAGGGCAAGTTATAACAGCACCAATACAAATAGATCAAGGAACAGAAAGACATGGGTTGGATTTTCAGAAAGGGCCACTGAGACAATCAAAATTACTTGGAAATCAGAAAGACCAGTGTGGGTTCCTCAGTGGCCCCTGACTAAAGAAAAGATACAAGTAGCCCATGATCTGGTCAAACAACAATTAGCGGAAGGACATATACAACCTTCCATATCTCCCCATAATACTCCCATTTTTGTCATCAAAAAGAAATCTGGTAAATGGAGATTATTGCAAGATTTAAGAGCCATTAATAGTGAGATGGTTATTATGGGACCTGCTCAATCAGGGATTCCTCAATTGTCTGCCTTGCCAAAAACCTGGCATGTTTTAGCTATAGATATTAAAGATTGTGTTTTTTTTTCAATTCCAATTCATCCCGAGGATAGTCCACGTTTTGCATTTACTATCCCTGCATTAAATCATAAAGGTCCTGATCAGAGATATGAATGGAAAGTACTCCCTCAAGGGATGGCTAACAGTCCAACTATGTGTCAAATATATGTTAACAAAGCAATCCAGCCACTTAGAAATCAAAATCCTGAACTACAAATATTTCACTATATGGATGATGTATTATTGGCACATAAAGATAAAAACATATTGCTGGAATGTTATGCCACACTTACAAACTTATTAAAAAATTATAATCTAGAGATAGCAATAGATAAAGTACAATTAAATTTTCCAATTAATTATTTAGGAGTTCTATTATCCTCAACCATGGTCCGTCCACCAAAAATTCAAATACGAGTAGATCAACTCAAATCACTTAACAACTTTCAAAAGTTATTGGGAGACATAAATTGGATAAGGCCTTATCTAGGTATACCAACAGGAGAGTTGGGACCTTTATTTGATATTCTAAAAGGTCCATCAGATCCAAATTCACCCTGCATGTTAACTCCTAAAGCAAGAAAGGCATTAAAAATTATTGAAACATATATGGAAAATATACATTTGGATAGAATTGATAGAAGTTTGCCTTTATTATTTATTGTACTACCAACAAAAAATATTCCTACAGGAGTATTTTGGCAAGAAGGTCCATTATTGTGGATACATTTATCTTATTCTCCTAACACTATTCTTACTAGGTATCCTGAGGCTGTAGGACAATTAATACTCAAAGGAATAAAAGCAGCGAAGGGAGTGTTTGGAATTTCTCCCAATAAAATTATTACTCCATATACTATGGATCAAATTGATGAGTTAGCTAATGAGTTAAATACTTGGGCAATAATCATGTGTAAATGTAATGTTACATTTGATAATCATTTACCATCTAATCCTTTGTTGTCTTTTTGGTCTAAGCATCCTGTAGTTTTTCCTAAAATGACAAGAAAAACACCTATCATGAATGCTCCAAATATATTCACTGATGGGTCAAATAATGGTACAGCAGCAGTAGTTACCCCTGATCAAACTTTTACATTTTTAGTACCCAAACAATCAGCTCAAAAGGTAGAGCTTAATGCAGTTTTACAAGCTTTTTTGATGTTTAAAGATTCTGTGTTTAATTTATTTTCTGATAGTCAGTATGTAGTTTATGCTATAGTATCTCTTGAAGATGCTGGTAGGATTTCCCCTTCTTCTACTGTTTTCTCTTTGTTTTCCACTATACAAAGTCTAATCTGGGGCAGAAAAGATCCATTCTTCATAGGACATATTAGGGCACATACAGGATTGCCTGGAGCCCTTAGTTTAGGCAATGATTTAGCAGATAAAACTACACATGACATACATATTTTCTCTACATTTGAAGAAGCTACAAATTTTCATAAAAGGTTTCATGTTAATGCTAATACTTTACAAAAGCATTTTAAAATAACTAAGGAACAAGCCAGACATATAATAAAACAATGTCAAAATTATGTGACATTTTTACCACAAGTTAATCTTGGAGTCAATCCTAGAGGACTGATACCTAACCATATTTGGCAGATGGACGTCACACACTTGCCAGAATTTGGAAAATTAAAATATTTACACATTACAGTTGATACTTCTTCTGGATTTTTGATGGGCTCCCTTCATGCCGGAGAAAAAACTAAAGATGTTATAGCTCATTGATTACAAAATTTTGCCACTGTGGGCATTCCTAAACAGTTAAAAACCGATAATGGTCCTGGCTATACCTCTACCTCTTTTAAACAATTTTGCTCATCATTTGGTATTACTCATATAACAGGAATCCCATACAATCCACAGGGACAAGGCATAGTTGAAAGAGCTCATCAAACTATTAAAATGTACTTATTAAAGCAAAAAGAGGGAATTGGAAGGGGATATATATCCCCCAAAGATAAACTTAAAATAACGCTTTTTACTCTAAACTTTTTAAATTTGGATTCATCAGGACTTAGTGCTGCGGAAAGGCATATGTATCCAAAAAATGTACATAAGCCTAAAGTACTTTGGAAAGATATTCTAACAGGACAATGGAAAGGTCCTGACCCAGTGATTGTCTGGAGTCGGGGGTCTGTTTGTGTTTTTCCACAGGGAGAACAGCAGCCGATTTGGATTCCAGAGAGATTAACTAAAACAATTTCTACAGATCGAAAAGAAGATGATTTGACTCAAATCCATAACAGCTGATATCCAGAACTCCAGCTTGGCCATTCTTACATCTGTGACAGTGATTAACCAGGATGCTTTTTTCAATAGCTATTTTATTATTGCATTTTTCCACATCATAAGGTTCTATTTTTATTTTTTGAGCTCATACAAACCTAGGTTATTGTTTTTCTGATCAGTTTTATTTTTTGACTGTGGAGTTTTTAAACATTGCAATGGAGATTTCACCTAGGTAAAGCTACAAGGCCTTTACTATTTTCTTATGTGTTGTACGTTTGTGTACACTCTGTGTTTTGTGTTGTATGTCTGTATGTGCATATGTCCATATTTCTTATATGAGGAGCACTCATGAAAAAATGGATCCGAATTATTATTATTATTTTTTTTATTCACGTGATTTAAATGGTTTAATTTAAATTAGGCAAACAGCTGTTAAGGATTGTTTTTAAAGTAGGTTAACAGATCTGTTTGTTTACTTTCACCTTTCCTTTTCATTATATTTAATAATTCTTTTCAGGATAATGTCTTTTTAGCATCATTGCCAGAATTCCTATCTTCATCCCAGTGCCGGTGAAGACAAAGATAAAACCAAACTACAGCTTCTATGATAGCTATCACAGTAAACTGTATAAACTGATGCATCAATGAATATAACTCAACAAGTAATGCTCAATCAAGGACTTGATTTACTTTTGGAGGAAATGGACATATTGATAGTTTCCTCCGCTTTGAACTGCTTGCAGAACTTGCCTGGACTATGTAACTATCGTTTGGGGCAGCGAATTGTGGTAATGCTGGCATATCTTTGCTGATGGTGTCACCAGTGATGCAATTTTTATTTCCTTGCCAGCGCACCTCATGTTAATTGTGGTAGTGCTGACATATCTTTGCTGATGGTGTCCCAAGGAGCCGTCAATTGGCTTGGTGTCGTGGCATTTCTGTATCCTCCTCCCTTCTGCTAGTGATGGTCTAAAATTTGGGGGCCAATGGCTATATGCTGGACCGGTAGTCAGTGACGGGTATGATCCAATTGCAGTGGTATCAACCTAAGACAGGAGGCTGACGCCTAAAGGTCAGTTTTCCGATGACGGGTAAGAACCATATGTTGAATTGGACAACCTACCAAGCACGGTCCTTAAGCCACATTGCTTGTTGTTTAATTAATCAGAAGGGGGGAGATGCTGGGAGCCATTAGCCAAGTAGGTATGACAATTTCCTTGCCAGCGTACCCCATGTTGCAGTGACATTGCATGTAGGTGACCTTGCTCAAGGACCAGGGCGGATTAGGGTGTTCCCGGTTTAGGATAATCGGGTTTAGGGCGTTCCAGGTTTAAGATTATTCCTGCTGGGAATAGGGCGTATCCTGCTGCCTGAGTTCCCCTTGAGTTCTCACGGGATTCAGACAGTATTTTTTGGGAGACAGAAGCCCAGTGGAGGTGGATTTGGGCAGAGAACGTGGATTTCCCCAGAACGTGATTGTAGACGGCTGGTATGAGTTCGGGAATAAAGAGTTGCTGTTTGAATCTACAAGCTGTGTGGTGGCTCGTGATTGTGTGCCCAGCCAGACTGCGGCAGCAAGACACATACTAATTTTTTGGATATCCCCCACTGAACACAGCGATCAAATCTTTCATTCCCTGGGAATTAAATTTAGGGGTTTAAACTTTGTCTAATAGTAGAAGAATTTTTACTGAATTGTTTTATAGAGAAGGAGGTTTAGTACTTGATAACCCCAATATTATTTATTTTTATATAGTGAATGTGGTTTTCTGAAATGAAATAAAAATTTACCAGTATAGAGGTATCCATACTTTGTATTTAGCTTCCAAAAATTCTTTTAAATAATCTTTTTAACTTAAATTGTTGTCTATGCTTTCAAAAATGATTGTTGTACATGCTGATCCAAATGTAAGAGCAAGAACAATGGAGCTATATTTTCAACATGTCTTAGGTAGACTTTAAAGTATTCATTTTAGATCAAATTCCACCTCTTTCCTCCCCTAAAATTTTTTTTATAAACATTTCAGTATACTTTAGCCACTGGTTTTTAGTAAATGTTGAAACAACTAAAGTTTCATCGAGTTTTTGGCAACAGATCATCTTATCCAGCAAGAAACAGAAAAAGATGTTTTGATGAATAACGGTCCACTCTAAACAGAATGAAAGGGAGTTATGTATAACATTTGTATTGTTTGGGCACAAGTTTTATATCTTTTAACAGTTATGTTAAAACATTGCTCTTTCTTTGAATCCTTTGTTCTCCAGAGACTTGCCATGTTCTGCAAATAGAATATTCTTCTACTATTTTTCTTTTGATTCGTATTTGTGGCTCTCTCAAACATCCATTTAAAATAAATTTTCTTCATCAAGTCCACTGAAATAGCTCTATCCTAGCTTCACACTGATCATTTCATTATTCCATTTCTCTTAACGCTGACATTTTGTGTTACATTAATTTGTTCCTGTTTTCATGTCATCTTTGCATGTGTTGTTATATCTTTTCATCTGCATTTTGTTCCTCTATTATATTGTAAATTCCCTGAGAATGAGGACAATGTCTTTATCTTCATTTGCATATCTCCATGGCATCCAGTTGAGAATGCCATTAGAAGGCAGCACTCATTAAATCAAATTTTCACTGACAAAATCATGTCTGGGTTGGGAAAATATGGTTTATGCAGCACTCAACATAGTTGTCACATATATTTTCTCTTCAAAGGTCTTTGAGAATATATACGTACACATAATATACATTATGCATCTTTGACATAGAGATTATTTGTGGATAATATTGAATTCTACTCCAACCTATGTTATCATCAAGGTTAGTAGAAATTCTACAATTTTTAAAAGATACCATAATAATGGCAAATACAATCTTAGAAAGATGTTTAATTGTCAGACAACTGAATCAATAAATGGATGTAGTCTGAAAGTATTACAATATCTCAGTTTCTTAGAAAAGTGATTCTCAAATGTTAATAACCTGCAGTTGAAATCTTAGTCTGGTCTAGTGATATTTTAATATACACTTATATTTTATTATTATTAAGCATTTGCTTTAATTTTATCTCTCATTAAAATTTAAATCTTATGAAGCAGTCTATCTTCTCTGTATCCCCTGTAGTATATAGTGTAACATACACCTAATAAGTGATTAATAAATATTTGAGGTATCTAATTAAATTTGTCAAAACTGTTATCCAACTTTCTGATTTTAAACTCTCTTTTTTAAAAAGAATACCGAAAAGCAGAGAATTTGGGAGAAATATGAACTGCAACACAGAAGTTTCTCACTCTTGTTTAAACCATGAATACAAGTAAGAAAGATGTGAATAATGTCATTCTCATTAGAGGAAACCCCACAATGTGTAGAGAATGGCTTTTTCTTTTGCTACATCAACTTCAGTTCACATAACTATTTATATGAAATTTTAAGTTATTGGATACTTTACAAAATCAACTGTTAGGTTTAAAAGTTTAGAATGATATTTACCCAATTCTACTAATAAAGCTCTCTAACACTGAGCTACATCCCCAGAATGAATCCTTTTAACGTACAAACTTATACAGACATATCAAGGCTCCTATATTTCATACACTTCTTTTCTTTATCATTTTAAACCAGTTATTAGACACTGGGAAAGAGATCACAACAGTTAATTTTGGAACCTTGGGATGGTTATTGTGAGAGATGAATATTCTTCTCACTAGAGGTCACCAATTTTACTTTGTAAAAACATATGGAAATAACACTTACTTACTTTTGGGAAACTTGTGGAAAATTCCATGAGATTTTTTTGACAGTAAATTTTGATAAATAAATTATAACAATTGGCTAATGAATGAGACATTATATGTATCAGTAACTACTATCAACCTGGGCACGCTTTCCCTTTTCTTAGATGTGGCCAGGCCCTAAACATTCACATGTATATTTAAATAACATTCTCTGTCTTTTGGACATTTTTGCAACAATTTGAAGTATGTTTCCTAACCAATAAATCTCTAGAAAAGTATTTTATGATTAAAATACCTGTTTTTGTCCTACCAAACAGATGGCTGAATTTGACCCAAAAGCAGGGGCAAGGGAATTCCTATAAGAGTCCCCTGAATCATCTAGAGATGGAACTGGATGGGATTCAAAGTAAGAAGCACCAAAAGCCAGTGCTGTCAGTCCAAAGTACTTATTAGGGGAACTTTTAGAGTATTATAGTTTATCCTTGAGAAAGACAGCAAGAGGAAAAGAATGTTCTACCTGGGTGTGTTCATAGTAAAGGAGTAAGGATATAGAGTTTTTTTAAGGGTTTAAGGTATTTGAGTTCAGGGGCAGGCACAGATTCAGTTTTCAGTGTTTTGGCAACCACCTAAACACTTTTACCAGTGTCTGGAAAGGTTGAAGCATGGGCTCAAACCTGCTGGGAAAAACTTGTAGCATTCTGGGTTATGGAGTGGTCAAGGTACCCCATGATTTTTCACAGAGAGAAAGTAAGGGGAACTGGGAACCGTAAATAATGCTATGATCATTATTACCCTAAGTACATGTATGAAGACACGAAAGATGTGACTCTACTTTGTGTACAACAAGAGACAAGAAAAATTGTGCTGTATGTGAATAATATGAATGGTAATGCATTCCATCATCATATATAACAAATTAAAATTTAAAAATACCTTATCATCATCAAAAGCTGCAAGAGTGATGTAGGCTACTTGTTTTCCTCTTCTGATCATGGCATTGCATATTCTTTGTTCCAAAATATCTATTTGTGTAGAAAACAAGAAAAGTATGGTTAAATTTAAATCTTCCTCTAAAACATGCATGGCAGCTAAGCAAAGTTGGAAGAAAATTTCTGAAGTCAAGAGCAAAAATATATTTTGATTCATGAAAATTATATCTTGAAAATCTAAATTTCAAATGCTTTCTTGGCCAAGCCTGTTTTATCTCTTTTACTTCATTTTCTGCATGACCAGTCCTTAAAATACTAGAAATGCTAAGGAAATGTGATTGGCTATTGATTTTTCACTTTTAAAACAGATACATGAATCTTTTTCTTTAATTAAAATTTTTAGCACTCTTGTAACAAGATTCTTTTCAGTTATCAGCTTGCAAATTTATGCTCAATAGAGACAAAGGCAAATAATATAATTTAGTTTATATCTTAAATTTGTTTGCAGTGCTTTGAAAGACAGGATATATATATGTGATAAATGAACATCTCATCAATTTAGTTTAGATCCCATAAATTGGAGGGTAAAGTCTCTTTATCAGTCCAATAAATAAATCACACTTTAAAGTGAACAGTTACTGGGGCTGGGATTGTGGCTCAGCGGTAGAGCGCTGGCCTCGCACGGGCGGGACCTGGGTTCAATCCTCAGCACCACATAAAAATAAAGGCATTGTGTTGTGTTCATCTACACCTAAATAGATAAATAAATAAATAAATAAAAGTGAACAGTTACTTGCCTCTGTGTGTCTCAGTTTATCACTCAGGGATCAGAAGCTTGGATGATACATCTGTTAAAACATACACATTAAAAAAAAAAAAAAAAAAAAAACTACACAAATGATTGCTCTACTGCCAAGAAGCAGGTCAGAGAAATTTATAATGGCAGACTTAAACTAAGTTGCCAGTGCTGTGAAACAAGGGTACTCTGTGACCCTAGTCAATGGGGAACTAATCCAATGCCAGGTATCCCAAAACTATCTTCACTACATAAAAGCCCAGTAAATTTTCATAAATGATTACACTTTTGGATACCTGGAAAATCAACACACTGAAAGAAGCATGAACATTTCTATGAAAGAAGCTTGGGAGGAGTTTAATTTACAAGTAGTTATTCTTTTTTTATGCCTAAATGTATATGCAGTTTGCATTTAAGAGGCTCAAACCTGTATTCAAATGCTCAAAGTGTAGAGAATTTTCAATAAAATCTCATAAATTTTCATCAAATGAAGTTTTGTCTGAACATAATCTTTTATTTTGGTGATAGAATATGTAGTTAACACAAAATGTAATTAAGGTACTTAGAAACCTCAGTGGACAGTTGCATGATAGAATATATTATTCAAAAGTAATTTACACTCTATAGTAAGAATTCATTCTGGATCTCTCAATTTTAAGATAATGGAACAATTTTGTTGGTTTTTCTATCACAGATTTGCTGGAGAAAAGAATGACCTGTGGAAGTCTAAATGCTCAACTTTTCATCCAGATAAATATTTTAATCTAAAAATGTGTGCCTTTATTTTAATAATATTCTTTTTTAATCAAAATAATATAATTTTAGACTAATGATAGAAGTTGAATTTTCCCCAAATTGAAGATGCAATAATGGCAAGTGTAAAGTTAACTTGCTATTTTATGTAACTGCCTTGCCACAAAACTCAGTATTACCAGAGTATGAAAATTATCCAGAAGAAAATTATCTTTACTGATGTGATATTTAACTATGGAAATTTAAGAACCCAAATCACTAGGAGTGTTTTATCCCACCACTCACAGATGCTCTCTCCTTGTTATAACCTGAAGCAACTTTTTAGGCATTCCATATGTCTAACAGAACTGTTAACAAGTACATGCAAAAAATTGTGAGATGAAGTGAAACTGAATAATTCATATAATTGATTTATGTGTGCTACTTAAATAAGGAATTCCATGACATTATCTCAGTTAAATAATTGTATGGTGAATTTTAATTCCATCTATAAAATTCATTGAATGATTATAATTTTGAAATCAGATTTGAGAAACATAAAAATCCATGGTCTTCCAGAGATAATAGTTAGATCTTAGGCTGGTGAATAGGCTCTAATTTTTATAGTTAAGTGGGCAGATACTTATTAATATAAATATAAAATTATGTTAAGTATACAGTTCTATGTAATAAGGAATTATATGTATTTGAATAATTATACTGGGTTATTTTATTTTTATTTTTTGGTTTTGGGGATTGAACTCATTGCTGTATTACTACTGAGCTGCATCCCTGGTTCTTTTTATTTTGAGACAGGGTCTTGATAAGTTGCTGAGTGTCTCACTAAGTTGCTGAGGCTGGCCTTGAACTTGTGATCCTTCTTCCTAAGTCACTGAAATTATAGTAATGTACTATCATGTCCAGTTTAATTATGCCAGTTTTATTGACTACGATCCATTCAATGAGAAATCTGAGTGGATTGATAGACACATAATTTGAATTAGTGTGTTTGGAAAAGAACATAGGATTTAGAATACAGATGAGTTGAGGATGTGGGTCTGTCTGCTGACTTACTTGGGATTAAACCTTGAACAATTTATTTAAACTTAAGCTATTTCTTCACTGTGGAAATTTGGAAAATGGGCTACATGATATTTACCATTCCATCAGATTTTATAATTCCTTTTGCCTCCTCTTTTATATTTGCATTTCAGTAAGAAAGAAAGGACAGGAGGAATAAAGCCATGTTTTACTAAGATTATACTAAGCAACAATATGCTCCAAATGTGCCTATGTGAACTATCCAGGACTGGACAAATTTCTTCTTAGATTACAACTATGACCAATGGTCTTTGAGAAAAAGTAGAGAAAAGATATGACAGGCATTGCCATAAAATTTCCATCTTTTTTCAGGGGAAAGAAGGAAGCTATCAAATATAATTGAGACACTTTTCCTTGGTCCAGTTGATTGGTAAGTGCTTCCTGCCCTTGAGCCAACCAGAATCATTCCTGTGAATTCTTTTGTGTGCTTAAGCTGGGATGGGGAGGGAGGTAGATTTTGTTGCTTGCAGCTAAAACCATTTGGTCCAAGAATTCTAATAGTAATATGGATAAACAATATGAATATCTCTTTTATAACTAAGAAAATTTACATGGGCAATAGAGAGGGAAGTGCAATAAAAGCACTACAATTTTTTTTTCCTACCAGACCAGGAAAGATTATAAGCTATTATACAAAACGAGTTTTTCAAGAAAAGGAATTGAGTCTGTTATTGGATGCATAAATTATAATAATCAATAGTAGGAAATTAGGCAATTGTGTCAAAGCATAAATTATGCATTTTATTTAAATTCCCATTCCACTTCTAGAAATTTATATTGACGTAATAATCATGAAACTTCAAGAAAATTTGCTAAAAGATCTTAATTGCAGCATTTAATGAAAGAATGAATATATGTAAATAACATTTATCAATGGAGGAAGGTTAATAAATAATAGAAAACCATACAATAACACAATGTGTTATTACTTTGTATAATATGATACTTATTTAATTCACTTTTTATTTCATTTCACTTGCATAGAAGCTTCATGAAGCCAGGATGTATTTTATTGGCTCACTATTTCCCACATCTCCAATGGAGCCCAACAAATTTTTGCAGCTTAATCAATGTGGTTGAATTAATTAGTTAATATAAAAAGACAGTATGTATATGAAAACATGTTAATGTTCTTTTGTTCAAAGAAGTCACAAAAAGAACAAAAGAAACCCACAGCCAATAATTTAGAAAAAAAATAAAGTTAAAATAAAGTTATAGAGAAAATTAAACAAATAGAAAACAGTAACATAATCTCAAATAAAAATTTAATGATATTTTATTCATGGGCTTTAATGATAGGATTCTAAAATTTATCTAAATAGACAATTGAGTGAAAAAGAAAATCATTGGATGAAGATAGCTATGAAAAATTTAAAAAGTAAGAAATTACTTTCTGAGGTCTTTTTGGATTCTTCATGATAGGAGGACCATCAGGTAAGGACTAGATTAACGTGATTGCCATAAGAAACCAAGAAGATTTGCTGGAGGATAGAGTCTAAACCCCACAAGGTATGTTCCTCAAGCTGGCACCGTAGTTTAGTCCTTGCCCTTCTGCTTCCTTGATACAAACTGGCATAGCAATCTTAGAAGCTGAGGAAAGTAACTGAAATACCACATGAACATTACTCACCAATTAGAAATATTCATTTCAAATTTTATCTGAGAAAAAAATAGTCATTATACATTTTAGTCACTATAATTTTGGGTATGATTTTTTATATTGTCTAGTGTGATTCTAGTAACACAATGCTTTCTTGAGGCTCTAAATTAAATTCCTACCTGTACAGAAATTGAAAGTAATAATTACTTGAACTAAGCCACAGTGCACCTTAGTTGATACTTTGTTTCAGATCATTCACAACTGATTTCAAATTCCTAATGTCAAAAATGTAAAAAGGTAGACCTGGTAATGGCATAATAGTATTAATAGTTTTAATCATCTTGACTATTCTGAAATTGCCAAGGTTATTATTACCATAATCAACAACGGCAGTCATATTCACATCTCCCATCTTAGACTACTTTGTAGGGACCTGTGCACAGTAAAGTCAGAAATGCTTCCCCCTATCTTTGGGTGTGATATTATTCATGCAGACTGTATTGACACAGGGAAAAAAAATCAATTTCATTTGTAAAGCAAAATAAGAGAAATGATAAACTGCACAGAAATAACTTATTTTCCCAGTAAGTTTTCAATATCAACTTTGATCTTGAAGGAACATGGAAAAAACTTCCTGTAATTATTCAATACTATTGATTTTCTATGCCTTAAGTCAGCAGTTTTCAACAGATGCATCTTTGTCCCTAGAGGACAGGGGGCAACAGTTGAAGACATTTTTGATTATCATGACTCTGGAGGATGTGACTGACATTTAGTGGGTAGATATTGCTAAATGCCTTGTCACAAAGAATTATTTAGTCCAAAATACCAATAGTGTTGAGGAACCATGTTTCAAGCTTACTTTGTAGTTAAAACCCAAATCAAACCAAATAAAACAACTGAAACTGCTACCAGGGGGAAATTGAAAATATGATCATTTTGCAATTATGATATTATTGTAGCAAAATGCCACCAAAGAGATATATCAATCTCTTATCTATCTATCAAAACAGTAAAGTCAACCCCATTTTTGCAGTTATTCAGTACTTCTGTAAGTTCCTAGTCTTGCTGTTCAGAGTGGCGTATCAGTTACTATATATCCTAGGTTTTCATGTCCTTATAAACACCATCATCAAAAGCCAGGTGAATTGTCAAAATGGCCATACAACCAAAAGTAATATACAGATTTGTCGCAATCCCCATCAAAATACCAATTATGTTCTGCACAGAATTAGAAAAGAAAAGTATTCTTAAATTCATATGGAAAAATAAGAGACCCAGAATAGCCAAAGCAATACTAAACAAGAAAAGCGAAGCCAGAGGAATCACAAGATCTGATCTGAAATTATACCTCAGAACTGTAGTAACAAAAACAGCATGATATGGACATCAAAATAGACACGATAACTAATAAAACAGAATAGAAGACACAGAGACAAATCCACATACCTATAACCATCTTTGATAAAAGTGTCAAATATATATCTTGGAGAAAAGATAGCCTTTTTAACAAATGGAGCTGGAAAAACTGGATAGCTATATGTAGAAAAACAAATCCCTACCTCACCCTGCATAAAACAAATCAAAATGGAACAAAATTTAGGAATTAGACCAGAAACTCTACAACTACTAGAAGAAAACACTCCATCATATAGATGCTGGCACCAACTTCCTTAACAAGACTTCCAAAGCAGAAGAAATAAAACCAAAATAATTAAGTGGGATGCTATCAAACTAAAAAGCTTCTGCATAGCAAAGGAAATAATTAAGGGGGTGAAGAGAGAGCCTATAGAATGGAAGAAAATTTTGGCTGGATACTCCTCCAATAGGGGATTAATATCCGGAATATACAAAGAAATGAAAAAACACCAAAACAAACAAATAAACAAAATCCCCAAATAACCCAATCAATAAATGGGCAAAAGAACTAACCAGAAACTTCACAAAAGAGGAAGCACAAATGGCCAACAAAAATATGAAAGAATGTTTAATATCTCTAGCTATCAGGGAAATGCAAATCAAACCACACTAAGATTTTATATCTCTGACTCCAGTCAGAATGGCAATGATACCAACAACAATAAATACTGGTGAGTATGTGGGGGAAAAGGTACACTTGTACATTGTTGGTGGGACTGCAGACTAGTACAACCACTCTGGGAAGCAGTATGGAGAGTCCTCAAAAAACTAGGGATGGAACCACCAACCACCATATGACTCAGCTATAATCCTTGGTATTTTTTCTTTTTTTTTTCCAGAGTGGAAAGTAGAGGCTTTATTAAAGAACAGCAGAAAAGACTTCTCCTGGAGGAAGAAGGGGACCCAAGAGATGGAATCCCGGTATTTTTTCCAAAAGATAAAAAATTAGCATACTCCAGACACAGCCACCTCAATGTTTATAGTAGCAGAATTCACAATAGCTGAATTATAGAATCAACCCACATGATTAAAAATGGATTAAAAACCAATCAAATATACATTAATAGAGGGGTGAAAGGAAGTCCAGTAAAATAGAGAAAGGAGAATGGGAGAGGGAAAGGAGGACCACAGGGAAAGGGGGAAGGAAAAATGGAATCATGAGCTGAAATAGAATTTCCATGCACCTGTGAATTTGTTGGGATGAACCCAACTACTATGTATAACTATAAAGCTCTAAAAACCAAAACAACAACAACAAAAACCAAAAAAAACAAGCAAACAGAACAAAACAAAAACAAAACCACAAACAAATGGGTGCTGTGGACACAGAAAATAAAAGAAGTTTCTTTCTTTCATGTCTTTAAAACATTAAGCAAACAAAAAAGCCAGGTGAATGTAGAAACCTGCTTCGAGTGAAGGAAAAAAAAATTACACTGTCATTAGCAGAATCTGAAGGGCAGAGTTCAGGAACAGTCACAGTCACATGGCTATGGAAGGGAGAAAGCCAACGTCTCTTGAGGTCTCGTGGTTGAGTATTCCCAGCTGTTTTGAGGTGTCAAATGATATGTAGAAATCTCACACATCTGTAACTTTCCTGAGAGCTACTTTGGGATGACAGAATGGAATTGTGGGAGGTGAAAATGCACAGTGAAAGAAAGGGGCAACTGGTGCTGTCTTGTTGCCCCAGTACAGACTCTGTTCTCACAAACCTCATACATAGTGTGCGTGTGTATGTGAGGGCGTGTGGTGTGTGCATGCATTTTCTTTTTCTTCTTCAAGTATATTCACAATTGGGGCAGTGTTCATTGTAACTGATAATTCAGAACACACACACACACACACACACACACATCTGGGGAATATATATGTGAGATGGCCTTTCGGAAGTGTGTCACGAATTTTCACCATGGAAATTATTGTCCTAAAGCCACAGGGACAAAAAGCATCAATGATAGGAAATTTCAAAAAAAAAAAAATCTCATTGGCATCTCTGGCAAACATCTGACTCATATTTTTTAGTCTTTAGTTTCTTTCTACCTACATAAGCCTGTGAAATGACCCATTTCAGCGACATTACTTTTTGAGGCCTAGCATCACACTCATCTTATTTTCTAACCAATTTGTTACAGGTGAAATTTGGCAGCTGCAAGGCAGTTGATTGCTGAAACTCCAAATTTTTGATGTTTTTAATAATAAGTTTTTGTTTGAGAAAGGATATATTAAGCCCATTAATAGTATAAATAATATGAAACAATGAGCTACTTTCATAAAAAATAAAATGTTTTAACACCTCTTCCAGAATTTAAAAGGCATTTATAGCATACAAAAGTGATATTCTAATGTAAAATAATCCCCCAAAAGTCACCTAAAGACAGTGAATCTTCTTGTTTTATCTAACTGAATGTGCTACACACACTGTGTATTGACTCAAATGTGCAGAAATTCTCAACTGTGAGGCATATTGGTGTCACCTGGAGAGACTGAAAAATGTTGCTCTTCAGAGATTCTAGTTTAATTATTTGGAGTGAGGCTTTAAATCGTTCTTAGTTTAAACATCTTCAGGTTATTTTGATGGCTGGCCGGTGTAAGAACCACTGTGCTAGGGAAAGCAAATTACTTGGTCATAAACAGCATTTACAACCCAAAATACAGGGGCTGGGGTTGTAGTTCAGAGGTAAAGTGCTTGCCTAACATGGTTGAGGCCCTGGGTTTGATCCTCAGCACCACATAAAAACAAATAAAAGTTAAATTCTTTAAAAAATTGTTATAAAAAAGCCCAGAATAGAATACGCTTGGATGTACACAATGTAGTAAGGGTAGTGTTAACTTACAAAACTTTTTGTGTTGTTATGTTTGTGTCAGCCTGTGGGTATAAGTATTCACTGGGTTGTAATATCAAATATTGTCTAATAATATAAAATGATCTACTCATGATCTGAATTAATAAGGTTTATATGAAATTATTTTTCCATTAAGAAGGACCTTCCTATGATATTAGATTGGCTTTTAGTGTACATAGTTTAAGAACACAGATTGTAGAACTAAAGCATCTGGGTTTGGGTCCTAGATCTGTTACTAACTAGCTTTTGTGGCCAGAAGCAAATTACTCAGTCTTTCTGTATCTCAATTTCTTCAACTGTATGATAGACAAAATTATAGTTATAATGTCATGGGATTGTTACGAGGATTAAATGAGTTAATGTTGATACAGGATTACAACAGTATAATATAATGATATGTAAATATATTTTCTTAAGTAAATAAATGTAAAAGAGTTGTCTTTGAACTTTATTCAAAGAAACAACAAAATTTTATCCAATAGCATAACATATTTCATCCACTATCAAAAGAACTTATCTAAATTATTTGTTAATTATAACAAATTAATCTGTTAATAAATAAATTTAGAATATTTAAAAGAAGAAGAAGAAGAGAATCATAGCCAAAATGTGGGATTTATCACCAATACTTCATGTAGAAAGAGGTGTGAAAATCAAACTGAATTTTATATTAAGCTGGTCGAGAGAATAACTTCTAGAAATGTCGATTGAAAATTCTTAATTTTCACTTGTCTACAAACTTTTAAATTCACTTGTGTTTTTTATTTTAGCCCATTGAATATTATAATATGTTAATAGTGAAATTATTTCTATCCCTCTTTCAGTCGAGATTCAGTGCGATGCAGTGCCTTTTACTGGTGTGTGAACGGCCTATAATCTTCTAACACACCGAGTCACTTAGCCCAATGAAGCTTCCCTGAAAGACATTTTGTTTAGCACTTTGATGTTGTGAATAAAGCACAGAAGTAGGAGGGGTTAGGAAGATTTTGGTTCCTGCAGTCACTTGAGTAGATGTCAGTTTTGGATTTGGAAAATTATAGGCTCCATGATAAATATTTCAGGCTGCTGACTACAATGAAAAGTAATTAAACCAGCTATGACAACAGGTGCTGTATGGGGAAATGCTGCCTTTTATCATGAGGTTGTGGGTGCGTGTGCTAAATGTGCTCATCATTTTCTCTTTTCTATTATTCACCAAATACCCTGGGGAGATTATTCTATTGCCAGCATTTATAGGATATAATGAAACCACATTAAATATGTATCTGATTGCTACCAACTGTGTAGAAAGAGCATGCTAACTATGGTTATGTACGGGCAAACTAGACTCAGAGACCAGTGACATTCGACTTCACTATGACTTCTTTGTGCTTGACCCTTGGGCCTGCACTGTTTCATTGACCTTTAATTCAAGCATCAGATAGCTTTTTGTTTGTTTGTTAAGTAAAACTTTAAGAAGGGTTTAAAAAGATACACAATTCTTTTAAAACCTAAGTGTTTCCATAGAGGGAACTTCTTAACATATGGCATATGAACACTGTGATGGAAAGTGTTTTTAATCTTATCCATTTTAATTACATATTTCTTTGAAAATTTGAGCTCCATATTTCACAACACAGCTAATTTTCCCCTCACACTACTTACAGACTTTTCCTTAAAAACAAAAACTTTAAAATAATATAGTGGTTCAATTTTGGTTAACAAGGAAGTATGTCCATTTTAAATGAAGTGATGAATGTGAGAGCTTTTGTAAAACAAAGCTATATGAATAACTTATGATAAATAGTGTTTTTAAAAATCTTTCTTAAAGGCCAAAAATTTTTAATATTTTACTTTCTATTTGTATAGATGAGTATAATTATTGGCAATCAAACTGCTGCTTTAAATGTAGAACTAACTTTTATGCATAACTACCCTATTATAACTTTTCTTTTTTACAGGGACACACATTCTCCCAATATTATAAAGGTTCAGGAATGTCCTCTACGTATATGTTGATTAATACTGTTCACTGGTGGAAAATTTTGGTATATGTTTACTGACTTCAGAAGAAAAAAAAATAGATCTAACAATGAATAGTGATCTTTCATCATTTCCCCACAAATCTAACGCAGTATGTTTAAAACTTTAATATCTTAAATTTACATACACATTGACATCCTTAAAATGTTTCCAAAAAATTCGCTATCAAAGTGCCTGAGAACTTTAGTAATAAGATATGAAGTTTGATGAGAAACTATATTTGTAGTTTTGTGGAAAAAGGAAAATAGCTTTTTTAAAATTTTATGATAAAAAGGAATTTGAATCTGAGCTTAAAAATCACTATTTAAACAAATGCTTACTGTCCTGTGTCTGCTACTGGGCCAAACATTCGAGACATTCAGGAGTGCAATATTGTAGATCCAAAAACTTAGGAACATGTGTTTTTCTTCCTAATCAGGATGAGTGCTGAGGATCCATCTTCCCAACTCTTGGAAATGTTTAGAATTATTGATCTGAAAGGCAGAGGAATAACAGTAGCCCTACTTCCTAGAGAATTCCCTGGGCATATGCTATAGACTAAAGTTCCCACTGTTAGGCAGGAATAGAAGCAGAGAAAAAAGATTTTTAACTGAAACCAACCTAGGACTTTCTGATGCTTATAAGCATCATATAATCAATATTTGCATCACATAATGCAATAAAATAATAGCATTCTTGCCTTCTTGTTGATGAGGTTTGTTAACTAGTTTTTTTTTTCTCTCCTTGGTTTAATTGACACCATTTTATTCATTTATCTAAGTGCTAGGCAGTGTATTGAGCCGTGGCATTAGAAGTGAATGAGGCAGACCATGTCTGTCCCTGGGGAGTAGGAGTGCATGGAGTTGAGAAGGTAGATGAGGGAGCAGCGATTGTGATTCAGTGCAGCAGGAGGTGTGAATGTTTTACTCAGCCTTCACAGTGACGATGGTGAGCACCCAGGAAAGGGGGGGGCTCTCTTCAGCAAAGGCTCATGAAAAGGAGTTATGAAATTTTGGAGGCAGAGAAGAATGAAGTGAAGTGTTCCATGCAGGCAGCATAACAAGTGATCTCTGGGAAAGATGGAAGGACTGAAAGATCCTAATTCCTTTTTTTTTTTAAATTATAAACTAACACAATATTTTTATTTATTTATTTATTTTTATGTGGTGCTGAGGATCGAACCCAGTGCCTCACACATTTCAGGCAGGCGCTCTACCACTGAGCTACAGCCCCAGCCCAAGGTCCTAATTCTTTAAAGAAAACTTTGTTTGTTTAAACCAGATGAGAGGGCTGCAGGTCCAGGGATGAAGCTGGAAATAGAATCAGTGGCTTGTAACTGGGTGTTAAGGAGTTTGAACCTTTTCTAAGAGCAGTATAGACCATTTTAATGTTGTGAGTAAAGGTAAAATTTTAGAATAATCAGTATAATAAGAAGAAAATGGGAAAAGATGGCAGAAATATTGGTGGAGATTGGCAATAGTCTAATTTCTTGAGAAGAGTTTTTAAGAAAGCACTATAGGGTAGCTGCTATGGGGGATAAGTAAAGATAAATGAGCTATTTAGAAATCAGTATTGTAAGAATTTAATATGACTAATGTGATGATTAAAGGGGAGGAGGGATCAGGGAAGACTTCTAGATTCAAAGATGGAGGAACTGCTTGAACAGAGTTGCCATTCCCTGATGTAAGGAGAATACAGGAGAAGTGGTGGTGTTGTAGTTGGTTTGGGAATAGCAGATCTGAGATGCTTCTAGAACAGACAAGAAATACTGGGACTGGAGATATCTGTGATAAATGAAGCCATGAGAAGGAGTATATGAGATTGCTTAGGAAGAATATGCAGAGTGGAAAAAGGAGGGAAAAAAAAAAAAACATTGAACTCTACAACAAAATATAAAGCCTAAATGAAAACAGAAGGATCTGAAGTTGAGTTTGTGAACAGAGAACTAGAAAGAAAACCATGGAAGTCCAGATTCTAGAAGCCAGCAGCTGACTTTTCAACAGAGGAAGTTGTGGCTAGAATCCAGAGTTTCTGAGAGCAAGATGAGGATGAATTATTATAACTGTTCATTAACTATAGACACAGGGTATTTTGTTGGTTTGCTAAGGAACAACTGCTGTATGTGAAGTGCAGGAACTTGGTTGCTGGTCTGGTTCTAACCAATGTAGGCGGGCAATGAAAGCATTTTAGATACATTCACTTCTGTGATCTTCACAGTATTCCTATGGCTTTGTATAGTATGTTGATTTTTGCACAAATAGGTCAAGGTTACATAACTTTCTGGGTCACAGAGCTAGTAACTGAGAGACTTAGAATTGAATTTAGATTCACTTTCTTTCTTATATCACCTTCATTGTAGAAATTCTGGCCAGATACCTGGGAATATAGTGCCAATTCATACCTTCAGAGAGGCTGAGTTTGTGCTAGCATATAGTTCCAGCCAGGAACCACAATCCTAAAGTCCAACCCACTTAGGATGGATGTCTGCCTTATTCTCACTAGTCTTTTCTCTTCTGCACCATTAAGAAACCAGAATACAGTTCTGACCATTGGGAAAGTTGTTAGGATGCCCCTATCCATCACCACTGGCCCTCTGACATGGATTCTAAGCAGTCTTCTGGATGTATTGCTGTGGGGCTCCTCCTGCCTTCAGGGAACAGTGCTACCGCCCTAGAACCTCCCACCTGGAAGCCTTTGCTAGCCTGTGTCTGCCCATATCTGTTGCTGCATTTCTTCTCTATTTGTGCAGCCAAGTGGCTCCATAAGATCTCATTTAAGATCTAAATTCTGGCATTTTGTCTTTTCTATTATAGTTAACTAGGAAGTTTTCATTCATATCCAAGACAAGAGCCTTTGTAACATTAGTAATAACACAAAAGCATGTTTAAGGTGGAGGGTACTGAACCCTTCATGACATAATTGCTAAAGGATCTCTGCTTTCCTTTAAAAAGAAAATCCTGTTATAGCTTCAGCATCCATCTATTAGTTTAAACATAACACCTCATGAATAATTAATATGCATTAAATTGCCTTTTAAAATTTTCTAAAGTTGCCTACAAGTTACAGAATGAAGACCTTTAACAAATAAGAGGATGTCCTCAAATCTGACCTTTAGATCCTTAATTTTCATTCTCATAGATTTTATGTCCCCATACTTAGGTTTTTCCTCTTCTATTGTTACTCAGTAACATTTTTCTCTTCTTGAGTATTTTAGTTGCTATGAGTTTTATGTTCTTTTTATTATGCTTGTTTTAGGCTTTGCTAATAAGATTCCATGCAGCATTCTAAATGCAGAACCACTAGGGTTTAGTTTTTTAAAAGAGTAAAATGATATTTTTCTGTTAACCTTATCTCCGTGATTCAGATTTTGAGTGCTGGACTCTATAAGACAATCTTTTTTTTTTTTTTTTTTTTTTTTTTTTTTTTTTTAAATTTTTATTGTGGGTTGTTCAAAACATTACAAATTTCTTGACATATCATATTCCACACTTTGATTCAAGTGGGTTATGAACTCCCACCTTCACCCCATACACAGATTGCAGAATCACATCAGTTACACATCCATTGATTTACAAATTGCCATACTAGTGTCTGTTGTGCTCCGCTGCCTTTCCCATCCTCCACCCTCCCCCCTCCCCACCTCTCCCCTCCCCTCCCCTCCTCTCTCTCTACCTCCTCCACAGTATAACCCTGAGGGTCTCCTTCCATTACCATGCAATTTCCCTTCTCTCTCCCTTTCCCTCCCACCTCTCATCCCTGTTTAATGTTAATCTTCTTCTCATGCTCTTCGACCCTACTCTGTTCTTAGTTACTCTCCTTATATCAAAGAAGACATTTGGCATTTGTTTTTTAGGGATTGGCTAGCTTCACTTAGAATAATCTGCTCTAATGCCATCCATTTCCCTGTAAATTCTATGATTTTGTCATTTTTTAATGCAGAGTAATACTCCATTGTGTATAAATGCCACATTTTTTTTATCCATTCGTCTATTGAAGGGCATCTAGGTTGGTTCCACAGTCTTGCTATTGTGAACTGTGCTGCTATGAACATCGATGTAGCAGTGTCCCTGTAGCATGCTCTTTTTAGGTCTTTAGGGAATAGACCAAGAAGGGGAATAGCTGGGTCAAATGGTGGCTCCATTCCCAGCTTTCCAAGAAATCTCCATACTGCTTTCCAAATTGGCTGCACCAATCTGCAGTCCCACCAGCAATGTACAAGTGTACCCTTTTCCCCACATCCTCGCCAGCACTTGTTGTTGTTTGACTTCCTAATGGCTGCCAATCTAACTGGAGTGAGATGGTATCTTAGGGCGGTTTTGATTTGCATTTCTCTGACAGCTAGAGATGTTGAGCATTTTTTCATGTACTTGTTGATTGACTGTATGTCCTCCTCTGAGAAGTGTCTGTTCAGGTCCTTGGCCCATTTGTTGATTGGGTTGTTTGTTTTCTTATTGTCTAATTTTTTGAGTTCTTTGTATACTCTGGATATTAGGGCTCTATCTGAAGTGTGAGGAGTAAAGATTTGTTCCCAGGGTGTAGGCTCCCTATTTACCTCTCTTATTGTTTCTTTTGCTGAGAAAAAACTTTTTAGTTTGAGTAAGTCCCATTTGTTGATTCTAGTTATTAACTTTTGTGCTATGGGTGTCCTATTGAGGAATTTGGAGCCCGACCCCACAGTATGTAGATCGTAGCCAACTTTTTCTTCTATCAGACGCCGTGTCTCTGATTTGATATCAAGCTCCTTGATCCATTTTGAATTCACTTTTGTGCATGGCGAGAGAAAGGGATTCAGTTTCATTTTGTTGCATATGGATTTCCAGTTTTCCCAGCACCATTTGTTGAAGATGCTATCCTTCCTCCATTGCATGCTTTTAGACCCTTTATCAAATATAAGATAGTTGTAGTTTTGTGGATTGGTTTCTGTGTCCTCTATTCTGTACCATTGGTCCACCCGCCTGTTTTGGTACCAGTACCATGCTGTTTTTGTTACTATTGCTCTGTAGTATAGTTTGAAGTCTGGTATCGCTATACCGCCTGATTCACACTTCCTGCTTAGCATTGTTTTTGCTATTCTGGGTCTTTTATTTTTCCATATGAATTTCATGATTGCTTTCTCTATTTCTACAAGAAATGCCATTGGGATTTTGATTGGCATTGCATTAAACCTATAGAGAACTTTTGGTAATATCGCCATTTTGATGATGTTAGTTCTGCCTATCCATGAACAGGGTATATTTTTCCATCTTCTAAGATCTTCTTCTATTTCTCTCTTTAGGGTTCTGTAGTTTTCATTGTATAAGTCTTTCACCTCTTTTGTTAGGTTGATTCCCAAGTATTTTATTTTTTTTGAAGATATTTTGAATGGAGTGGTTGTCCTCATTTCCATTTCAGAGGATTTGTCGCTGATATACAGGAATGCCTTTGATTTATGCGTGTTGATTTTATATCCTGCCACTTTGCTGAATTCATTTATTAGCTCTAATAGTTTCTTTGTAGAGCCTTTTGGGTCTGCTAGGTATAGAATCATATCATCTGCAAATAGTGATAATTTAAGTTCTTCTTTTCCTAATTTTTATGCCTTTAATTTCTTTCGTCTGTCTAATTGCTCTGGCCAGTGTTTCGAGAACTATGTTGAACAGAAGTGGAGAGAGAGGGCATCCCTGTCTAGTTCCAGATTTTAGAGGGAATGCCTTCAGTTTTTCTCCATTCAGAATGATGCTAGCCTGAGGCTTAGCATAGATTGCTTTTACAATATTGAGGTATGTTCCTGTTATCCCTAGTTTTTCTAGAGTTTTGAACATAAAGGGATGCTGTACTTTGTCAAATGCTTTTTCCGCATCTATCGAGATGATCATATGGTTCTTATTTTTAAGTCTATTGATGTGGTGAATAACATTTATTGATTTCCGTATATTGAACCAGCCTTGCATCCCTGGGATGAATCCTACTTGATCATGGTGTACAATTTTTTTGATATGTTTTTGTATCCGATTCGCCAGAATTTTATTGAGGATTTTTGCATCTAGGTTCATTAGAGATATTGGTCTGTAGTTTTCTTTCTTTGAAGTGTCTTTGTCTGGTTTAGGTATCAGGGTGATGTTGGCCTCATAGAATGAATTTGGAAGTTCTCCCTCCTTTTCTATTTCCTGAAGTAGCTTGAAAAGTATTGGTATTAGTTCTTCTTTAAAGGTTTTGTAAAATTCTGCTGTATACCCATCTGGACCTGGGCTTTTCTTAGTTGGAAGTCTTTTTATGGTTTCTTCTATTTCCTCAATTGATATTGGTCTGTTTAGGTTTTCTATATCCTCCTGACTCAATCTGGGCAGATCATATGACTTAAGAAATTTATCTATGCCTTCACTATCTTCTAATTTGTTGGAGTATAAGGATTCAAAATAGTTTTTGATTATCTTCTGTATTTCTGAAGTGTCTGTTGTGATATTGCCTTTTTCATCCCGTATGCTAGTAATTTGAGTTCTCTCTCTTCTTCTCTTCGCTAGCATCGCTAAGGGTCTGTCGATTTTGTTTATTTTTTCAAAGAACCAACTTTTAGTTTTGTCAATTTTTTCAATTGTTTCTTTTGTTTCGATTTCATTAATTTCAGCTCTGATTTTAATTATTTCTTGCCTTCTACTTCTTTTGCTGTTGTTTTGCTCTTCTTTTTCAAGGATTTTGAGATGAAGTATGAGATCATTTATTTGTTGGTTTTTTCTTTTTTTAAGGAATGAACTCCAAGCAATGAATTTTCCTCTTAGAACTGCTTTCAATGTGTCCCATAGATTCCGATATGTTGTGTCTGTGTTTTCATTTATCTCTAAGAATTTTTTAATTTCCTTCTTGATGTCTTCTATAACCCATTGATCATTCAGTAACCTATTGTTCATTCTCCAAGTGATGTATGCTTTTTCCTTCCTTCTTTTATCGTTGATTTTCAGTTTCATTCCATTATGATCAGATAAGATGCATGGTATTATCTCTACTCCTTTATATTGTCTAAGAGTTGCCCTGTGACATAATATATGATCTATTTTTGAGAAGGATCCATGTGCTGCTGAGAAAAAAGTGTAACTGCTTGATGTTGGGTGGTATATTCTATATATGTCAATTAGGTCTAGGTTATTAATAGTGTTATTGAGTTCTATAGTTTCCTTATTCAACTTTTGTTTGGAAGATCTGTCCAGTGGCGAGAGAGGTGTGTTGAAGTCTCCCATGATTATGGTATGGTGATCTATTAGACTCTTGAACTTGAGAAGAGTTTGTTTGACGAACATAGCTGCACCATTGTTTGGGGCATAAATATTTATGATTGTTATGTCTTGTTGTTGTATGGTTCCCTTAAGCAGTATGTAGTGTCCCTCTTTATCTCTTTTGATTAACTTTGGCTTGAAATCTATTTTATTTGATATGAGTATGGACACTCCTGCTTGTTTCCGAAGTCCATATGAGTGATATGATTTTTCCCAACCTTTCACCTTCAGCCTATATATGTCTTTTCCTATCAAATGCGTCTCCTGCAGGCAGCATATTGTTGGGTCTTGTTTTGTGATCCATTCTACTAGCCTGTGTCTCTTAATTGGTGAGTTTAAGCCATTAACATTTAGGGTTATTATTGAGATATGGGTTGTTCTTCCAGCCATATTTGTTTATTTCTGTTACTAAACATGGTTTGTTTTCCTCTTTGATTATTCCCCCCCCCCTTTACTGTCCTACCTCCCACTGTTGGTTTTCATTGTTATTTTCCATTTCCTCTTCCTGTAATGCTTTGGCGAGGATGTTTTGAAGAGATGGTTTTCTAGCTGCAAATTCTTTTAACTTTTGTTTATCGTGGAAGGTTTTAATTTCATCCTCCATCCTGAAGCTTAATTTCGCTGGATACACAATTCTTGGTTGGAACCCATTTTCTTTCAGTGTTTGAAATATGTTATTCCAGGATCTTCTAGCTTTCAGAGTCTGTGTTGACAGATCAGCTGTTATCCTGATTGGCTTACCCCTAAATGTAATCTGCTTCCTTTCTCTTGTAGCTTTTAAAATTCTCTCCTTATTCTGTATGTTGGGCATCTTCATTATGATGTGTCTAGGTGTGGATCTCTTATGATTTTGCACATTCGGCGTCCTATAGGCTTCTAGGATTTGGGGTTCTGTCTCATTCTTCAAGTCTGGGAAGTTTTCTTGTATTATTTCATTGAATAGACTTCTCATTCCTTTGGTTTGGAGCTCTGTACCTTCCTGTATCCCAATGACTCTTAAGTTTGGTCTCTTAATGTTATCCCATATTTCTTGGATGTTCTGCTCATGGTTTCTTAACAGTCTTGCTGAGCTGTCTATGTTCTTTTCCAGTTGAAATACTTTGTCTTCATTGTCTGATGTTCTATCTTCTAAGTGTTCTACTCTGCTGGTAGTATTCTCCATTGAGTTTTTAAGTTGGTTTATTGCTTCCTGCATTTCTAGGATTTCTGTTTGTTTGTTTTTTATAACCTCTATCTCCCTGTATAGTTGATCCTTTGCTTCCTGGATTTGTTTGCGTAATTCGTTGTCGAAGTGATCTTTCATTGTCTGATTTTGCTGTTTAATGTCTTCCTTGATACTCCAGATCATCTGAAGCATGTAAATCCTGAATTCTTTATCTGACATTCCATCTGCTGCAGCTGTTACCTCTTCTAAAGTTGCGTTGACCTGCATTGCTTGTGGTCCTTTCTTTCCTTGTCTTTTCATACTGCTTGCGTATCTTTCCTGCAGGTGCGGGCGGCGGCTGTGCTCTCTCCTTATTCCAATTGGGGTGTCGTGGCTACCACGCCGGCAGGTCACTGGGCCTGTTCTGGGAGCTGGCGGCGGCTCTGTTCTGCCCCTACTCCAATTGGGGTGACGAGTGTACCACGCCGGCAGGCCACCGGGCCTGATCCGCCGGTCGGTTGCAGGTTTGCCTACCCTGCAGGCGCGGGAGGCGGCTCTACTCTGCCCCTACTGCAAATGGAGTGACGTGTCTGTCGTACCGGCAGGCCACTGGGCCTGTCCCGCTGGTCGGTCGCAGATCTGCCCACCTTTCGGGCACGGGTGGAGGCTCTGCTCTGCCCCTACTCCAATTAGGGTGTCATGGCTACCCCGCCTGCAGGACGCTGGGCCTGTTCCTGGCACGGGCAGCGACTCTGCTCTGCCACTACTCCAATTAGGGTGGTGTTTGTACCACGCCGGCAGGCTCCTGGGCCTGATCCGCCGGTCTGTTGTAGGTCTGCCTACCTTGGAGGCGCGGGCGGCGGATCTGCCCTGCCCCTCCTACCACGCCTGCGGACCCCTGGGCCTGATCTGCAGGTTGATCACTGATCTGCTCACCCTGCGGGCACGGGTGGCAGTTCCGCTCCGCCCCCACTCCAATTGGGGTCACGTGACCACCACACCGGCAGGGCCTGATCCGGGCGTGGGAGAAGGATCTGCTCTGCCCCTACTCCAGTTGGGGTGACGTGTGTACCACACTGGCAGGCCACTGGGCCTGACCCGCCAGGCTGACACAGGTCTGTTTACCTTGCAAGCGTGAACTGCGGCTCTGCCCTGCCCCTCCTACCACGCCCATGTACCACTGGGTCGCGGGTCTGCCCACCTTGCGGTTGCGGCTGGCGGCTCCGCTCCGCCCCCTCTCCAATTGGGGTCACGCGGTCACCACGCTGGCGAGCCGCTGGGCCTGCTCCGGGCGCTGGCGGCGGCCCGGCTCCTTCCCTCTGGCTCGACGACAAATTGAGGAGACTCGGGTGACTGTGCCTCACCCCCCCTACCAGGAGACCAACTGCTTATGTCACCACTGGTATTGATGAAGTTCCCTCCTCCGCCGCTTTCTGCAGACATCAGATCTCTGCCATGTTGGTATCCTATGCGAATGGCAGCATTTCGTTCCCCTTGCCGGGCAACCAAAGCACCGGGTGAGTCCTGACCGGCCCTCAGCAGGACCCGGACCAGACAATCTTATTAAAAAACAAAACAGGTTATTCAATGAAATATCCAGTCACATGAGTTGATTACATTTCAAGTCCAATTCCCTCTTCAGTAGCAAATTATTTATCTTGCTAGATTTATGTAATGAACCAATTGTTTAATATCTACCTGTGTGTATTTCTAGTATGAATATTGATATCCCAGCTATGGTCTGTAACTAGGCTACATCCTCATGATTAGTTTTTTTAAAATTCATTTTTCCTCCACATTTTTATTGATGCATTATGGTTTTACATAATAGTGAGATTTATTATTACATATAAGTACATGCACAAAATATAACAATATAATTTGGCTATTATATCCTTCCCCAGTACTCCTCTTCCCCCCATCTCTGATATCTTTCCTCTCTTCTATTCTATTAATCTACCTTTTCATTTTATGTGATTGATTACGTTTATTCTCTTTTGAAAAATCATTCTGGTGTCAGTCATCCAGCAAAAATATTGTAGAGTTTAGTCAGGTGAGGGAATAATACTGGGAATGCTTAAGGTTTTACATTGACCCCTAGACACAATGAGTGTAAGAATAATGAGAGTTCCTGAATAGTAATTATGACTGAAGTTCTTTTTTTTTTTTTTTTTTTTTTTTTTTTTTTTTTTTTTTTCTTTTTTGGTTCCAGGGAGTGAACATAAGGGAATTTAACCACTGAGGCACATCCCAGCCATTTTTTATTTTGAGACAGGGTCTCAATGGGTTGCTTAGAGTCTTGCTAAGTTGCTGACAGTAGCCTCAAACTTGTGATCCTCCTGTCTCAGCCTCCTGAGCCACTGGGATTACAAGCATGAGCCACCAAGCCTGCCCGAATGATTCTTATATGTGAGGCAAATAAGAAATTTATAGCTTCATTTGATCTTCACAGTAACCAATGTAGGTGGGCACTAGTTTATTATTCCCATTTTGTAGCTTGGGAAATCAAGGCAGAGAGTTTAGGTAACACTTCCAAAGTCACTCAGCTAGTAAGTGGAGAACTGGAATATAAATTTGGGTTTGCTCAAATCCAAAACTCTAATCTAATACAATATATTCCTAAAAAATTGGTGGCAGACTGGCAACAAGGTATGATCATTGCCAGAGAATTATTTTAGGGAGTTAACCAATACATATATAATAAACAATATGTAATTAAAAAAATTTGAATAGTCACTTCAAAATGAAGTAAAAATAAACTAATGAAAATAGTTTTGTAGTATATTTTATTTAACCTAATAGATCAAAAATATTATTTCAATGAGTAATCAGTATCACATTATTAATGAGATATTTTATATTCTGTTTTTATATAAAGTCTTTGAAATCCAGTGTGCATTTTATACTTTCAGGGCATCTCAATTTGTGCTCTGCATAGTTCAAGTACTTAATAATCACCTGTGCCAGATGCAGTGGTGCATACCTATAATCCCAGTGGCTCAGGAGGCAGAGGCGGGAGGATTGTGAGTTCAAAAGCCAGCCTCAGAAACTTAGCAAGGCTTTAAGCAACTCTGTGAGATCTTGTCTCAAAACTTAAAAAAAAAAAAAAAAGAGGATCTGGAAATGTGGCTCAGTGGTTAGGTACCCTGAGATCAATCCCAGGTACTCCCACACTTGTGGTTAATAGCTACTGTATTAGCACAGCTCAAGGGATCTTAAAACTGAATTTGGGTAATTTATACGATGAAGATCATATTATGCCATTTAATCTCACTATTGAATTTTTTTAGCCTTGAGTAATTTCATATTTGAATGATTGTGTTGTGAGGAATTAAAGGGTTGCTATAGCCAATAACCCCACATCTCTGTGAGTGACCATCATAAATAGTGGGGAGAAGAAATTAGGAATTCCTGAAGGAAAGGTGAATCTCAAGGAACAAACATCAGGATTCTAGAGTTAGCTGCTCTTCCTCCATTGTAAATACTGAGAGTTTCTTTTCCTAAGACGTTTAGTGGTTGTCTTAAATTTGTTCCAACAGTTTGGAACTGGACACTAGTGGTTTTCAGTGTGTTAGTTTTTGTTTTACTCGGTTTGGTTTGGTATTGTGGATTGAACCCAAGGGCATTTAACCACTGAGTCACATCCCCAGTTGACCTTTTCTTTCTTGCCTGGTGTCCTATTATTTATTTATTGAACTTATAAACATGTTACTGCCTGAAAAGTGCAGGCATGATCTTCCTCATTTTTCTAAGAGGCCTAATCCAGTGAGTGGTCTTAGAGGGGGCCACTAATCTTTTCCTACCAAAAAATCTCCATCAGCTTCCCCTAGTCAACTGGTGCCCTCAATGCAAAGCATAGGTAGCAACAACCTCCGAACCTGTGCTATGCAACAGTTCCTTCAACTTGGAATTCCTAGCACCATCTAGTTTAACCCAATCCTAGAAGCAAAATTAAGACATTAAAAACAGACAACTAGATAAGAAAACCTGTCTCCCATGGCTGCTGACATGACTTATGAGCAAGGACTGGTCCACAGAATAACCTACTGAACGCATTAGTAAAACACAAAGGAACTAGATATTTACAGTGAAGGACTTATGTGAGGGATTTTTTTTTTTTTTACCAGTAAGATATTTTGAGACAATTACGATGTAATCATAAACTTTGGGGGAAATAAGTAAAAGATGATAATTATAAATTATTTAATAAATAAAAATTTCTGAATCTTGCCTTTACTAAAATCCCATTACAAAAGGAATTAAATGGAAAAATGTAGATTCCACAAAACCAACTAGACAATTTGTAGCACCTGATATACCTGAAAATATGTGCAACAAAATATTCTCAATATTAATTCTCACCCCTGAATAACATCTTTAAAATTTTTCCCTTTTCTTTATTCTTCGTGTGTGTGTGTGTGTGTGTGTTACTTATAGACAGATGCAAGCTTAAAGGCTCTGAGTAGGATCTGAAGGTGGAGGTGGGCTGTTTGAAGGTCTCTGATGGATCAGTACTAGTATTATGACTTAGGGAATAATGAACAGCACAACAAAGACATCCAAAAGTCACAAAACAAGTATGATTGTATTATCAGGCTCACATTTGACTTTGTGCTCTATATCAAGTAAGCTAATAACTAGAACTTGAAGCTCCATCTCTATTATTTCTTGGGCAGACAAAAATGGGAAGAAGTTGGCTATGAAGTGATAAGGTTGCTAGAGTCTTTATACTCTGCATGCAGCCTTATGTCATAAGCAAAAGTTTAAGGCAGATGTTAGCCTAGGAAGTATTGCATTTTAAGTTCTGAGCATGTAAGGTGTTGTGTTTTGACAAATTCCCATAATTTGGCACAGTGTCACAGAGACTACTCCCTGAACAAAACAACAGCAGCCACAGAGAAACATTGGAAAATGCAAGTGGAGATCAGAGGTATTTTTCCTGTATCACCTTGAATAGAACTATTCTCCTCATCTTCTCCCTCTCCAGTGAAAGGATGGGAAGTCTTAAGAAATAGAAATTTCTTAAGACCTTTTCAATTAGGTCAACCGTTTGGATCTAGTTCATTTCCTTATGACTAAAGTTTTTAATCACCATTTGGAAGTGTTCTGCCCAATAAGTTTGGAACTGGAAGGCTTTGCAGAAAGGCAAAAGATAGAAAGCTCTGGATGGTAGATTGTTTCCTTACTGCCTTTATTTCTTCAAACAGAAGAGACATGAATGGGACATTTTTACAGAGATCTGTCATGATAATCATTCTAAGATAATCCTATGTCAATCTTCTCCTGGTTTTTGTTTACAAAACAAAAGTTATAAAAATTTTATTTAGCAATGTCAGGCCAGTTTCACAGTTCTTCATACAAAATCTTTTTGCCTAGAATATTAAACATTTCATTGGGAAAATATTTTGCATCTATTGCAGGAAGAACTTGATTTTACCTGGATAATTCATCCCTTGCCCTGGGCTGACAGCAAAAGGGCCAAGCTCTCCATATGTTGAACAACATTCCACACCGGTGTAAGCACACCCAACAGGTTTCATGGCTGTTCCTACTTGTTCCTGTGTCTTGTAGGGACATTCTCACTTCTCAAAACTTTCCTGAATTTTTTCTTCCCTTTCCTACACAGATTTTGCCAATCTATAGCAACATAGCAACATAAATTCAGCTTTTTAAAAAATTTAAAAATCATTTTCTTAAAATGGCACTGTATCAGAAATCCTGTGAGATCTTTATTCTAATATGTCAACCTGGTTCAATATGTATCATGGTCACATCATTATCAGCTGATGTTTGTAGATGGTGTAAGTTATCCGCTACCGGGTGTAAATTGCCCTGTGTCCTAACCCTAGTATGCTCCAAAATCTTTCTCATTTATCTGCTCTATACGCAGAAATTTCTCATTCTTAAATCCTTTTTTCCCCCTGCTTAGACTAAATAGGTTAAAATATCATCTATACAAGGTTGCTGTTTGTAGGAACTCATAGCCTATATATAAGACAAAATGCATACAATTTTGTGTAATTACATTAACTCATCTCATATCTCAACCAGGTAACAGTGAATGTAGTGGGGTGTAGAATACATACCCAGTTAGGTGCCAAACCGGTTGTCTTCCCCACCACAGGTCCTAAGGAAGTCTCCTAAATAGAGACTAAAGGGCAGAAAGATCACTAGGCCCACTGAATATTTGATCCTGCTGAAATCAGAGAATCACAGGATTAGGGAATTATTGGTCTACATTCACACCAATCCACCTTTAGACCTTTCTAACGAAGTTAAAAGTTGTCCTATTTGTATGTAAAGTCTTTCAAAGGAAAACTTCCAACAACAGCACGAGAATAATAAATCTTCCTTGTGGGAAAAATCTTTCTTGGTCCCTGGTTAAATTTAGACCCACTGCAAAAAAGAATTATAGAGCAATTAAGAACCATGGGAAGAAAATCCTAGGAGTTAAGAAAGCCTAATTGTAAGTTCCGTGGTGATAAAATTTAGCTTAGAAATTTTGCAAACCAAGTAATAGAGAAAGTTCACATATTTTCAGATTAGCATATACTTGAATATAATCTGTAACAGTGACATCTGGTGGCTTTTATTATAATGCTGTGGCATCTTTTGTAAGAAGCTAGGCCATAATGAAATAACATTGTACTATAACTTTGTGACTTACGCATGGCAAAATAAACATAGATACTTATAACTTTTATCAACATACTCCTTTTAAACTCAGCGCAGCAAAATGTCAAATATTTTTGCAAGTTCACAAGTTAGAAACATCTAGATAAGTGTATACTAATTAAAATTTTAACCTTAAACTTTTTAGTCATATCATCATGAACTTGCTGCCTTGATATTTATGTATTTTTAACTTTCCTTCACCTTCCTGTGTGGTTGGAAGGCAGCTTCAGGCTGGCATATTCTTTTATAACTGTCTCCAATACTAGACTGTCATGCACAGTAGCTGAAACCCCAGGCTGCCTGGAATAAATTTAATTCATTGCCCTCTTGAGCTCTACTAGGGCTAAATGGAAAGGGAAAGGTGAATAGGTGAATCTCAGTCTCTCTAGCAGGGTGTTAAATCTTAATGATGAGTTTGATTTGTCTGTGTGCACTTCTCCCAACCATCAGGACTGAGGTCTGGCAACCCATAATCTGAAAAACTTTCCAAACACAACAAAAAAAGTAGGATAATACATATTAGCAGAAAATATTCTTTAAAGAATTTTTGTGTTTTAGTTGCTAAGTCTTAAAATGTTATCATTACTCAAGCATAATTTTCTCCTAATAACCAAAGTAACAGTACTTTAATGTAAGTTGGAAATATATCCAGGCAAAGACAATACAATGTAATTTTGTAAATTTCCACTTTATTCACTACCTAGAAGGCAGACAGAAGGCTGGTCTTTGACAATTCCCATCTGTTAAATTTTCTGACAGTTTCTTTGTGAATGATGGATGATGCAAAACTCCTAGGCTGAATTTCTACCATAAAAGGACTGTTAACTTTAGTACTTTAGTAGGTTGGGTACTTGGATAATTGACATGAGGTAATCTGATTTAATTTGCACTGTTGAATATAGAAAAGAAATGTAACTGAGAACACTTGCACTTATGTGTGCAAGTTGAAAGTGATCTAAGCATCAGGCCCAACTGATGGTGATTCTGATTCATCTATATCCAAATAAGCAAAACCATTGGCTTACTACAATAACCTGCAATTTCTACTTTCTTTCTTTCTGTCAAGGCATGTCCCTTGTGGGTGATAACAGCATTTATCAAGACAAACACTTTATTAGAGGGTTAGGCAGAGGAACAAACTATATTCAAGCATAATTTTCTCCTAATAACTGAAGTAACAGTACTTTAATATAAGTCGGGAATATATTCAGGCAAAGACGTTACAATGTAATTTTGTAAATAGGGTATGCTCTGAAGTTATCAATTCAAAGAATAAATCATTACACATAAATAGGTTTTATTATCTATTAATCCTTCATAGGGATAAGCTATTATTTTCCCAGGTATATTTAGTCTGTGAAAATAAGGATCAGGATTACCATCAGGCTACCCTTTATGATTGTTCATGTAAGTCCCCATGAAAAGTATCAGACTCCTGGATAAAATTTTCTCATCTGATATATCATCTAAACACTGAAAAAGTCCCATTTTGATCATTGATAATATTTCTAGTAACTCTGGAGTGTGATAACTTAGTTAATTGGATGTCCAGTAGACATGTGAAAAGAAACATGAACCTGGCATTCTTGATATTCCTACCAAAACATCTTCTCCCTCACTATTCACCAACTAAATAAATGGTAGCTTCATTCTTCCAATAGATCAACCTAAAAGATCTTGAGTCATCCTTGACTTCTTTCTTTCTCTCACAGCCCATAATGTATCCAATCTATCACTAAATCCTATTGTTCTTCTTACTATGAAAATGTATACTGATTTAATCTCTTCTTACCACTCCACCAGTACCATCTGTGTCCCAAGCCACTATCTTCATTTGTCTGATTATTCCACTCTTTAGCTTGATTTAATAATCAAAATACTGTATATTAATTAATACTAGGATATTAATGAACTGTTACTATATAATACAATATATTAAATGTATGCATACTCATTCCAGCAGCCAAAAGAATCCTTTTAAATCTAAGTAGTATCTAAGTAGTATACCTTTCCTCAAATCTCTCCAAAACATTCATTTCTCATGCGGAATAAAACTCTAAGTTGTTATAACTGCTCAGAGGGCTCTGGATCCTGCCCTACTGTCTTTATTTTCTGCTATTCTCTTTGCTTCAGCACCAACTGGACTTCTTGCTTTGTCTGAAAACTTCTTTGCTGGTTCCCTCCTTTCTTCCAGATTTGGGTCTAAAGCTCATCACCTCAGCGAGACTCTTCCTGCCCGCACTGTGTGATCTTCATTGCCTTGCTCCTTGTGGCCGCCTCTGGTATTTTCCTCCATTTGTATCCAACTGATGTTTTATATATTTTATTTATGCATTTATTCATTGTTTGTTTCCACTTATTTCCCAGAATATAAATTCCACAGGGGATTAATGTTCACCACTGTATTCCCAGCACCTAGAACGGTGCCTCAAACACAGTAGAAACTTCGTGTCTTATCAGATTTATGAACGATTATCTATAACTGCATCTTATGCATACACTTCCTCAGAGAAAAGAACTTTATCTCAAGCTACTCTGATGGATAGCATCATGTTTCTGATTAACTGCTGTACGCTGCTGTTGTGGGTGTCATAGATCTACAAAACTACTAGTTTCTTAATAATTGAGATGAACCTGGAGAGCACTCCAACCTGCTTTTACTCTGTCAATTTCAAGAAATACTTGATGTGCATTTTCTGCCTTTTTATTGAGTACAATGATTAACTTGAAAATGAGATATTCATTTTTTTCTTTATTTTTTTCTTTCCGTTTTAAATGTAACCCTGCCTAGCAGTTTAGACAATAGCACCTTATTCTGGTTTTCTATTGCTGTATAACAAACCACCTCAAAACATAATGGCTTAAACTAGCAAGGATGTTAATTTGTTTATGAGGCTTCATTGGAGAAGGGCTTGGCAGAAGACAACTGGTCTCTGCTGCCCTTACCACCTGGTGCCTGGGTTCCAAAGGTGAGCATTCCTGTGGCAGAAGCCATATTGCCTTGGTTGAAACAGCAGTGTCTCTTTGGTGCACTCAGTTTGTCAAGGTCACCGTAAAAACCCATCTGATCTCGAGACCAGGAGAAAGTGATTCTATTTCTTGGTTGAAGTGGTGGCATGATTTGTAAAGAGCACATAGGACAAGAAATATTGTTATGGTCACTGTGGGAAAATGCAAACTGTCTCAGGCACTATGATATGTGTCACAACCCCATTGAGTTTGGAGCTCCACATTGACTCAAATGATATTTTATTGATAGAGCTTCCAGTAAAGATCTGAAACTTCCATGTTGTCTCTTAAATATTCTGTGCACTTCTATTATACAGAGGATAGTTAGGCAGTTTTAAATTGTCCACAAATATTTTACAGTCTTTTCATCAAGAAGTGGCCACTTTACCCCTCTTCTTGAATTTTACTAACCTTAGAAATTTGCATATCATCAGTAAAAGGCTGCAGAATTGGCCTGGTGTTGAAATCCAGGGCAGCTTGTATCTTCACCAGTGCAACACTTTTGTTTACAACTGTAAGAAGTTCAACCATCCTTAGGCCTAGAGGCTATGAGGAAACCAAAACCATGCTCAAGAGGCCAGGTTTAGGTGCTCTGCTTGACATGTTCCCAGTAGACAACATCAAGATCAAGTGCTAACCATGAGAGTGAGCATCTTACATGCCCAGTCCAGGTGAGCCTTGATGACTGCAGCTCTGTGTACATCTGATGACAAGCATATGACCTTGGGTGATGCTAGGAGAAAGCATTCTCTTCCCAACTCACAAAATCATGAGCAAATAAAAGTGTGGTTTTAAATCATGAAGTTTGGGGGTAATTTGTTATTTAGCAAAGATAACCAAAAAGGTAGGGGTAATGGCCAAAAGAGTATGATTCTTGAGAGCCAAAATTATAACTTTCAATTCTCTATTGGCTCAGAAAACCATTTTACAAAGATGTAAGTTAATGCCAAATTTATTTTGGAAGCTTCTGTCTGATTAACATCTGAAGCTTTTTCAAAGTTCAATTTTTCTAGGACTTTCTTTTTAAGCAGAGGTCATCAGAATACAAGAGTTCACTTACAGATTTAAGAGTTCAGTTTAACCTGAGTTGCTACCCTATTATCACAGGAAATTATAAAGTACACTCCGTGCCCAATAAAGACATCTTTATTCCTTAGGGATTTTACACCTGCTCTTTTCTCAGCCAGCAATCTTCCTCCTCAGATTTTTTTTTCATAACTTCCTCCCTCCCATCAATTATATCTTAAGTATTACCTCCTATGACACGTCTTCCCTGGTCGTGCTGCAAATAGTGACTCCCCCTCGAGTCATTCTCTATACCTTTGTCCTCTTTCATTTTCTGCACACATTAATTACCAGCTAATATTATCTCAGGTAATTTTTTATTGTTTCTCTGACTAGTTGGTAAAGGCTGTGAATACACGAAATTTATATGCTTGCTCCTTGTAAATTTCCAGTAGTTAGAGTAGTATCTGACACATAGTTGACTTTTGAAAATATTGATTGAGTGAATTCATAAAATATAATTCAGGAAAAGTCACGCTGAAAATAGTTACATGTGTTCTGAAATTTACATGTGAATATTTTCAAATGACATGGATGCCCCTTTAGCTTGAAGCAAAAACAACAACATTCATTCATCTTTTAATGTCCTTGAGAGAAGCCTCAGAATTAGAGAAAAAGAATTATTACCTAAAAGTTGAATATACAATAAATTTTCTAAACTTTGTCATCTCTCCTCTAGTGACAAGAAAACTATAACCATCTTCGCATACATTACAAATAGAGTTCTTGTGAAGCAGGAATATTTTAGTATATATATTAAAATTTTAAAAAGACTGAGATTAGGCAAGAGTAACTGCTAGGAATAACAATGGGATATAGATAAATCAGACTCCAATGCACTGGTAAGGGAAGGAAGGACTGGAGCTAATGCTGATGCAGTCACACGGCAGGCAGTGGCCTACACCCCCAGCTTGGTATCCCATTCTCCCCCAACACAATAAGGTGTGACAGATGCCATCATGTCCATTTTACTGATGAGGAAACTAAGGCTCGGGGAATCAAAGAAAAGGCCCCCCCCCATGTCATAAAAATATTAAGAGGTGGGCCACACAGTGGAACTCAAGCCCATTTCTCAAATCCATTCTGGAGATTACATCATCCAGATAATCATATGCAGAAGGTAACAAGAATCTCTGTTAGAGAAGCAGAGTCTGAGTGCCTGGCAGGTTCAGAGAGCAGGGACACTCTGTATTTGACACAGTTCAGGAAAGCTTCCTATTGCCAATTTTCAAGGATATATGTTCACTAGATAAGTGTGTATTGTAGGAAAAATAGGTTGGTTCCAATGATCACTTACTGTTCTTTTATAGTAAAATAATGAAAAAGGAGTAAAAAACTTCAAAGCATTGAATCACCAATCTTAATTCTTATACAAGATTGTAAACATGCTGGTTAGTGTGGAAATAAACATGAGGATACTCTTATGTAGGATCTGTAAGAACCACGTCCCTCTAAGGTTAGGGAGTACCATGAGAGAGTACTGAGTTCAGGATTCTATATAAAGTTAACAGCTTATTATTTTAACTGCTCTGACATAAAAAATATGTGTAACTATTCAGTTACTATAACTTTGCTATAGAGATACGCCTTTTATGCTATATTAATGCAATTTTTTATATTGAAAGTCAAACTTCTGTTAGATTTTTAAAATGTCAGAACATTAGTAAATGTTAACAAGCATTCAAACATTACAACACCCCCACCCTGCCCCCTGCCAAGAAAATCAACATTGTCAGATATCTCAGAGTCAGAGAAATATTAAAGTGGCAGACTGAAAAGAATAGAAAATAATAGTAAGAATTAGCTCAAAATTGGGAAAAATTCATAGTAGCTACACAAATATGCACACTTTTTTGTTGTTTCTTATTCAGGTCTGAAGGGTTGTACCTTTATAAAATTGCTTTTTTTTTCCCCCTGAATATAAACTAAGCATTATTTACTCACCTTATTTCTTGATAGAACAGAAACAGGGTGTGACTAGAGAATTCTGCAATGAAGAGAATTCCTTCCTGGTGTGCTTGTAAATACATTGCATTCTACAAACTATAGATTGTGTATGAGAAGAGCAAATTTCAACTGGTACAGTTATTAAAAAATAAAAAAAGCAAGTATATAGTGATCCAACTTCCCACAAATAAGAGGCAACTCTATATTTCAGTAGCAAAGAATGACAGAATCATTTAACTCAGAAAAGTAAATGCTTAGTTGCCGCCGCCTTCTTTTTTTTTCCCAACTATTATACCTCATTTGGCTTTTTATATGAATAGATTTGAGCTCCTCCAAACCTTCTCTTTTTAAAATTTCAGACATAAAAATACTGCTTTTGTGAGAACCTCGACTCACTTGTTACCTTTGGGAAGTAGCATAGATGGTTTTCAATTTCAAACAGCTCCGAATCTGTACTGTGTGTGTCTGTGTGTGTACCTGCACGTGGACGCCTGCCTGTGGGGGTAAATAAGAAGCACGCCAGGCAGCCGCATAAAACAGTCACAGAACAGAGGTCTCGAATCTGGCTTGGCAAATCAGGAGGCCACTGTGCATGGGGGTATTACTTACACGAGCGGCAGCTGTTCTTGTGACTATAAAGTTAAACACATTGGCTAAGTATATTCTGAAGCTAGTGATAAACAAGTGTCTCAAAGATAGGTCCATACAACAGCACATGTTTAGCCTTTGATGCACGACAATGGCTGTTCCACATCAGCTTTCTTCTCTGCCAGGTTTCCTGCAGCCCCCCTGACTGTCCCTGTCACCCAGTGCCAGATGGGAAGTGAGAGCTCAGCTGATCCACCTCTTTGTGGTGGAAACCCCCAGAGCTTCAACTCCAGGCTACAGGTTACCGAAGCCGTCATGAAAAATTCAGAGCTGATATTAACAAGTCTGCTGAAAGTAAAGCGCGTGTCACATTATCCACCCTGCCTTTCAGTTAATACTAAAGCCACTGTCGCCAGAGGAAGAAATGCATCCTTGCCCTGTTTGTATTCCAAACTGTTGGGTTGTGCTGCATAGATTGAGAACTAAAAAGCAAGATGCAGTTATAGAAGAGAGAAAGATCAGGTGGTTGAATTATTGAGAGTCCTAGAGAATGATTATTGAAAAATAAAATCATGAGTTGGAAGCCTCCTAATACATGGAATGAAATACGGAAATATTTTACTGAAGTAAAATTCTAAAATAATTTACTGAAGTTTCAATTCTGTAGCTTCCTTAAAAGGTTAAACATGTTTACGATTATTTTGTGTGCACATTGCCTTTATAGTCTTCCAATAAATCTATAACACAAAAGTTCTTTTGTTTTTTAGATATATTTTGATTTTGAATTGACACAGTAATGGTATGCATTTATGGATTACAGTATAAAATTTCAAAACATGTATAAAATGTATAATGATCAGATCAGGGTAGTTGGTGTTTGGATCACCTCAGACCTATATCATTTCTTTGTTCTGGGAGCATGCAAAATCTTCTACTAGCTATTATGAAATATTCAATTAATTGATTTCAACCATAGTTATCCGATTGTGCTATAGAACATTAGAAGTTATTCTTCTGGCTCAATTGCACCTCTATATCCATTAACCAAGCTCTCTCCATCTCTCCCATAGAAGTTTTTCTTTAAGTTCTTTTAAATAAAACGACAATCCTCCAGAAAAAATTGATATTTAAAATTTTACTGAATGTAAGTTTTTGAATACTAGCACTATTGTAAGCACTTTTCATGTATTGTCCTATTTCTTCAATAAAGTAAGTTCTTTTATTAACATCATTTTACAGATTAGGAAACTGAGGCCTTAGAAGGTTAAATAACTTTGGCCCTGGTCATATGTAAGTTAGTGGCAGGTTGAAACCCAAATACTCTGTCTCCAGATCCTTCACATCTAAGCACTTCTCCGTCACTGCTTATTCACTGTATCTCAAAACATACAGCGATGTTCAAAGAGTACTATAATGCCCTACTGCCTTTATGAATCAAGAGATTTCATACTTTTGTATAAATAAATGAATAAAAAATAAACAATATTTTATAGATGAAGCTAAAGTCCCCTTGACAACCAACCTCAGTCCTATCACCATTCAATCTTCCAAGGAGGCAACTATTATGAGTTTAGGGTGTGTGCTTTAAAATATGATTTTATGTAAACACATATATAGAGAGAATTACATCCCATAGTAAATATCTTTCAACAACTTCCTTTTCACTCAGTATTGTGGTTTTTGAGATCTATCCACATTAAACATAAAACTTTAAAAGGAAAGCCTAGAAGACCATGCATGAGTTGGTGAGCATGTAACAGAGGAGAAACAGCCATAACCCAGTCACAGGCTACAGTACATATATTACCTCGAGAGCTGAATGGGATTTAATGGGAGCACATAGGAGGTCGTAGCATGAATGCAATGATTTAGTGGCTAGACATACACATCAACCAACTGTCAGCCTCCTTTGATTCCCATCCCCCTCTCTCATGAAATGAGGGAGCCACACCTCATCAGGAAACATTACAGAAAATTGGCTGAATCTTTCTACAATTAAGACATTTTAATTTTTTTCTTTCTTTTCACAATGTCTCATTTTTGGTACAGTCTGATTGTAGAAACCTGCATGAAATTTCATCAGGGTTTATAATACTTCTCAACACCGATGTTATAATTCAGGCAATTTAAATAAATAAAACTAAATTATTAGAAAATGTTCACAGTCAAGTTTCTAAATAGCTGAAAATAGAAGCAAGTTTCTGCTTTCCTTCCAACAGAGACATGTGAACTTATCTCAAGGAAGAAAAATATCAGGTGAACTGACTATACATGATTTGACCACAACCAAACCCTCTTGGTAATCGAAGCTAGAGCTATTTAGTTGTAAAAACCCAGAACATTAGCCAGGATGCGTCATTCTTAGTCTAGCCCTGGCCCTGTTTCAATCCACAGTCTTTACAGAGAGGGGGAAGGGAGGAGGGGCCACAGAGGACTAAAAATATCAATAGATAATGATTATTATTCTCCAGAACTTTTTATTAGTGTAAACAAGTGGTATTACACACGTGAGCTATTATATGTAATAAAATATTTCCACCAGGAACATCATAAAATTTAATATGTACTAGTTATTGCTATTTACTCAAAACTCACCATTTGAAGGCTAAGAAGAAAATTTCACTACATTAAGTAGCACCGGAGTTTCACCTAAGTTTACCAAGTTTCTGTCAAAAATCTAAATAACTGTCATTTGTTTGATTTTAAAAGGATAATTTTCATGCATCTGTGAGAAATGCAAAATTTCAGCTTAGTTGCAAGAAATATATAGATTGGTCCTCAGAAATCTTGTCATTGTAAAGAATCAACTATGTGATGATGTCAAAATTACAACTGAATGAAAAAAGAAGTTCTAATATTGTTTTATTGTCACTGTGTGGGCTTTTACTCTTATTTGTCAACATCTGTGCTTCTCTCTTGTGTCCCCAGGTGAAACAATTCAAAGGCAACCTAAAATACTAATAAGCAAGTGGAAAGTAAAAACTTATTTCTTGGTTTTTCCTTCATCTTATGAACAATTTTCAGTTCTCTAATGTTGTGCAAGTTTGGTATAATAGATATATTAAATATCACTTGAAAATATATTAAGTAGAATGCAGTGTCATCATTACTTCTGGACAGAGTCTGATTTCTGGAAGGATAACTTAAGAAACATAGTGACATGTCCAACATTTTCTTTTTTTTTTTTTTTTTTTATTTTGCATGAAAATTTTATTATTTCCATTAACTTTTTTTTTGAGATTTCTGGTGGGAGTTCTTTTTTATTTTAATTTTTTATTGTTGGTTGTTCAAAACATTACAAATTTCTTGACATATCATATTCCACACTTTGATTCAAGTGGGTTATGAACTCCCACCTTCACCCCATACACAGATTGCAGAATCACATCAGTTACACATTCATTGATTTACATATTGCCATACTAATGTCTGTTGTGCTCCGCTGCCTTTCCCATCCTCCCCCCTCCCCCCTCCCCACCTCTCCCCTCCCCTCCCCTCCTCTCTCTCTATCCCCTCCACTGTATAACCCTGAGGGTCTCCTTCCATTTCCATGCAATTTCCCTTCTCTCTCCCTTTCCCTCCCACCTCTCATCCCTGTTCAATGTTAATCTTCTTCTCCTGCTCTTCGTTCCTACTCTGATCTTAGTTACTCTCCTTATATCAAAGAAGATATTTGGCATTTGTTTTTTAGGGATTGGCTAGCTTCACTTAGCATAATCTGCTCTAATGCCATCCATTTCCCTGCAAATTCTATGATTTTGTCATTTTTTAATGCAGAGTAATACTCCATTGTGTATAAATGCCACATTTTTTTTTTATCCATTCGTCTATTGAAGGGCATCTAGGTTGGTTCCACAGTCTTGCTATTGTGAATTGTGCTGCTATGAACATCGATGTAGCAGTGTCCCTGTAGCATGCTCTTTTTAGGTCTTTAGGGAATAGACCAAGAAGGGGAATAGCTGGGTCAAATGGTGGCTCCATTCCCAGCTTTCCAAGAAATCTCCATACTGCTTTCCAAATTGGCTGCACCAATCTGCAGTCCCACCAGCAATGTACAAGTGTACCCTTTTCCCCACATCCTCGCCAGCACTTGTTGTTGTTTGACTTCATAATGGCTGCCAATCTTACTGGAGTGAGATGGTATCTTAGGGTGGTTTTGATTTGCATTTCTCTGACAGCTAGAGATGGTGAGCATTTTTTCATGTACTTGTTGATTGATTGTATGTCCTCCTCTGAGAAGTGTCTGTTCAGGTCCTTGGCCCATTTGTTGATTGGGTTGTTTGTTCTCTTATTGTCTAATTTTTTGAGTTCTTTGTATACTCTGGATATTAGGGCTCTATCTGAAGTGTGAGGAGTAAAGATTTGTTCCCAGGATGTAGGCTCCCTATTTACCTCTCTTATTGTTTCTTTTGCTGAGAAAAAACTTTTTAGTTTGAGTAAGTCCCATTTGTTGATTCTAGTTATTAACTCTTGTGCTATGGGTGTCCTATTGAGGAATTTGGAGCCCGACCCCACAGTATGTAGATCGTAGCCAACTTTTTCTTGTATCAGACGCCGTGTCTCTGATTTGATATCAAGCTCCTTGATCCATTTTGAGTTAACTTTTGTGCATGGCGAGAGAAAGGGATTCAGTTTCATTTTGTTACATATGGATTTCCAGTTTTCCCAGCACCATTTGTTGAAGATGCTATCCTTCCTCCATTGCATGCTTTTAGCCCCTTTATCAAATATAAGATAGTTGTAGTTTTGTGGATTGGTTTCTGTGTCCTCTATTCTGTACCATTGGTCCACCCGCCTGTTTTGGTACCAGTACCATGCTGTTTTTGTTACTATTGGTCTGTAGTATAGTTTGAAGTCTGGTATCGCTATACCGCCTGATTCACACTTCCTGCTTAGCATTGTTTTTGCTATTCTGGGTCTTTTATTTTTCCATATGAATTTCATGATTGCTTTCTCTATTTCTACAAGAAATGCCATTGGGATTTTGATTGGCATTGCATTAAACCTATAGAGAACTTTTGGTAATATCGCCATTTTGATGATGTTAGTTCTGCCTATCCATGAACAGGGTATATTTTTCCATCTTCTAAGATCTTCTTCTATTTCTCTCTTTAGGGTTCTGTAATTTTCATTGTATAAGTCTTTTACCTCTTTTGTTAGGTTGATTCCCAAGTATTTTATTTTTTTTGAAGATATTGTGAATGGAGTGGTTGTCCTCATTTCCATTTCAGAGGATTTGTCGCTGATATACAGGAATGCCTTTGATTTATGCGTGTTGATTTTATATCCTGCCACTTTGCTGAATTCATTTATTAGCTCTAATAGTTTCTTTGTAGAGCCTTTTGGGTCTGCTAGGTATAGAATCATATCATCTGCAAATAGTGATAATTTAAGTTCTTCTTTTCCTATTATGATGCCTTTAATTTCTTTCGTCTGTCTAATTGCTCTGGCCAGTGTTTCGAGAACTATGTTGAACAGAAGTGGAGAGAGAGGGCATCCCTGTCTTGTTCCAGATTTTAGAGGGAATGCCTTCAGTTTTTCTCCATTCAGAATGATGCTAGCCTGAGGCTTAGCATAGATTGCTTTTACAATATTGAGGTATGTTCCTGTTATCCCTAGTTTTTCTAGGGTTTTGAACATAAAGGGATGCTGTACTTTGTCGAATGCTTTTTCCGCATCTATCGAGATGATCATATGGTTCTTATTTTTAAGTCTATTGATGTGGTGAATAACATTTATTGATTTCCGTATATTGAACCAGCCTTGCATCCCAGGGATGAATCCTACTTGATCATGGTGCACAATTTTTTTGATATGTTTTTGTATCCGATTCGCCAGAATTTTATTGAGGATTTTTGCATCTAGGTTCATTAGAGATATTGGTCTGTAGTTTTCTTTCTTTGAAGTGTCTTTGTCTGGTTTAGGTATCAGGGTGATGTTGGCCTCATAGAATGAATTTGGAAGTTCTCCCTCTTTTTCTATTTCCTGAAGTAGCTTGAAAAGTATTGGTATTAGTTCTTCTTTAAAGGTTTTGTAAAATTCTGCTGTATACCCATCCGGTCCTGGGCTTTTCTTAGTTGGTAGTCTTTTGATGGTTTCTTCTATTTCCTCAATTGATATTGGTCTGTTTAGGTTGTCTATATCCTCCTGACTCAATCTGGGCAGATCATATGACTTAAGAAATTTATCTATGCCTTCACTATCTTCTAATTTATTGGAGTATAAGGATTCAAAATAGTTTTTGATTATCTTCTGTATTTCTGAAGTGTCTGTTTTGATATTGCCTTTTTCATCCCGTATGCTAGTAATTTGAGTTCTCTCTCTTCTTCTCTTCGCTAGCATGGCTAAGGGTCTGTCGATTTTGTTTATTTTTTCAAAGAACCAACTTTTATTTTTGTCAATTTTTTCAATTGTTTCTTTTGTTTCAATTTCATTAATTTCAGCTCTGATTTTAATTATTTCTTGCCTTCTACTTCTTTTGATGTTGTTTTGCTCTTCTTTTTCAAGGATTTTGAGATGAAGTATGAGATCATTTATTTGTTGTTTTTTTCTTTTTTTAAGGAATGAACTCCACGCAATGAATTTTCCTCTTAGAACTGCTTTCAATGTGTCCCATAGATTCCGATATGTTGTGTCTGTGTTTTCATTTATCTCTAAGAATTTTTTAATTTCCTCCTTGATGTCTTCTATAACCCATTGATCATTCAGTAACCTATTGTTCATTCTCCAAGTGATGTATGCTTTTTCCTTCCTTCTTTTATTGTTGATTTTCAGTTTCATTCCATTATGATCAGATAAGATGCATGGTATTATCTCTACTCCTTTATATTGTCTAAGAGTTTCCCTGTGACATAATATATGATCTATTTTTGAGAAGGATCCATGTGCTGCTGAGAAAAAAGTATAACTGCTTGATGTTGGGTGGTATATTCTATATATGTCAATTAAGTCTAGGTTATTAATTGTGTTATTGAGTTCTATAGTTTCCTTATTCAACTTTTGTTTGGAAGATCTGTCCAGTGGCGAGAGAGGTGTGTTGAAGTCTCCCATGATTATGGTATGGTGGTCTATTAGACTCTTGAACTTGAGAAGAGTTTGTTTGACGAACATAGCTGCACCATTGTTTGGGGCATAAATATTTATGATTGTTATGTCTTGTTGGTGTATGGTTCCCTTAAGCAGTATGTAGTGTCCCTCTTTATCCCTTTTGATTAACTTTGGCTTGAAATCTATTTTATTTGATATGAGTATGGACACTCCTGCTTGTTTCCGAAGTCCATATTTCTCTTAAGTTCCCAATTTCATGTATATTGGAGATGAAATCTAGCTTTATTATATAACCATGGCCTTATTCATAATAAAATTAAATCTTTGTAGTAAAACATAGAAGACATAGGTTCCAGAGGGAATAAAAATGTGATATTTTAAAAGTTCCTGAACTTCTCTGGCTCTCTTTTCCATCAAAGAAGTAGAAAGCTGCATAGAATTACAGGAATTGATATTTGTGAAGTCAAATTTTGAGGTTATCACATAAGATTGACAATATTGCCTACCTATTCGAAGTCACTTATGTAAAAGCTAGGAAAAAATCAAGTCTGAACAGTCAAACATAGAAATTTTGATTTGAAAATTACATGGATATAATTGCTAATATAAAATATAAGGGTAATATAAACTATAAATTTAAATTCTAGATTAAATCAGTAAAATTTCCTGAGACCCACAAATTTACTGCACATTTACTCTGTGCAAAGAAGTATCATTCTGGGCAACATTGTTCTGGGTTGGTCTCGAGTGACTTACAATTGGATATAAGAAAATGTTGGAGGGAGAGAGAGGAAGATGGCGGCGAGGGGAGTGCATTGCCCCCGTGTGCTACTTCACTGTGTGGGAGTATGACAAGTCAGGACGGCTAAAGGCTATCTTGTTAGGAATTTCCAGCAATAGTGGGGTGCTCCGGAACCTGGAGGAAGGATTTCCATTGCACGAGGATCGGCTACAGTGACTCAAAGTCTTCACATCTTTCTGAATTTCGTTTGTAGACTCATTTCACATAAGTAGTTTTTCTTTGTGGGAGGGGGATCTTTGGGAGGCCCTTCTATTCTATTTAATTGTCCAGACATAGGAATCTATGCTGGTGCTATACCTCTTTAATTACTGTAGTTTTGAGGTGTATTTTAACAATTGGAAGGACTAGTCCTTTATCCTTACTCACTAAAGGGTTAAAAGTAAGGGAGTAATATGGCCAAATTTGACTTTCAAATACAGCAGCCCATTTGTATTCAGGGGGATTGGTTCCAGGAATCCTGTGGATTCAAACATCCATAGATACTCAAGTCCTTTATCTGAAATGATGCAGTATTTGCATATAACAAATACCAATTTGCACTTTAATCATCTCTAGATTACTTATAATACCTAACATAATGTAAATGCTATACAAGTCATTGCGATTCTGTATTGTTTAAGGAAAAATGACAAGAAAAAGTCTGAGCATGTTCAGTACAGTTTTCTTAATATTTTTGATCCAAGATTGGTTGAATCTGCAGATGTGGCTCTCACAGATACAAAGAACTAACTGAACTTCATTTTGATAAACTTTAAGATGGTTTTGGAGGGTATAAAATTAGAGAGACAGAAATCAGACTGGTATTAAAGTAATCAAAAGTGAAATATGTTAAGGATGGAGCCAAAATAGAGATGGTTAAAAATAAGCAGGGATTCAAAAAGTAATAAATCAATAGGACTTGATGATTGGTGATATGATGGGATTTTCCATCACATGGAATAGAGAATATAGGGTCAGGTTGTGTAAGAGGAAGACCAAGTAAAGATGAGTTAAGTTTGAATACATTGAATTTGTAATGACTGACAATTAGAAGGAAATGTCCACTAGACAGTTGGAAATATCAAAAACTTGGGAAAGAATTAAACAAGAAACATAGCTTAGGGACTGGGGTTGTGGCGCAGTAGTAGAGCACTTGCCTAGTATGTGTGAGGCCCTGGGTTCGATTCTCAGCACCACATATGAATAAATAACTAAAATAAAGGTTCGTTAATATCTAAAAAAATTTTTTTTAAAAAGGAATACAGCTTAGAGAGCTGATCTGCTATAGCCATGATGTCACCTAGAAGAATATAAAGACTGCAAAGAGGAAGGATCCAACAATGGAAGAATGCAGAATGCCATTTAATAAAGAAGTTGATGGAGTTAGAGGTCCAACAAATGGGAGAGTGGGAGTGATCAGAGAGGTACAAGGACCACTTAAGTACAAGCTGCCTTGGAAATCAGCAGCAGAAGGAAATACACAGCACTAACAAGTGATGGTGCTCAATGGTTTCATAAGCATTAATCAAAGGACTGAAATATTTCATGGGTTTGGCATTTAATATATAGTGTTATGAGGTCTGAAGCTGGATCTCAGCTGGTTGAGAGTGAATGATTATTCAAGAAATTAAAAACTGAATTGTAGATTGCTCTTTGAAGAATTTGGATGAGAAGAGAATAATGTAAGGAATATCAAGAAGAACATTCAGGATGAGGTGAGCATGTTTTAGGGTGGCAGTAATTCAGTTCAGACTAAAGAAAGGAGAGAGAAGAGAAGAATTAATTGATGAAACAAATCTGGCAGTGGTGGGGAATAATGAGATCAAGAGGTAAGGGATGGATACACAGCTGTGTTCTACAAGACCTTTAAAGAAGAACTAATACCAATACTATTCAAATTATTTTGTGAAATAGAAAAAGAGGGAACACTTCCAAGCTCATTCTATGGGGCCAATATCACCCTGATTCCAAAACCAGTCAAAGACAAATCAAAGAAAGAAAAATTCAGATCAATATCTCTAATGAACATAGATGCAAAAATTCTCAACAAAGTTCTGGCAAGTCGCATATAAAAACATATAAAAAAGAAAGTGCACCTCTATCAAGTTGGGTTCATCCCAGGGCTGCAAGTCTGGTTCAACATATGGGAATCAATAAATGTCATTCATCACATCGATGGACTTAAAGATAAGAACCATATATGATCATTTCAATAGATACAGAAAAAGCACTAGACAAAATACAGCACTCATTTATGTTCAAAACACACGCAAAAAAACTAGGGATAACAGGAATATATCTCAACATCATAAAAACTATCTATGCTAAGCCCCAGGCCAACATCATTCTAAATGTAGAAAAATTTAAAGTATTCCTGTTAAAAACTGGAATAATACAGGGATGCCCCCTTTCACCACTTCTATTTAACATATTTCTTGAAACACTAGCCAGAGCAATTAGACTGATGAAAGAAATTAAGTGATATGGATTAGAAAAGAAGAACTCAAATTAGCACTATCTGCTGACGATATAATTCTATACCTAGAAGACCCAAAAGGTTCCACCAGAAAACTGTAAATGAATTCAGCAAAGTAGCAGGATATAAAATCAACACCCATAAATCAAAGGCATTTCTGTATATCAGTGACAAATCCTCTGAAAGGGAAATGAGGAAAACTACTCCATTTACAGTAGCCTCAAAGGAAAAACAAACAAAAACAAACATAAACTTGGGAATCAACCTAACAAAAGAGGTGAAAGACCTCTACAATGAAAACTATAGAATGCTAAAGAAAGAAATTAAAGAAGACCTTAGAAGATGGAAAGATCTCCTTTGTTCTTGGATAGGCAGAATTATATTGTCAAAATGACCATACTACAGAAAACATTATGCAGATTTAATGCAATTCCAGTCAAATTCCCAATGACATTCCTCATAGAAATAGAAAAAGCAGTCATGAAATTCACCTGGAAAAATAAGAGACCCACAATAGCTAAAGCAATTCTTAGCAAGAAGAGTAAAGCAGGTGGCATCACTATACCAGACCTTAAACTATACTACAAAACAATAGTTACAAAAACAGCATGGTATTGGCACCAAAATAGACTGGTAGAGCAATGGTACAGAATAGAGGGCACAGAGACTGACCCACATAAATACAGTTATCTCATACTAGACAAAGGTGCCAAGAATATATATTGGAGAAAAGATAGCCTCTTCAACAAATGGTGCTGGGAAAACTAAAAACTCATATGCAACAAAATGAAATTAAACCCCTATCTCTCACCATGCACAAAACTCAACTCAAAGTCGATCAAGGACCTAGGAATTAAACCAGAGACTCTATCCCTAATAGAAGAAAAAGTAGGCCGAAATCTCCATCATGTTGAATTAGGCCCTTTCTTAATAAGATTCCTACCACACAAGAATTAAAATAAAAAATCAATAAATGGGATGGATTCAAACTAAAAAGCTTCTTCTTCTCAGCAAAAGAAATAATCAGTGAGGTGAATAGAGAGCTTACATCTTGGGAGCAAATCTTTACCTCTCACACATCAAATAGAGCACTCATCTCTAGGATATATAAAGAACTCAAAAAGCTAAAATAAACAAACAAAATAAACAAACAAAAAACCAAATAGCCCAATCAATAAATGGGCCAAGGAACTGAACTGACACTTCTCAAAAAATGATATACAACTAATCAACAAATATATGAAAAAATGTTCAATATTTCTAGCAGTTAGAGAAATGCAAATCAAAACTACTCTAAGATTTCATCTCACTCCAGTCAGAATGGCAGCTATTAAGAACACAAACAACAATAAGTGTTGGTGAGGATTTAGGGAAAAGGGCACACTCATACATTGCTGGTGGGACTGCAAATTGGTGCAGCCAATATGGAAAGCAGTATGGAGATTCCTTGGAAAGCTGGGAATGGAACCACCATTTGACCCAGCTATCCCACTCCTTGGTCTATACCCAAAGGACTTAAAAATAACATGCTACGGGGATGCAGCCACATCAATGTTTATAGCAGCACAATTCACAATAGCTAAACTGTGGAACCAACCTAGATGCCCTTCAGTAGATGAATGGAAGAAAATGTGATATATATACACAATGGAATATTACTCAGCAATAAAATAGAATAATATCATGACATTTGCAGGTAAATGGATGGAGTTGGAGAATATAATGCTAAGTGAAGTAAGCCAATCCCCCAAAACCAAATATTGAATGTTTTCTCTGATATAAGGATGCTGATGCATAATGGGGATGGAGGTAGGCATGGGAGGAATAGATTAACTCTAGATAGGGCAAAGTGGAGGGAGGGAAAGGGAGGGGGCATGGGAGTAGGAAAGACAGTGGAATGAGATGGACATCATTACTCTAAGTACATGTATAAAGACACGAATGGTGTGACTCTATGTTGTATACAACCAGAGATATGAAAAATTTTGCTATGTATGTGTAATATGAGCTGAAATGCATCCTGATGTCATACATAACAAATTACAATAAATTAAAAATAAAAAGAGGCAAGGGAAGGGTGGACTTTGAAAAGACTTTGTAGGGAACTGGATGAGTTGAGGAAGGATGACTATGAATGCAGATGTTCCAGGTAGGAGGTCAGAGAGTTTGGATGGTATTAATTTTCTCAATAAAGTAGGCATAAAAATAAGGTGAGAATAGTATGGGAAGTGTTGAAGCTTGATAAAGTAGTTGATCTCAAAAGATAAAGATGCTACCTAATGATAAATAAGGATGATTGGAAAAGTTGACAACCATGAAATAGCAAGTCAAGATTTAGAAACAAATTAGCTGTGCCAGTGCAGTAAAAAATGAAAATTCTTAACAGATCAAGGCAACCAGTAGAACATTATTTGTCATGCTTAAACAGACATTTCCATCTGTGATGAATAAGAAGCTAGAAAGGGCTGAAAAACTAGAAGAATCAAGGATTGGAGTTCTCTCGTTGTAAAAGAGTAGACAGTAGATATTAAAGAAATAAAATAGTATGTGGCATTTCAAATATTTGAAGAGGAGTAGAGCAGACAAATTTAGTTAGTGAAAGGAACGAGTGGAAAGTAGGTTGCTTTCTGGGTATTTGGGTGAATTATTACTGTAAATGTATAAATCCTTGTAATCGCTTGCTTGAAGTTGCACAGCTAGTAAGGCCAGAGTTAGTGTTCAAACTCAGGTAGTCTGGCTCCACACTTCTATTTTGACTTGTATGGTACCAATAATCTTCACTTAATGGTAACAGTAATAACTTAATATGAGCAACGGGGAATCAAGAGAAGGAAAAATATCTCCTGATCCTGTTATACTTGTGGAAGATTAAAAAATGAGTTACTTCCATTGGAGAAAGATGCAATGGAAGAGAGATCCTCTATGCTGAGTCATATTCCAGTTAAGTCATTTTGGAAAGAAAAAAAATGAGGAAATAGAGGAACTTAGTGGAGACAGCCTTTAAAATTTCTTTTTAAGGTTGGAGAAAGGTATTTAACAGTTGTAAGAAAGTCTTTGCTTTCTTATAAAATTGAAACAGATGGAAGGAAGAAGAAGGGATGAGTAAAGGGGAGATGTGGGAACAGGAAGATAAATAGAAAAGAGACTTGGAAGAAGAGTTTTATGAGGTGCGTGTTGTTTGCAGGAACATGGGTGCTGAATAAACTAAAGCACAAAACACATTGTCTGAGTATCCGAATATCTATATTGCCATCTCTGACTTGCCAAAGCCCTCTCAGAACTCTTCCCTTTCTGATCCCTGATTAGTTGGCACATCATCTGGACCACTTTGTGGTCTGACAGCAATACACAATTTATACTTTTGAGATTTTTGCATAAGGCACATGGCCTTTTTGCTGAATATGAATCTAATACAACTTGATTTAACTCTTTTCTTCTTTTGGGTGTGTGTATGTGGGCACTGAAAGAAGGGGTGATATTGGCAAAGGGAGTAGAGAGAGTAAGAGTAAAAGGGAAATCCAAAGCTGATTGTAACCAATTTCCACCTGATTCTGAAGTGCACCCACTTCTACCAAAAGCATGAACACAATTAGACTGAATGAAAGTAAAGACAAAATTAGGCAATAGTATCATTTGCCATAATGTTCCTTAAGTGAAAATGCTGATTTTTCACAACGAAAATGATGTATTAAGATTGGCATGTTTAATTTGGAAAGCAGTATGGAGATTCCTTGGAAAGCTGGGAATGGAACTACCATTTGACCCAGCTATTCCTCTTCTTGGACTATACCCAAGGGACCTAAAAACAGCATACTACAGGGACACAGCCATATCAATGTTTATAGCAGCACAATTCACAATAGCTAAAGTGTGGAACCAGCCTAGATGTCCTTCAGTGGATGAATGGATAAAAAAATGTGGCATTTATACACAATGGAATATTTATTACTCAGCAGTAAAAAAGAATAAGATCTTGGCGTTTTCAGGGAAATGGATGGCATTAGAGAAGATTATGCTAAGTGAAGTCAGCCAATCTCCAGAAAACAAATGCTGGATGTTTTATCTGATATAAGGAGGGTGACTAAAAGTGGGGTACAGAGGGAGAGCAGGGGAGGAAGATTACATCTAGATAGGGAATAGGGGTGGGAGGGAAAGGGAGGGGGAAGGGGAATCGCAAGTATGGTGGAAGGAGACGGTCATCATTATACAAAATACATGTATGAAGATGTGAATTTGGTGTCAACATACCTTATATACAAACAGAGATGTGATAAATTGTGGTATAAAGGTGTATTAAGAACTGTAATGCAAAAAAAAATCAATAAGAGAGCTCATGTATAATGGCATAATTTGCCGTGAACATACTTCATATACAGAGTTATGAAAAATTGTGCTGTGAATGATGATGATTGTAATGCATTCCACTATTATCATGTATGATAATTTTTTAAAAAGATTGGCATGTTGTCCTTACTTCTAATTGAGTGTAAATTTTCTCCCAGTTCTCTCTCTTTTTTAAATTTATTCTTTAGCTATCATGGGCACAACATCTTCACTTTATTATTATTTTATTTTTACATGGTGCTGAGGATTGAACCCAGTGCCTCACACATGCTAGGCGAGCACTCTACCACTGAGCCACAGCCCCAGCTCCTCTCCGTGTTCTCTACTCAGTGACTGTTTAGATGAGATGTAGAGGGAGAGTGGAGATGCAGTGCTAAGAAATAGTCATGTGCTTCCAGAAAGTACCATCACCTCCTCTCCATTCTCTTCTTTTCTCTGTGGTAGTTGCTTTGCAACCATTTTCTTCCCCTGCTTCTGGTATTGAGACTCCTTTTATTACAAGGGAGCTATTCCATGAAATTCATGTAAAGCAGACTTCTGCCCATGAAGGTGGGCCCATGATTCAGCCTCTCTAGAGGAATGCATTTCCTGACCTCGGAGATTGATTCAACAGGCAGCTGACCCACGCTCAGCCACTCAGAACCTCCTCACGATTTTGCTGGGGAAATGAGAGAGAGGGACCTTCTTTTCTGTAGGGTTGCAAATGAACAGCATTTTAATGCAGAGCTCCACATAGTCATTTAGAGAATGGAGAATATCTTAGAGTGGGGAAAGAATAGAGTGAAAATGAGGAGAGATGGAAAATGAAGATGAAAAGATAGGCAAAGGGTCGGATTGATTAATTTTATCAATATGACAATCAAGGATATTGGGTGCTGCCTATAGGCAAGAGGAGGCCAACAATGGTTTAGGCAGGTTTTGTAGTATGGGAGTCTGGAACTGTGGTCTGTCTACCTTTTGTTTTTCTAGAACATAATTGTGTCATTTATGTGGTGACATATTGAGGCATGAAGAAATGGAGGAGACAACCAAGTTAGTGGCTATAGTCATTTTTCCTGCAAATAAATAAATAATAATGTAGACTTGGATACCAACAATGGGGCCGGGTAAAGTCAAAAGCCTCTACATTTATGATAAAATCAATAGGGATTTAGTTATCTCATGAATTTTAAGTTTAGAAGAGAATAAACAAATCAAAGATAACTCACAATTTTCTGTCTTGTAAAGATGCAAACCATCAAAAGAGATTAGAAATAAAAGTCAAGAAGTCTTTCAGGAGAGTTGAGACCAAATAATTAATATGGATGAATTCAATTAGAGAAGTTGATATTATCTAAATAAGTACTGTGAATATTGTGAAATACAAGTCTAAAGCCCAGGAGAAAGGTTACTGTGGGGTAGTGTAGTGAAACTCACTGGCATATAGATTTCTAAATACATTCATTGATATAAATGAGATTGCCTAGGTAGAATGGGTTAAGTTTGGACCATAATCCCTAAAATGTAATTCTAAATGTCATAATCTCAAATGTTGAAACTCCAAAAGATTAAAATCTAAAATCCCTAAGTATCAAAATCCTGAAATCATAACACAAGACAAAATAATTTCAGAATTATGTGGTGGAGTGTGGTACCACACACCTGGAGCCTACTTGGGAGGCTGAGGCAGAAAGGTCACTGGAGCCCAAGAGTTTGAGGCCAGCTTGGGAGAATGTAGTGACATCCTGCCTCAAAATATTCTTTAAAAAGATATTTATTTTCATTTTTAAAAGGATATTTATAGGCCTTTTTACACAGTGACATGGGCAATAATGACATATATTGCTATAGTTTGAATATTGTGTTCCTCCCCAAAGGTTCACGTATTGGGAGATTGGTCCCTAGTGTGGTAATGTTGGAAGGTGGAACCTTTAAGAGGTGAGGTCTGGTGGGAGGTCCTTAAGCCAGTTGGGCACTTAGAAGACATTGTGGGGCTCTAGTCTCTCTCTGGCTTCTGTTTCCAAATGTGATCTTTTCTTCCCACACATGCTCCTACCATTGCCATCTGCTATGAGGTGATACAGCCAAGAGAGGACCTCAAAACAACCCGTGCCATGCTATTTGAACTTCCAGCATCCAAATTGTGAGCTCAATATACCTCTTTCCTTTATAAAGTTAACCTGCCTCAGATGTTTTGTTATAGTAATGAAAAACAGACTAACACTCAGGTGTTCTAATGATAATTGTAAGTATAACAGGTGTACATGAACCATATGAATAAATGAATAGGTCAAAAGTGAACTTATAAATGTATATCATTGTTTTTGGTGATTGTGTGAAATCATCTAACTATAGTCATATCAAGTACTTAGGTTCGTGACACCTAAGTCTTTTGATGAGATGGCTCAAAAATCATGGTGAATCACCAGTGCCCATTCAGACAGCCAGGAACTCAAGAAACCTTTTCAGAAATGCCACAATGTGCGAAAATGACATTTCTCCATTTGTTGGGAAAATTTCAGTACTCTTACATACAGGTACAGTGCTCACACACAAAACCAATATTGTGATAATCCACTTTCATGGAGTCCATTTTTCAAAAACTGTATGAAGGGCATTAAAACTTTCTAAAAATTTTTACACAATTTATACTTCTACTATTGCAAATGGTGCAAGGATGAAATATATAGCACAACAAATTATAAAAAATAATCCTAACAATTTTAAATAGTAGGTTAAAAAACCTAAGAAAAGAAAAAAGAAAAGAAGGAAGGTAGAAAGGAAGACAAACCTCCTAAAATCCCCCCAAAAAATCTAAAAAGAAAATTCAACCGATGAAAAAGCATAGTATGCAGATAATGAGCAACTGTAGAGCTGGCTGACATTCATGATCATTAACTGTATTTTGAAGTCTTGTATCAAGATGAATAGCTTTTCTTGTTCTTTTAGAGCTTGTGTTTCCTTGGAGAACATATTCCCATTCATTTTCTGTGTGGAATTGTTCTTTTGAAATTCTATGATTTGATCAACATGGACATGATCATTCCCTATGAGGACTTCACATCTTCTATGCCATTATTCCATGTTTTGGGGGGTATGGGGAAATCCATTCCACATTCACTCATATACAGACCATAAGTTTTGTGCAAACAATACTGGTGACTGCACAGCAATGCCACTGCATAAATGTCTTCTTATTCTATTGTGTACATGACTATCTTTGAACCATGCAGTAACTTTTTTTTTTTTAACTTCTTCAGGCAAATGAGGCTTTGATTCATTAAATTCCTGGAATTTCATCAGCTGGACAGACAAATGACAAATTTTAACCTGATGTTTTTGTTGTTGCCTTCTCATGTGGCCCATCCTCTCATCTGATTTTTCTGCTAATACATTCAGTAGAATGGAAAAAGAAAAGCTTCATTAATAACATTTTTTGACATTTATTTCTGGAAGTCTTGATTGCACCTAGTTCCAAATCTATCATGGTTTGAGGATTCAATTCCCATGCATTTTCTTCTGCAAAGTCCACCAAGTCTTCAAATAAAGATTTTAATGTCCTTTGCTTTTTCCTGTCATTAATGCATACATAAGCAGGTAAGTTCTGGAATCTTCAGCTCCAACAGAGCATGGATTGCATATATTTGAAAAAAAAAAAAGCACAAGGTATAGTTTTTGGAAGTGCTATACAGTAGCCGAAGTGAAGGGTCTGCTAGTTTTTCTATGTTAAATTTACTGGTAAATATAAATTCTTCTTCTTTGACAAACTCCTGAGAATAGTTCATCATTTAATGTGTTTTGTAACACTGAAGGAACTTCTATATCAGAAGATGTCTTTGGTTCAGAAGATCACTGACCTTATGGAATTCTTTTTTATTCTCTGATTTAGGGCATTTTTGAAGGCAAGCATGATGCTATCTATATCTAGATATAGATGCCATCTACATCTAGGCTGGAAGTGGTGCACAATGAATAATTTGGCAGGAGATATTTCTTGTAGTTTTCACTTGCCTTTTTATTTCTTCTATGATTTTTGAAACACTGTGGTTGCACTTGTCTTCAAAAAGTGGTTGTTGTCTACCAATTTTATAAGTAAATGCTATCCATTGGAAAGTTTGGTTATTGCTTGCAATCATGACTTTGTGTCTTTACAGCATAAATAATTATTAACTTTTAAACTTTCGTCTTTCACCATTAAATAGCCTTGAACACTTAACTTATCTCAGTCTTTTTCAGAGGGAGAAATTTCACATCTCTTATACTGTGCTATAAGAAATGCAGTGAGAAGGAATGACATTTGTTTTCCCCAATAACAAATGTGTATTCATCTCTACAGAGACAGAACCAATAGGTTAGGTACATAGAGTGGAAAATTTAAAAAGATAAAGACAAATTGAAGTGCCCCCCAAATACTAGGCAGAGCAGATATGAGAGACCAGACTTCAGTCACGTTAACTTCCAAATAAACTTTTGACTTTTGTGCAACTTGCTACATCCCGTAGTTTACTCTGGGAGCTATGGTTTTCAGTAGAGAGGAACATTCACATCCAACAGACTGCCAGCTTTTTGCCTCTAACTCCCTTCCTTTCCCAATAATTTCTTGGTTCTTCTCTTTTCTCCTTTCCCTTTCTGAAAACTGTTTTTACATATATTCAATATTGGGGACTATGATGCTCAGGATTGTGTCTCCTGGTATTGTGATGAGAGCTCCAGAATGAGTTGAGTTGAGCCGATTAACAAAGGAATGAGAAGAGACTGCTGCAGAGGAAGAAGAAAACCAAGGAGAGAGGCGTGGTGATGTGGAAACCTAGATGGGGGAAGTGTCAATAGCTGTCCAGAGGTCAAAGAGTTTAAGGATTGAACAGCATCCACTGACTTTGTCCCCGAGGAGGTTACTTCATCCTTACTTTGAACCTTCAGTGTAGTGATGGCATTGGGTTGAGAAGTGAGTCATAGTCGAGGAAAGTTAGAGGAAGACAATGTAACTTGGATCGGGACAAAACTTGAATACCAGGCAGTGTATATTGAAAAAGAATGTAGAAGTGTCTTGTTTATTTGCTTGTTCAGATTTGTAATTTGAAACAAGAAAAGATAATGGGTGGATCAAACTTTCTGAAAAATTGAGATGAGTTCTAGAAAGAATGTAGAAAGTTTCTTAAATTAATTAGGCCTTTACTTCCTTGACCAAATTTAATTTGTTTTCTCCCAATGCCTCTGTCATGTGATTTTAATTTCTAAGAACAGGTAAGTTTTTAAAAGGTCTTTTTATGAAAACCCAATTTTCTGTTGGCATTTTTCTAGATTTTAGACATGACTACTGGATTAAAAAGTATGATATGCATTCCCAATCACTCTCTCTTAGCTTCACGTACACAGAACATAATCTCAGAGACAATATAAGCAATTATTATAGTATTTAATTTTAACCTAAATTGTATAGGTTGCGACTCTGGGGATACTCCGTTTACAGTTTAATTTTGGTTTTGCTTACATTTTACATTTCTTTTAAAGTCAGATCTTCTGCCAAGAAATATTAATAACCTCTATCTTTAATCTCAAGATTTTAATTTTAATGAACTTTTAAAATACTCTGATCATTTTTATCTTGATCAGAGTCAAGAAATCAAAGTGCTTCCCCCCTGGAATCTATGGTAGACATTTGGTTGAATTAGTAGGTAGTATTGTTTTGTTTTGTTATTGTTTTGCTAGAGATTAAACCCTAGGCCTTGTACATGTTAAGCTAGTGCTCTAATAGGTAGTGTTTTTTGCTGGGCTTTTTTGATGAGTTGAGATTATAAGCAACATCTGCTTTTGTTACTAATACTTGCTTTAAATTTTTTCTTTTAGTTTAATTTTCATAAATATATATTTGAATGGTATGTAAATTTTCTGCTTCAGGTATAACACATATTATGCAATAAATAGTAGATGAAGTACTTTTATCTACATAATGTACAAATACATTATTCCTGATATTTCCTTTAAATCAAAGTGGAATTTATTGTTGCAGCAACTGAATGCTGAACATATGAATATCCAGTAAATTATGATGTATATAAAGTTTTTACATTATTTATATAAATTAAAGAAAAGTAAGGGACTGGGGCATTAGTTCGGTGGCAGAGCTCTTGGTGAACATCTGTGAGGCTATGGGTTCAATCTCCAGGACAACAAAAAATGTGAAGGAAAAAATAAAAGTTAATATGAAATTAGCACATAAATATGTCTTTAAAGACAGCTTGTACACATTACATGTGTTCAGTTGGGATTTTATTAACCAACTCAAAGGACATTGCTGCACTTAGTTTGTTGGTGTTCAGAAAAGTCAACAGACCTGCCTTTAAAGTTCACCTACTGATACAAACACAAATAATGTTTTGCTCCCGGCATGAAAGCACACGATATGATTCAGATATGATAAATTTATGCCTAATGACAGTCACACAGATCATGGGCCAAAAAGAACAAGTGAAAGAAAGAGAAAATCCAATACTGAAACTGACATCTATTGGAATAATCTTATCTAAATTGCAGAAGCAAAGATTAGTTTACAGTGTGCACTTTTCATACAGGGTTGAAGTCATCCCTAATTTAACCAACAAGGATACAGGTCTCAAGAGAGGGTGTGCTTTGTTCCTTTCTCCCTTCTCTGCTCCTTTAGTGCTTGAATATGTAAAAACTTGTTATTAGAAAGACACAGCTAAAGCACAGAACATTAATGTCCAAGAGACTGAAATGATGACTGAGCACTGGAGAGATCTTCCTTCAGGCTGTTCTCATGCTGGTTGTTTAATCTTAAAAGAGCTTCTGCAAGGACAGGATTAAACAGAAGCACACGTGGTCACACAACCCAAGACCTGAGATGCTTTTATAACTGTTCTTAAAAGCATAAAAACACCAAATTATTCACGTTTTCCTGAAATAAAAAGAAATATAAAGAGATTGAATTCAAAGTACACATGAGAATGCTAGAACAACTTGGACTGGTGACCTTAAAAATCCAAGTGTTGTCTTTGTTCTTTAATTGACTTCTTCACGGATGAGGGGAAGCTCAGCCTCTCATCCCTGCTGTTTGACACCTCCGTGAGCTTTTGTGCTGTTTTAGCAATGTTCCTACAATGCTGGCAGAAAAACTGAGCCTCATGCAGCTACAGAAGAGAAAACTGAACTCTGCATCCTCTGTCCCACAGATCAGCAATAGACGCACGCAGGTGATTGTGGCTGGGATTCTAAATCAATGATGCTGCAAGCGACCACTTTTGCTCATTTGTAATACTGAGCTTCATTGAACAACAGATTTAACTTCCTTCTTCTATTTCAGTCCTTACATTTTTGTGTAGGTTCAGGGTCAAGACTCTAAGAAACAGCAGGAAAGAAAGTGCTTGTCCAGCCAGCCAGTGAGTAATGTCCTTTGGCCCTTACAGTCAAAATCCCGGCAGCCTGGAGTTGAGGTTTTCATTTGCATACAGGCTTGTTTTCCTCTACAGCCCTCCACATCTGGCTTGTCCCTTCCTTGGCCTCATTTTTTATATGCCTGCAAGTATAATGGACCTCTAAGACTCAAGATTTGGATACTGAGTCATTAAGGGCTTTAAAGATACCTAGGAGCCTATCATTTTAAAGCAGCATAAAATTCTCATGAAGAATAAAAAGTTTTTCTCCTCAAAGAAATCATTTTGCTTAGTAGAGGAAATCCAATTTAATTGTGATTTACTATAACTAAAATTTGTAAAGTTTATAATTTACAAAGCATTTATATACATAATTCCAGTTAATGTTTATAATAATTCCATAATTTTGTTATTATTAGTAGTATTAGTATTAGTATTCCTATTTTATGAGGAAGAAAGCAGAGGACTTTAGAGGTGAATTTGCAAAGATATGTGGTAAGTCTGTGACACAAATTTAGAAACTCAAACCCAGGTCCTCTGTCTATGTTTCGGTCTGTGCTTTTCCATTATTATAATGTCTACAAAAATGACCTCCTTGGCCTTATTTTAATCAATCTGATTCTCTTTAACCATAAGTAGAAAGTGTAGCAGTTCCTTTAAGGGAAGCAAAACTGTTGTCTACACTTCAGGAAACAAATTTCTCATGTGGAGCTCTATATTGGTGGTACTGAGGGACACAGTATATGATGTCCTCAACTATATCAATATTGTGAATAATTCAGGGTTTGTAAGTTATAAGTTGCTTCAGACTCTTGTATTAAATCTAAGGGCTTGCTACTGAAGTGCAGCTCAATGAAAATAAATCTGAAGAGGAGAGAAGGCAATATTATCCAAGAAGGAGCTTTCTATGGACACCTAGTCTGAGGATAGAGCATGAAACAAATCTGAGATTATGGCTATCCCAGCCTGGTGACATTTGTATATATTAAACTCAAATAGCTTAGGGAGAAAGGGAGTTGGTTGGTGTAAAGGACAGGAACAACTGGAACTGGGGAGGTGTCACAATGCCTCCTTTTCCATTTTGTCTCTGCATCTCTCCACATGTTGGCCTCAATTTCTGGGCCTGAGTTTCTTCTCATAACTGGGGCAGAGTGGCAAACTGTCTTAATGCTCATGCTCTCAAATGCTCCCTTCTGGGAGAAGAGAAGACTCACCCCTCTATTAAAAATAGGGGAAATCCTGATTTCATCCCCGGGATAAATTATTGTGTGGCATTTAATACCACTATTGCTCTAACTTGGGTCCGGCACTCACCCCAGCACCATGAAGTAACGCTAGGGGTGGGAGTTATTATATAAAATGGTGGCAATTCCTATTTGAATCACAGGGTTTGTGATAGGGGGTGGGCGAAGTTTCCTTCTTCCTCCAAATGGATGAAGGGGTTAAAAAACAATAGACATCAGATGTTCCACTACATGCCTTAACAGTCCCCACTTGTTTTCTTGCAGCTATGTTCACATGGAAAAACTATGCAATTTGTTCCCACATTTTTTTGCTTTATTTTCCATAATTTAGCAACTTGTGTTTATTAACTTATCCTTTCACTAATTTCCCAAAGAACTAAAGTGTATTAGAGGTAGATTATCCTCAGAAAACAGTACATCTTCACAGAGAAGCTGGTTTGTCTTAATAGTTAAATCAATAAACTCCAAGGTGAGACTTCCTGCTTCAAATCCTGGGTATCCACTTGCCAGCTAGATGACCTTGCTCAATCAAGTTCTCTCACCTCTAAGTACTTGAGTCATCTCATTTGTGAGATGGAAAGAATCAAAAATATCTATCTCAGGGTGGTGTTGTGAGGATTATGTGAGATTATTCCACAAAGTAGTTACAATGGCCCACAGTAAATGATAAATAATATTCATCTACTTTTATTAAAATACTCAATATTTTAATTAAAAGACAAAAGATAAAGCTACAACTCTCCTTGGGTCAGAACTTGACCTTGATAAAGGTCTTTGCTTCTTGTGATGCCACACACTCAGGGTTATGATATCTAAGTATTGTTCTCAGATGCTGCAAACAAGGAAAACCATGCTGTGTATTTAGATCTGCACCTCATCTTCAGTACTGTTAGGTAGTTAAAATTATAAATTGAATATAAAATTACAATGGTGTTAAGAGAGACAGAAGAGAAAAAACTCCAACTTCAGTCTTGCTAAAATAAAGGTCTCAAAATGGGTTGACTGCATATATATACATCTTTGGAAAAAAAAATTTCCCCTACTGACAGCTCCCAGAATCACTGTTTAGCTGTGTTCAGTGTGATCACCAAGACTATCAGGACTCTAATAACACTTCTTCTCAATAAAATAAATGTGGACTATCAGTAATTATCTTCAAATATAGTTCTGATCCTGTTATTAAACTTGGAACCCAGTAGCTAGTTTAAAATGCTCATTTTATTAAAAAAAATGACTTCCCATGAACTTTAACAAGTGTCAATGATCAGTCAGTATTAGTCAATACCCTCTACTTTCACTTAGTTGTATCTGAATTCTTCTATTCTGCCAGATAAACACTTTTGCTTCTTTTATTATTACTATACTGCTTCCACTTCCACTCTACTCCTACAGGAGATAATGATCTAGCAATCATCTATCTATCTGTTTTACAGACACACACAGAGAGATATATAGATAGATAGATTTAGAAATACCCACTCTGTAATAGATAAAACCAATCTATGTCCCTAAGCACTTTACACACATCTTGTCTAAATCTTACTGCAACACCATACTGCAACACCATGAAGTAAGAATTATTTTTCTATTTATGGAGGTTCAGACAGGTGAAGTGACTTCTCAAAAGTTGTAGATAGAAGTGAAACATCCAGAATTCATATGCAAGTCATTGTTTCCAAAGCCCATGCTAAGAGTATGCACAGTACTGACCACCTGAAGACAGGCCCATCATATTTCCAAGTGAAATGAAGTTAGATGGTCTGGCTAAGTGATTGATGACTAAGGAAAGCTTTATATTAGCGACAATGAAGAACTGAAATACAGTCAATGCTTGAACAACCTTGGAAGTTCAAGACCCAGAACCCTGCTAAATTGACAACTCACCTATAACTTTTGACTCCTCAAAATGGAACTGCTAGTAGTAGCTATTATTGACCAGAAGTTTTACTGATAGCATCAAACAGTTGATGAACACATATTTTCTTTGTTTAAAGTTTTGTGTTATGTGAAAACTATGCGAGAACCTGAGGGAACGCTTTTCACTGTGCCATAGGCAATTGTTGGCATGGAAACTGCCATAGACAGTTGGCATGGAAATGACCAGTGTACAGGGTGTGTGGAACATATATGAGGAACACAGCAATAGCAACAGGAGGTGTAGGGTGCACCATTGTTAATTTTATGCAGTTATGATTTATATGTTTGCATCTATACGTTTGTTTACATTTTTTTTTACTGCAAAAGGGACCAAGGGGGGCTCATAAGTTTTGCCATAAGTTATGTAAGGTGCTGAAAGTTTTGACGTATTTTACATATTTGGGCATTTGGTAGTAAATAGTAAAATGGACTATTATGATAGTAAATGACAAAATAAACTATTATCTACAAATATTTTATGCATTATGATATATCTTTTTCTCAAAATTTACAAGTATATTTCTAGGCTGTACAATTTAAGAGTTTTTTCAAATTATCACAAATCTCAAAAAAAAAGTGAAAGAAGGAAAGATTAAATAAATAAATAATAACTCCACAATAAGTGTGCTACGATTCAAACCCATGTTGTTCATGTGTCACCTGTGAAAAAATAGGCCTAATTATGAAGTTCTACAGTGAAGTTCCAAAAAATCAACCACACATTAATAGGATAGAGAAGACCCTGACTTAACATACAAAATGCTTCTTAAAAATGTCCTGATCATTTGATCTGACAGAAAGGTCAATTTTATGTCAATAACGTAACTAAGGTCTTCAGAAAGCCAATGTAAATGTTGACTACTTTAATAGCATATTGCTTAGGTCAATAAAGTCAACACAAATAAAACTACATGGGTCATGAAGAATTATGACTAATTCTAGGTGCTCCACTTTAAGAAGGACACTGATAAATTTAAAATGCATACAAAGAATCTAGAGTCTAGTAAGGAGTCCTGAAACAATGTCAAATGAGAAATTATTCAGCAAACCGGGACTTAGTCTAGGAAAGAGAAGATTGAGTCCCCTCAATCTATGTAGAGGAGAAGTTTAACAGGTGTCTTCAACCTCTTGAGTAGACTTTTTTGTATTGTTTTATAGAACAGGAAAAATAAAGTCTGATAGGCACAAATTGTAGTACAGTAAATATCAGCTTACTGTGAAGACTAACCTATTTAGATGCTCAAAGGAGAAAATGATACCACAGAGAATAGTGGACTCTATTTGTTTTCACAATAATGCAAAAGAAAAAAAAAACTACTATTTCATAGGATTCTATCCAAGAGATTATTGAAAGCCATCCAGCAAACTGCCTTATACAAGGCAATTGAGCTAATTTCTAAGTAGCCTTTCTAATTTTAAGAAAGAAAAGATTTTTTTTCTTTCTTGTCCAACTATATTTATCTTTGATGAATTCTATTAAGAATATTGTACCTAGCTGGATGTGGTGGCACATGCCTATAATCTCAGCAGCTTAGGAGGCTGAGGCAGGAGGAGCACAAGTTGAAAGCCAGCCTCAGCAAATTAGCAAGTTAGCCAGACCCTGTATCAAAATAAAAAATAAAAAGGGCTGGAGATGTTGCTCATTGGTTAAGTGCCTTTCCCTGGGTTCAATCCCGAACCTGAGTACTTAAAAAAAAGAATATTATACTAATTCCTGTTCTATCATTCTTTCCCTCCAGTGATACTCTCTAGAGTAATAGTACTATGTAAAATCATTCTAGCTGTCTCCTTTTGAATGTATCCACTACAATCGTTCTCAGATTTTTATCAACCTCACTAAGTCTTTGTTATATAATTTTAACTCCAGGTTATACTTCTTGCTCAAAATGTAATTTGTATTGAAAAAGATTTGAGGATGAGAGTTACCATGTAAACTTTTAAAGTTTTAACCAAGTACAGATGCTAATATTGATGTTTTTGTGTATTTTCATTTATTATTCCTCAATTATTACATGGTGAGTATGAGGGAAGCAACATTTCATTTCAAAGTAAGCCCAACAGTTTATCAAAAGTATTTTATTCATCTTAAAATATTTTTAATAAATAAAAGCCATTAATTTATAAATCAATGAAACATGCCAAGATAACCCCAAATTTTTAGAAAATATTTCCTCTTAGAACTAATTGCCAGATTTATTTTGCCAGTTTAGCAGAAAACATACACTCTTGAGAGTTCTCCTGTGTATTTTTCTTATACATTCTTGCATATTTTGAAGACAGAATTTGTAATGGATGAGAGGTTTGCATGGTAAGGCATTAGATATTAATGAACCACGTCTTGTTCATGGAAAAGATAGAGTTGAACTGTTTTGTGCTTCTGAAAGCTGGAGGTTAATGTTTAAAATTACTGAAGAGAAGGTGGAGCTTTTTTTTTCCAAAGCCATAAAGAGGAATAATTGCGATGACACACCACAGTATGCATTTTATACTGTTGAATGATGGCAGCTTCACATTTGGCTCTCTGCCTCGGAGGCCTAGCACACCCGGGGAGCATTGTAAAAGCTGCCTCACGCACACCCTGGCGTGTGTGTGCCCACTTTTATAGCGAGCAATAATTTTAAAGGAACATACAGTACCTAGTAGGAAGCATTTTCAGATGACAAGATATAAATCCCTAGGAATACAAACCTTTTGTATAAAATTTCATTTATAAGTAAATAAATGACAATCCTGGTTTGAAATGCTCAAAAAGATAGGGATTATAAATGATTTTTACTTCTTTACTGAAATGTTCAGATTCCAGATATTTTTTGATGATGGTTGTCATAGGTTTGAGTATCTGGTGTGTGGATGAATATTCTTATGATCTTAAAAAGGGTTTTGCATTACTGTTCAGTCTAGAGTTATTGAATTGCCACATGTGTTATCACATTTTTCAAATAAGAGTAAGTTGCTGTGGTTTGGAGCTATAATACTTTACCAACTACAGTAAATTGCTAATAGTCCTTAGGGTATATATTTTTCCAAATCAGGATACTGAAAACACATTAAAATCCTTAAATTATACCAAAGTAAAGGATTCTTTAAACACGAGTAGTAATTTTGGCTTTCTATTTGACTTCCTAAATAAAGGACAAGAAATCTGATTATCTTAGACAATTTTTTTTCTTTATTATCTGAATCATTCACTACATTCAAGAGAATCAAACATTAATCAGGGACAGATCCAAGTTTGATGCAGTCTTGAGTTTATACAACCTGGCAGAGTTGGGGGTTGTCTCTTTAAAAATATAAACATAAAATTGGATAAGAGAGTGAAACAGATGGTTTCTGATTTAGGATTGTTCAGCTTACAATTTTTCACCTTTACAGTAGTATCAAAACAACATATATTCAGCCTTTTCCTTGGCTAATGATAGGCAGTACAATACTCTCTCTTTTTGTTTTTGGTACTGGGGATTGAACTCAGGGGCACTCAACCACTGAGCCACATTTTATAGCCCTAGTTTATATTTTTTTAGAGACAGGGTCTCACTGAGTTGCTTAGCGCCTCTCCATTGCTAAGGCTGGCTTTGAACTCACAATCCTCCTGCCTTAGCTTCCCAAGCTGCTGGTATTACAGGTATGAGCCACCTCACCCTACTTGTATTACCATACTCTATTGATGCTGGGCAGAGTCAGTTAACAGTTCCTAGTTGTCCATGTGATCAGAAGGTGAACAACCAGTACTCTTGGCTGTACTGTGTTTCTAAGCTATGATGTTTGGTTGGTTAGGTGTATTTAATGTATTTTTGGTTTATGATATGGATTTATCAGGACATAACTCCATGGAAAGTTAAGAGCAACTGCAATGAGAATGAGGGAAAAATAACCCACAGAAAATTACAAGGGACTTGGGAGTCTAGCCTGTTGTCTTCCAAGATGGCCTCAGGCAGTTTTTCAGAAAAGTTTACATAGAAATGCTTCTTGGTTGCAGCCTAGCTTCCCTTCTGCACCTGGAACTCACTCTATCTCCCAGTACCCCCAGGTATTCAAATTGTCTCTGCAAGTAAGGGTCCCTGAAGCTTAGCTTTATGAGTCTCGTAAGCTTTTTACCTCTGCTGACCCTGTATAATGTAAGTAGAGAAAAAAGTATGAGGCTTATTATTTCTTATCTACCCCTTTTGGAGTTAATATTTGGAGTTAATTTGGAATTAATTTAAGATTATGAGCAAGAGTTAGATCAAGGTTTAATGCCCATTCTTGGGAGGAAATTAAAAGAATGTTTTATTTTACAATCTTGGCTGTGTATTTTACTCCCTTGTCTGCTATTAACTAGTAGAGATTAATGTGCAGACAGAGAAGGAATCTACCTGTCCAAGGATTCTGACTCTACAGCAAAATGGGAAATAGAAATTTTGGAAGTATTTTTATCCTTAGAAATCAACAATTTGCATATTCATGTGTAACTTCATACTATAATAGCAACACAATACACTAAAGTGATCTGTACTTCCCATTAATGAGTCAGCTAAGAAACCAGATGCCAATTTTGATGCAAAAGACATATTAAGAAGAGATTAAACCTTTGTGAGGATTTTATTACTACAGATGTCCAGGACTGAAGCCTACTCTAAGGTGTCAGAGGACTTAGCTCTACTGCCAGACATGCAAGGCCTCATAAGTCCTCAACTAAGCAACAATACTATCATTTTGTCTAAGAGCCATTGGTCAAAGGAAGTCATGGGCTACAGCTAACATGGATTGGGGGGCCGGGGGTTGTTTGTCTCATGGAGGAGGGATGTGCAGTGGGAGTGAACATTTCCTGAATATAATCTAATCTTTCACAACACCACTGTAACTATCTACCGACTATCCACCCCATCTGTCATGACCCCTTTTTCTTCCTCATACCCTTCAACTAATCTGAAATGCATTTCTAATCTCTTCAAAGTCATCTATTAACTTTATCCTCTGAGTCAAACTGAACTATTTGTTCTCTGTGTCTTCTCATGCTCAATTTTCCAAATCTATGCCAGAAGCAAGATAGATCTTCTCTGCATAGTCCAAAAATATGTTTGAGAATTCTGTTATTCCTCCTTTGGTCCCACACCTCTAGTAAGCGTTCAACAATGCCTGTTTCATCATATTATTATCATCCCATTGGTCTGTGTTACTTGAGTATTCATTATATGCCAGAACCTGCATTGAGCATTTGACTTGTATTTGACATATATTACTCCCACTTAATCTTTACAATTGCCTTAGAAAGTAAGTACTGTTAATTCTGTCCATTCTGTTGATGGGGAAATGAAGACTGAAGAAATATCTTCCCTAAAGTCATCAAGATTAATTGTGGAGGAGACCCAATCAGGTTTTTCTGACTCCAGAATTCTCTCCTAACCATATGTCCTTGTTGCTTTTTCCTATAATTACCTTTCATACCCAGCAGCATAGCATTTTTAGAGCAGATCCGACTAGTTGATGATAGTCTAAATTCACTGAATGATTGCACAAACTTCTACTTGCTTTAATATTTCTCAGATACTTGTGTCATCACTTTTTCTTTGTAACAGTTGAGGTAGCTTTATGTATTAAATATTCCATATCAAACTGTTCTGATTATAATTGTTTTCTGTAAAATGAATTTACTCAGAATTATCAATATTTCTTACCAAACAAATGACAACATCATTGTGAAAGATATATATATATATATATATATATATATATATATATATATATATATATATATATATCTGTATATCTTTCAATCTTTTAAATCAAAGGTAAAAAATGCATAGGGATTAGATTAATATTGGATATTTTCAAGTTATCTACCACTGAAATTTGGTTTCAGTGCTTTATTTCACCAATAAAAAAGAGCCAGGAAAGTGGTAATCAATAAGCCACTAAATAGATGTAAAAAAAGAATGAGAAAGAAAGAAAATCTTATTTTGTTTTATTTTCTATTTCAAATGAATACAAAGTAACTCTTTACAAGGAAAATAACAATTTAGTGGATTTATATAAGAAAATATGGAATATTATTAGATGTTTCTGTGTTCTCTCAAACTTAGACTGCCAAATAAATTAAATTAGAGAACTTAGTATTTGAAAAGGCAGTATTAGCTCTGAACACTTCACTCAATTTTATATTCACTTCAGTAAATATAAAACCACTGTGAAACTAATTTATTAATTTTTTAAATCCACTAAAATTTTATAAAATTTAAAGAATTTTAGAAAATTGAAAGTATTTTAACATTATAGTTCAATTGATTATTAGATTGTCTCAAAAGTGAACAATTTTTTTTAGCTCAATTGTTTTCATTAGTATCTGTCTGCATCCTGATTCTTTCAGGGAATATTAAAAATGTGAGTACCACAATCCTGAAATGTATTAATGGATGAATTATACATGAATTTTGTCTAAAAAGAGATTTTTTTAAAACATGGATGCTACCTGAATCAGCAGAGTGGGTAGGTCTCCCGCGTTATTCTCATGTTCAGCCAGGGCATTGAAGTTCTCAGTTTAGCTTTTCCTATTTAGTTTTTAAAAATCTAATTTGTTGTTAGTATTCACCATTTTTAAGATTTATTCTGGCAAATGAAGTGTTTAAAACGAAAAGTGATTTTTAACCTCCTATGTTCAAGTTGATTATAAGTCTTCCAGATTGAGAATATAATCATAAAGTTTTTAAAAATTGTAAATAGAAAGTATCCAAGATCAGCATGGTTAAATGTTGGAGGGCTTATGCTCATTTCACAGTGGAAGTAAAGATGAACATTCTGGCAGAATTATACCTGGAACTAAAGAGATCTTTTCCTGGGAGGGTTTGAGGGTGATGGTAGTTTACTCAATGCAGTGCATAAGGTCAGCAGAATTTACCAGAAGGGTCTAGACTGGTCTGACAAGTTAAGCTTCTCTGTAGATGTAGAGAACATAACCTTTCATTATTACTTAATGTAGTAATAATACTGCATTATTCTGAGAATGGGGCAAGTTGTGTCCATGTTGTGAGTTTACTGCTAGAAAGGCCAGAGTCTCCTAGTAGAATGTGTGCTTTATGGACATCTTCTCCTCTTTTTTGCTATGGCATCACCAACCCTACCAGTACCTGCCATCTTCAGAACTTGCCTCTAAAATAACTTGGTCAAGTCTACCCTCAGTTAATGTTCCAGGCTAGACCTGTCCATTTGTTAAAATCTATCATGAGGTCTACATAGGGAATACTGTAATTGCCTCCCTAGCTTTTAACTCTTCCCATAGTAGCAGAGATGGGCTTTATGCAGTACCATTTCTCAAGATGCAATGATTGCTTTAAGCATCTGTGTATGTCCTATTTTAATTAGAATGGAGCTCAGGACTTCTGTTATATTATTAGATAACATATACATATCTCTCTCTGGATGAGAGTGAGAAGCCCTGTAGTGCTGTCAGCTAAGGAAAGGTAACAAGCTTGGAAAGCCAAGTTAAAAACAGAGTCAACCCCTGGAGGTGGATAGAACTGACAAAACTGCAAATAGATGAGGAACCCTGATAACACTGTGAAATTTTGGACCAAACCTTGCCTGAACCTTTATAGTCCAAGAGCATCCCAGATAGGTGAGCCAATATGTTCCCTTAATTGGATAATTCACTGGGGGTAGTGGGTTCCACTCCTTGTACACAAAAGCATCTTAACTGATTGAGCCTCTTACACATATAATTTTCAAAACTAATTCATTCACAAATTGGATTTCAGGTGAAATATAATATTTTGTCATAAGATCAAACTTCTCAGGGTATTTGAATTTAAATAGAGAAGTTATCTAAAAACAAAGAGGTTCATTTTTAAAAAATACAAAAGTGAATGCCTCTCAATCTTTTGGGATTGAGATTTAGGATTTGAGAACTCCTCAAATCAACACATCCTTCTGGAGGACTACTGGGCTTCTATTTTGTGTCTAGCAGTTTATGCCTTTCTTTTGATAATTATTTCTGTTATTTCTTTCCCAGTCTCCATTCTTCCAACTTTCAACATTACCCTTAATATCACCATAGAACCTGCACATTCTTCCTTCATTTCTCTCTGTCCCCTTACAATGTTTTTTTTTGTATACATATGATCCTCATTGTTGCTCTAAGAACCAGATTTATTTGAGCCTGTCCTTTTGACTCAGAAGGGTCCTAGTGTCATTTTTTAGGGGACCAAATAACTTATAAATAAATTAATCCAAGTTAATGTTCTAATGGTCATATAGACTTACTTAGGTTGCACATTAATTTTTAACAGTGTTTACGATATTTATTGTTTGATCTAAAGATTATTCTTATTGGGTATGATTCAGATGGAGAAATGACGAAAAGGACAAATAGGGTCAGTTTTAAGGGAGATTCTCAGATCACTTTGTAGAAGCTGACATGACCAGACTGGACCAGGAATTTCTAGAAGAATGGAAGTGTAAGTCTTCCATTTTAAAGGGGACATGTACTTAAATGCCCGGAAGGTGGAATAATGGATAAAGAGAGAATCTATTTCTAAATTGAGTAGGAAGCAGAAAGGATTTTTTTCTTATTGGTGAAGAATGCATTTCACAAAAGAAAATGTGGGTATAGATATTAATGCCCATGGTCTCAGAAAATAAGCAAACTCAAATTCTGCAGAAATTCAACCAACAGTTTGTGTATAACTTTTATGTCTAAACAGAACACACACACACACACACACGAAAAAGTAGAAGAAAATCTATATTAAAATCAGGGTGCTAGCAGAAGCCATAACTGTGTGTGATATATCAAATATAGACACTAAAAAGAAGGGCAAGAAATAAGTTTAGAAAGGGTAGGTTATTACAAATTTTAACTTTCAAGTTCTCCATCCTTGACTCTCTCTTTGCATAAATATATCTTTTTTTTCCTTCAGACACTAGAATGAAGCAGTTTTATCTTTATACTTTTTATGATGATTTTTAAAACTTTAAATTTCATTCCATGTTAGGGCCACATCCTTGAGAACACCTGCCTTTGCTGTTAACCGATTATTATTAAGCAAGAGCAAATGTCATGAAGTCAGTTACAATAAAGTGTAAATAAAAAAGTTTATGGCAGGGTGTGTAAAGTTAAAAAAAAATTGAAATTAATCACCCTGGCAAAGCAATGACAGATCCAAAGGTCATTTTTTGTTCACTTAAATATTTTATTAGATACTTTGATCAAAAATTGTGTTCATGTCTCAAAATCTTCACCACTTTGATACCATTCTTGAATAACTTTTCATTAAATTCTAGTGAAATCATATGTTCTCAGAATAAAATGTGTTTACTAATATAATTAACTTTTTTCCATGAAGAGTTTGAATAGTAAGTATTAACCCAGACATTTTAATTTCTTGAGATATTGTGCTTCCTTTGCAATTGGAATTTTCCCAAGGATGTTGAAAATTCATCTTTCTGCACTCATCTTCAACAATATATTTGTTTAATTAAGAACCAAATTTTGTTCTAATAATTGAGCACCAGGAATAGAATTATTATGCGAGTGAGCCCTCTACTTAGCATCTTTTGTACTTTATCCCACATGGACTTATTTTCTCTGGAGACTTCAGAGATGACTTAAAATCAGAAAATAGATACTGTTCAATTTCATTTGAACAACTATTTATTAAATGTTTATTATGAGCCAGGAAGTATGCTTAATGCTGCAGGAATATACACACATGAATGACATATTTCTTGCCATTGATAGTGTCAATGGGTGGCTGGAGGAGGTAGTTAGATCCAACACAATTTCTGGCTTTCACCATTGTCCATCTCAAATAAACACACAATACTAGTACAAGCAATGTACCTAACCTTTTACAGTACCTCTGGACACACTGCTGTTAGGACACTCTACCCACACACCATACCCTAACAAGACTGCCCCTTCTAAACCTCTTCTGGTATGGTGTTTTAATAGAAGACACATAGGGTCTACTAAGAGAGAAAAAGTGAGTACACACACACACACACTTCAAACCCTTTGATATATAGGACTATACAATAATGTAGAAAGTATCTTTTCACCTTTCTTGTCTTTCAAGTATTATCTGGATATTCTTCCTGAGAACTTTTCCTTTGTTCTCCATACCCTTTAACCATGAAACTTGGCCAATTCTATTTTCTTAGAGTGTGTGTGTTAAATAATAATAGCATATGCTCTGGGAAGTTATTATTAAAACCTAGGCTCTTGAGTTGACCCAATTCTACCTCAACATTAAAAGTCGTAATTTATAATCAGTCTTGTATCTTTCTGTTCTCTCACTGGTTCTTAGATATGCCAAATATCATCATGTGACTTATAATTTCTCTTTAGGACCCATAGTATATACATTCTGAATCATCAAAAAAGTTGACTTCCATCTTTCTTCATTAACCTTCTCTAGTTACAATTTTATTTTTCTGGAATCGTAATTGCTGTTTTATTTGAAAAAAAATTCTAATTTTATTTTAAGTTAACAAATAGTAAGATTGACTTTCAAAAATTGGGGGATGGAGTATATTTTTATGAGTTCTAACATATGTGTGAATTTATATAACCACTATCAGAATCTGGTTGCAAAATAATTTCATCACATGCATTAGTTTAAATTGCTTCTTATTTTATTGTAGAGTTTTAAGAATTCTTTATATATTCTGTATAAACAAACTAGGTTGAATATGTGTTTTGTAGTATTAATTTCAAGGTTTAATTTGTTATTTTGTTCTTTTATAGTGTCTTTATCAGGGCAAACATTTTAAATTTTCATTAACCACAATTTATTTTTTTTTTATATATCATGATTTTGGTCTTGATTCTAAGAATTATTTGTTTAACATAGGTCACAATTATTTCAGTCTATGTTTTCTTCTAAAAGTTTCATTTGCTAAACTTAGATCTATCATTGACCGTGAGTCAATTTTGATGTCAGATGTAAAGTTTAGGTTGAGGTTCATTCTTTAAAACACACAAGTTTCCAATTATTCCAACATGATTTGCTGAAAATACCATCTTTATCCAGTCAGTTACTTTTGTACCTTTGTCAAAAATCAGTTGACCTCAGGCATGGGCTATAGCTTAATGGCCTAGCATGTACAAGGCCCTGGGTTTGATCCTTAGCACTAGGGGGTGGGGGGTGGGGGGAATCAATTGACCTTAACTGTATGGACCTATTTGTGGATACTCTTATTTTTTTATTGATAAACATGACTATTCTCTTGCCAAAACGAGAATTTGTTGGTTAATGTGGCTTTATAACAGTTCTTAAAATTGAGAAGGTATATTTCTTCTTCTTTTATTCCTCTTAAAAAATTTTTTTTGGGCTATCTCAGTTCCCATTCCTATCATTATAAATTTTAGAATCATTTGTCTATATCCACAAATGTTCCTGCTTGGATTTTGATTGATGTTGTGTTAAATTTCTAGATTAATTTAATCAAAGTTACATGTCATCATATTAAGTTTGCAATTCCATGAACAGGCTGTATCTATTTATTTAGGTTTTTCTTTGAGTTCTTTAATCATTATTTTGTAGCTGTTAGATTTATTCCTAAATATATTTTTGGAAATATTATAAATACTATATTTAAAAATTCTGGGGTTTTAACTGTTTGCATTAATATATACAAATATGATTGATTTTTGTTTATTGAACTTGTACAACTTTGTTAAATTCACTTACTGATTCTAAGAGTTTTTTTAATCCTGTGAGATTTTCTGCATATTCAAGCATGTCATATGTAAGTAGAGACATATCAGTTCTTATTTTCCAATTCATTTTTCTTGCCTTATTGCACTGGCTAAGCCGACTTCCAGTACAATGTTGGGTATGAAAACTGAGAATGAATAATCTTGCTTTATTCTCAGGGCAGAAAGCGCTCATTCTTTTTTTTTTTTTTAATATTTTTCAGTTGTCAGTAGATCTTTATTTTATTTATTTATATGTGGTGCTGCAAATCAAACCCAGTGCCTCACTCTAGGCAAGTGCTCTAGCACTGAGCCACAACCCAGACCAGCATTCATTCTTTTAGCATGAAATATGATGTTAGCTATAGGCTTTATATATATAATGTATATATAAATATATATTATAAATATTTTTATATATTATATATATTCCCAGATTAGAGAAGTTCCCCTCTATCTCAGTTCACTATGTATTTCTTTATTATGAAGGGATTATGACTTTGTGCAAATATTTTCTTCTGCATCATTTGATACAATCCTATGTTTTTTTCTTTTGTCTATTAACATGGTGGATTATTTTGATTGATTTTCAAATAATTAATCAACCTTGAATTCTCAGGACACACTTGTCTTAGTCATAGTGTGTGTGTGTGTGTGTGTGTGTACATATATACATTCTTTTTTATATGTTTGTGAGTTTTATTTGTTGGCAATTTTCTTGATTTTTTTTTTTGGTCTAAATTATAAGGGATATTAGTTTGTAGTTTTATTTTCTAGTATTGTCTTTGCCTGGTTTAGGCTTCAAGATAGTGTTGGATATGGTCTGTCTATAAATATTCCTTTTACATTTAATAAGAATAGAATAGGTGAGCTTTCATTGAGTTGCCTGCTCTATAAATGTTATTTAGGTCAACTTTGTTAATAGTGCTGTTCAGTACTTGTATATTCTTTATATTTTTTTAAAATATTTATTTTTAGGTGTAGATGGACACAACACAATGCCTTTATTTTTATGTGGTGCTGAGGATCGAACCCGGGTCCCGCCCGTGCTAGGGGAGCACTCTACCACTGAGCCACAATCCCAGCCCTATTCTTTATATTTTCTATGAACTTATTGTGTCAATTACAGAGAGGAAATATTGACATTTCTAAGTATAATTTTAGATCCTTAGATTTTGAGGGCCCTTCCTGGCAAGTTCCACCATCATGGTTTTGACTGGGGCCTAGAGCAGGAGGGAAGAGCAACAATTTATAAAAACAGAGAGCTTCCTCTCTCTGATCAATGGGATTCCCCATTCACCTAATCTTTTCTTCAGCCATCTGTACTTTTGGATTTAAAGACTCCCTTGAACTTATGTCCGGTGATTGCTTGGGGGGGACGGGGCGGGGAGTAGGTGGGGTAATGGGAAACTCATTACTGGTTTGGTGTAACTTCAGATTATAGTCTCTTTCTCTAATCTTCCTTTTGAAATTCACTTTTCAGTATCTTCAATTAGTTGTTCAGCATTTGTACTTACATTCAGTGGGGGACATAGGATGGAGTGTGCCTGTTCCACCTTCCTAGAACTGCAAACTTCTTTAGGTCCTCTTAGCCCACAATTGATTGCTTAATTTTTGGGATTTCCATTATATGTTAGTAGTTCTTTGACATTTATAAATAGATTTGAACAATTATTAATAAACTTTTAGTGTGTGTTCTCAATTTATTCTCACAGTAAATTTGTAAGTTTTTTTGGATAAATGTAGGAACTGAGTTTAAGGGGTCTATACTCACTTTTTAATTCTTAGCAGAAAAATGCATAGAAGTATGATTCTTGTTTTGTTTTGTTTTCAATCCAAGATGAGTTCTTCATACCGCAGTCTCCTTTTAGATTACTTCAATTAGTTCACTTTCAGATACCCATCTTGATGGTGCTAATCTAGTGTAATAATACTAATAAGCATTATGGGGCCATAATAGAGATTTTATTGAATGCTAATGAATCTGGACAGATAATTCATATTTTCATTTCTATTCTTCCTGTCATCTGACATAACCTACCTTGCAACCCTATAGTCAAAGATCTAAACATTTTTTACTATGCGTATGAAACTGTTCCCATCGTTAACACCTGGATTTAGCTAGCATGATGACTACATTGTCAAGGTTATGGAAGGGCAAGTAGTATTCGAGTCTTTGTAAATTCTGCTCAGCTGTGGGCTCTTAGGAATTTAAAATTACTATATTCTAAATGTTTTGCTAAAGATAGCAAATAAATAAAAATGAGGTAGAGCCTTGTATTTAATGAGCTCTCAGTCCACCAAAAGAGACAAATCCTGTTATCAATACAGATGCTTCTCAACTGATGATGGAGTTAAACCTGGATAAATCCACTGTAAGTTGAAAGAATCTTGAGTTAAAAATGAATTTTATATACTCAACCTACCAAACATGATAACTTACCTGCATAGTACACGGCATGAATTGTTTACCCTTATGGGCCTGTGGTTGACTGATCGTTGTATCTTCCTGCCATTGCCCAGGGTTGTGAGCATGTCATAATACACATCACTATCCAGGAAAAACAAAACAACAAAATTCAAAATTGTAAGTATGCACATCATTTTCACACCATGTAGAACTGAGCCTTCATAAGTTAGAGACCATCTGTATTTATTGTCTGATTACTAAGCATAATGTACTATATTAACACCTTAATATGAATAAACATATGAAGCAGAGTAAAATTATTACATCCAGTTGGATAAATGAAACAAAGACTCTGGAGAGGTTAACTAACTTATCCAAAGTCATAGCAGATGGAAAGTGATGAAGACAGAGTTTGAACCCAAGCAGTCTGACCCTAGAGCCAAGATGGTTAAATAGAAAGGGATTAGAATCCAAGTTACCTAGTGGTATTTGCCACTACTACTTCTTTGAAGTTAAACTTCATTCTCTTTTTGATCAAATACATTCATCCTTCTTGATACTTAACTGAAAAGTCTCTAGGAGTTCTTTAAAGAAGACTTACCATGTCCAAAACAGTCTCCCTCCCAGCACGCCCAAGCTGTTTCTTTCCCTGTTTGCACCAGCTCAGTTACTGGCAACTCCTTTCTTCCAGTTGCTCAGATCAAAAATGTTGGTGTGATCCTGTCTGCTTTCTTTCTCTCATATCTTAACTTCTAGTGTATTAGGCTATCACTAGAAATGTTGTGTATACATTTAAATTATATCCAGGATTTGACAAGTTCTCACCATTCATAGTAATTACCTACTATGATTTGTCTCATGGATTAACTGCTTCTACCCTCATCCTTCCACACTGTATTCTCAATAAAACACCCAGAGAGGGATGTTTAAGAGCAAATCCGGTCAGTCCTCTGTTCAAAACCCTGAGATGGCTTCTAATTTCAATCAGAGAAAAAGCCACATTCCTCTTAACCTACAAGGCCATAGGAGATGTAACCCCCTTTTACTTCTCTGTCTTACTCTCTCTCTTCTTGCTTACATCAGCCATACTGGACTCCTACCTGGCTGGCCCTTGGACACATCAGGCACACTCCCATCTCAGCATCTCAGCACTTGCTGTTGCCTACCTAAACTATTTCCCATGCGACATCCAGAAAGGAAGCTTAGTTTCATTACTTTTTTTGGTTATTTTCCTAAAAGCACTTTCTCAGCAAGTTTTGCCTTGGCCGCTCAACTTCTTCCTCAATCCTACACAGCTCTAATTTTTTCCCCTTAATGATTACTATTATCTAAATCAATATCTACTTTGTTTACTTATTTTGTTACGTTCTCCTCATAGGATACAAATACACACAGGTAATGATTTCTCTTCTTAAAGCACTAGGAAATGACCTACCCTCACCCACAAATTCAACCCTACCCTCACCCACAAATCTTTTATAATTTAGGTATGCAATGCTATTCTTAGAAAGTACTCAAAAATCGAAAAAAATATTGTTAGATAAACTGATAATCAAGTGCAAACATTGTATAAAGCCTTTTTTGTTCGTTTGTTTTTGGTACTGGGAATTAAACCAAGGGTGCTTTAACACTGAATTAGACCCCCAATCCTTTTTACTTTATATTTTGGGGACAAGATTCTTGCTAAGATGGTGAGGTTGGCCTCAAACTTGTAATTCTCATGCCTTAGTCTCCCAGGTCACGGAGATTATAGGCATGCTCCAACATGACTGGTAGACATGTATAAAATATTTTAAATTATTTTTTTCTTATGGAAAAATAATTGCCCTTGTGATAAGGTTAATTAGGTGCAGAATCCTGTTTACCACTTTTGTTAGATCAGCCCATTTTCCAAATAGCCACCTTGACTTAGCCCAGGCCAAAAGTAATAATTGAACCAAACTTTTTTTTTTTTAATCAAAGTGATCCAAATAGTAGAGAAAATACAGGACCTAAATAATGTATCATTAATAAGGCATATATTCTGATTCTAATTTAATTTTATTCTTAGGATGTAATTTGAGATTCTTCTTCTTTTAGTGGTTTGATTGAGTCTAGTACAATAGTAAATACACTTTCTGTATTAATCAGAACACATTTAGATTTAAGTGACAGAAACACAATTCAAACTAGCTTAAAGAAAAAAAATGAGGAGAGAGGGACCTATAGCCCCAGAAATTTGGAAAAGGAAACATAACTAGCATATTGAATTTATAGGCTTCAAATGATGAGATTGGAACACCACACACACGCACACACACACACACACACACACACACACACACACACTTTTCTCTCTCTCCTTTACTGCTCTGCTTTCTGCTGGATTGATAATCTTAGGTAAGTTCTGGTCATACAGTGATAGAGAGAACTGCTCCTAACTCCAGGGATACATCTCACGATTTCCCAAATCTGATGAAAGAGAACCTCTTTTTCCATATAATATCTCTATAAGTCTCAGACTGATTGTTATTGACTTATCCTAGATATGACTGACTTATTCATAAATGATAAAGACAGCAGCTATTTATCACTATTTTTGTTTGGTAAAGAGCATAGAAAGAAATATTGTTGTATCAAGATCTATGTGTTGTTTATTGTAGTTTAAATTATATTTTAATAAATGTTTAAGTATCTCTATGCTAGGAAAACTGTGATCTGTCTTGGAGTCAAGTAAAATCACAAGCTTCATTTTAGGAATCACTGGGTCAGCATTTTTCTAGCTCCAAAGAAATATATCCATACATTTAATTTAAAGACTTTGAAGTCAGTTTTTTTTTAGAGAGTTAAATCACAAAAGGACACTATGGTTTTGGCTCAATTCATGTCTTCGTAATTTCCAGAAATATCCTGTATATTTTTGGTGGAAACCTCTTTATCTATAAAGCATTTTGTTTGTTATTTGAAATTCCACACCACAAATTGTGGTGGTCATTAATACTATTTATAGCACTTAATTTCTTTCATGATAGGATTGTTGTTTTTGACTTCTTTGTGTTTAAATGAGGCCTTAAAAATAGGCCACTATTTCAAGCCTAAGTGATATATATTAATTCCAAGCAGATGATATAATTGCTTCCAGACCCTTAGCTTGTTCTGCATATTGTAACTAGCAATGTTTAAGATGGTGGTTGCTCTATCATTCTGGGTCTCTAAATGATCATAGCTAAATCCCAGTTGATCTGTAATTGTTTTGAATTGTGAACAAGAAATAAAACTTTGTTTCTTAGGTTACTGATTTTTTTTTTTTTTTTTGGTCTGCTTGTTACCCCAGCAAAACTTGGCCTAACCTGACTGATACATGTATTTTCATTTTAGGTGTGTATATAATATATACAAATATACATATACATACACATATACATATTGCATATATACATATGTACATGAATATGATCTTCACAACAGTGCTCTAAAGTAGAAGGCTTGTATTTAATTGTTCTTCTCTCTTTTATAGATAATGAAACTGAGGCTTAAAAGAGCTAAATATGTTGCCCTAGAAAAACAGAATTAATAAGTGAGAAAAGTGGGAATAAATCTTAGAATTATTGATTTTGTATCTGTTTCTCTGTTATTATTTATTTATTTGTTTATTTGGTTCTGGGGTTGGACCCAGGGCTTCACACATGCTAAGCACACATTCTAACACTGAGCCCCAGCCCTTCCACTCTTTTAAAAGATGTAACTGTAGACACAGAACTTCTAATTCTTGACATAAGGGTTTTCAGTTTGAAATGTCCAAATTTGAATGCAATGCATCATTATTATATTTTAAAACACTGTGATTCACCATAATATTTTGTGTTACCCCAAATCTACAGTTTGTTTTTATGATTTATTTGATCAGAATAACCATGAGAGAGAGAGAGAGGGAATTCAAGAAAGGTGGTAAAAGTTACTTTTAAAAGTATACATAGCCATCTGGGTGTTGTGGCACACAGCTGTAATCTCGGAGGCTCAGGATGCTGATGCAGGAGGATTGCAAGTTCAAGGGCAGCCTCAGCAATTTAGTGAGGCCCTAAGCAACTTAGTGAGACCCTGTATCAAAATAAATTATATAAAAAGGGCTGGAGATGTTGCTCAGTAGCTAAGTGCCCCTGGGTTCAATCCCTGGCAACAAATGAACAAACAAACAAACAAAAACATATAGCCAGGTGCATTGGTGCATGCCTGTAATACCAGCTACTCAGGAGCCTCAGGCAGGTGGATCAAAAATTTGAGATCAGTCTGGGCAATGTAGGGCCCTATATCAAAACAAAATAAAAGAGGCTGTGAATGTAGTTTAGTAGTAGAGGCCTTGCCTAGCATGCCCAAGTCCCTGAGTTCAATCCCCAGTACCACCAAAAAAAGAAAAACAAAGTGTATGTACATTTTGTTCTAAAGGCTATGTTTGATTTGCATCAGCTTTTTAAAATGGTGTTTAGTCATACAAGCAGAGTCTCAATAACACAAACACTAAATTCATAATAAAGCCCTGTGACAGTCCTATGTCATGAAGCTCCATGTTCTTGAACATGGAGGCTATATACCAATTCATCTTTTTCAGAAAACTTTCTTTCAGAGATTTCTCAAGGTCAAAGAATCAAAAGCATTTACCTAAAAATAAGTTGGTTAGAACAACAACAATAACCCCATCTGTACCTAATGTCTAGGATTTAGTGTCTATATAGAAGTGAAACAAGTTTTCAGACCTGGATCTTTCAGTGATCCTTGTTTTAGAAAGCCTACACCCTGTAAAACTATTCTAGAGCAATTATTAACCACACAATGACTCTGAGACAGCAGATGCTAGGCTCCCCTTCCCCTCCCTTCTTACCTCCTCCATCAAACATATTTGTAGATCCCTGTTACCTCCCTTCTATCAGGAAGTAAACGGGACTTCTCCTCATAGGCTGTAAAAATATTGACAGTAGATAATGGGCCTACATAAGATACTGGTGGGAAGTGAGTTAATAATCACAGAATCGAACTGCAGGGAGCTTCAGATGCTGCCTAAGACCAGAATGGCAATGAATGCTGTTTTTGTTAATAACTAGCTGGTGACAGAAAGCTCTTTCAACCTGGCTTTCCTGGAATAGGAAAATACAATGCCAGAGAGATATATAGTAATAAGATACACCTATCTTATCTATATCCATGAACTAATTTTGCACAAATATAAGACAGAAGAAATAAGCAGCCTGTCTAGGGGGGTTGAGGGTGCCAGTTCACTAATTTTTTCTAAATTAAAATGTGATTAGCAGGAGTTAGAAATTTCAGAGGATTAAATGTTCTTTTTGAAAAACAGTACAAGAAAGTGGAAACTAATTTAGCCAAATGGTATTACCCAATTTAACAAGGAATTTTCTCTTTGGAAATTATTGCTATAGTCATATATTCTGATAAGCCTTAAGCCTTAAAACCTTTTAGAAAACTAAGAATTTTTTTATATAGTTTAAGGTGATGCAGGTGATAAAAGTACTAGGACTGAAGTTCTTTTGGAGGGAGGTAGGGATATTCTATAATGTAGACTATCTGTATCTACATTTCCTCAGAAATTAAACTTTCAAAGGAGCCAACTATACTCTGAAAATAACAGTTCTGTCCTCCTGAAGCATAAATCTTTACTACCCTTCAGTATAAACCAAACTGAAAAGATATGATGCATTATTTTCTGTAATGATTAACCCCCTATTTGCCAGCTGTCCTGGTGAATACCTCTAGACTTGAGCAGACATTGAGTAACCACAATATTGTACAGGTGCAAATCTCTTCTGCAGATTTTGCACTAGCAATCTCTCTCTCTCTCTCTCTCTCTCTCTCTCTCCCCCCCATCTCTACAAGTATTTTTAATTTAATCAAATGCCTTATTTACTTGTTACATTTATGGAGTAAATGTTGAAATAATTTAAAGCTGCTGCTGTCTGTGAAACATATAATAATGTTGAAACTATTGGACATGAGCTAGTTCACTGTTGAAAAATTCAGAAGGGCCCAGTGGAAGGATCAATTACCTTGGTAAACTACAGGGCAGAGTTCTGAATGGGTTATTTCATTTCCTTTATTGTTCTTTGTAAATGTCCTGCCAACCCGTTTACAAGCATGTTGGACCAAACTTGTTCCCATTGTATGAAGATAGCATCTTTGGGGGACATTTTGCTTATTCCCTAGATGGGTGGAGGGTACACCATGAAAAGAAACAGAAAGCACTGAGTATTATTTTAGAGAGCACGTATCCTGAAAAGTCTTTTGCTCAGTAACTGAGAGCAGCAGCATATCCTTTGGCTGGCAGTCAAGGTGAACTGGAAAATGTCCTCCTTGAAGCCCTGCAGACTGTGTAGGCTGGCGCTGGGATCCTTGGGGGAAGGCAGTGTTGATGAGCTCTGATGCTAACGGTAATGGGAGTATTAAATGAAGGTTACTATAGCAGGGTGCCTGCCCCGGGGAAGAATTCTGACCGCAAAGAAATAAAGATCTGACTCTTGATCAAACAGATGGGCTGATGCTGACCTGCATCAATGATCCCGAGTTGATTAACGGAGATTAGGAGATGAACGACGACAGTGACAGTACAGCCTGCGAAACACTGCTGGGTATCATTGTCAGAGGAGGTAGAGAGAGAGGGAAAAAAAGAAGAAAAAGAAAAAGAAAAAGAACGGACGAGACTTTAGTTCTCATTGACAGGATCCGGTTAGCTTCTCGGGCTCCCGGGCGCCCACCCGCACCTCGCCGCTCTGCCCTGTTCCCCCGCCGGTTCAAGGGGCAACGCCCGCAGCTGCTCCTAGGGGAGGCGCTGCAGTTTGGTCCTTGCAAAACTTCAACTCTTGGCAGCTGCCGCCCCAGCTGCTGGAGGAAGTGGGGCACCTTGCTTGCCACGCGAGGAAGAAATGCTGCCCAGGTCTTGCTTCGTGTGTAGGAAGTGAGCGGTGAAAGGGATGCAAAGACCCAAGAAATTGAGACCTCTGGGGTATTGTTAGTAAAGGAGCAAAGACACAAAATAAAACTACTGACAAGGAGGACCAGGGAAATAAAAATCTAGGGAGTGGGGAAAGAAAGTGGGGCAATTGGACTGAGGTAACAAAGACTTAGGGAAAATAATAATAATGAATTGGAAATTGCTAGAAGAGAGTGAGTAAGAAGCATGTGAAAAGGTATAAAGGGAATGTCATGATGGTGCCTAAGGGAATAATGTGCTAGAAAAATGCAGTCAGGTGTTATAAGGTAGCAAGAAAATGGAAGAAGTGAGGCTATATTTGGATCTCTCCCTTCCTAGGCTCATTCTCAGTATGGGCCCTGCAAGGAAAGCAAACTGCCCAAGACTGGCCTGAGGGCATTGGTCTATCTGTCCAGCACAACACTGGAAGGGCATATTGGGAGTCTCTGTGGACTGGAATGCAAAGGTGTATGTGACCTTGCCCTGATTTGAGGGCACATAAATGCACTTTCAAAAATAGTTATAATGTCACTTGTTGAAAAGGACCGTCGGAGCACAGAAGAGAGAGTACTTTCCCCTGCCTGAGGTTTCAAGGGTTAAGATTAGTTTAAAGAATGGAGGCAAAAAGCTGTTGGGGCTTTTGTAGGTATTTTCAGGACAGAGAACATGATTTCAGTTTTGGTTATAATCAATTTAAAAACCCTATCTAAGTTGGGCATGGTGATGTATGCCTGTAATTTCAGCCTCTAGGAAGGCCAAGGAAGGAGAATCCTAAATTCAAGGCCAGACTCAGCAATTTAGCAAGACCAAGGTCTGGGTTTGTCAATCAGCAGTAGAACAATCCTGGATTCGATCCCCAGTTCTGGGAAGAAAAAGTCTATCTAATCTAAAGAGAAAGCAAGACAAGGAATTCTATGGCTAGCCAAAACATGCCCAGGTCTGAGTGATATCAGTTCTCACATATGTCTTTCTTTGGTATTATCTGCCTGCTTTTGGGCCAATGGCAAGATCAAATTAGACAGGGGTTCCTGACCTCAAAGTTCTGGCTCATTAAAAATAAATCAATATTTATTGTTAACAGCTTAGGAAGCTGAGGCAGGAGGATTAGTTTAAGCCCAGCCTCAACAACTTAGCAAGGCCCTAAGCAATTAGCAAGACCCCATCTCAAAATAAAAAAAAATAAAAAGGGCTGGGCGGGGGAGTATCTCAGCAGTAGAATGCCCTTGGGTTCAGTCCCCAGTACCGGCCCTCCATAATCAACCATGCTAGTGGAGTATGACAGGTTTTTGTGGGATCCCATAAGAAAAGAAAAAACGAACAAATCTTCACCAGAACTTGGAGGTCGAGGAGGCACCCCAAAGCTGGTGAGCTCCAGAGGAATTATTTTTCTATGTATTCTCCAGTAGCATGAGGATAGAAAGACTTACCCAAGGGGAAAAGGGGGGATGATACATATGAAATACCTGGAACCTGGAAACCTACTCCAGAGAGTCTTCCAAATGAACCCTCCTATGTTATTCCTCTTCTACAGACCCTGAGAAGCCCTAGGCTCTCTTACAAATACTGTTCTAGGCTGAGTAACTATGTTTCCCTCTCTCCACCCCTCTAGTCCTTATGCATTTTGCACCCTATCTTGGCCAATTGGCCAAGATAGGGTGCAAAATGCATAAGAAAACATTGGCTCACAGTCAACAGTCTTGGTCTGGGTAAATCAACAACTCTCTATAGCAAAATTGATGTGGTAGAGAAGCAAGGAAAGATACATTCAAAATATTATTGAGAAAGTAGTGTCCTAGCCTAGAACAAACTCTTTTGGATTGTTTTTAGACTAAAGTTAAATAGAAAAGAGCTTCATCCCCCTTTTCTAGAAATAGGAACCATGGGGAAACCCCAATTGAATATATGGAGGGGGGTGGTTGGCCACATGAGTTGCATGGTACCATATATAGGAAATGTTAGAGTATGCAGGTTTAGCTCTCAGTAAAAACAAAAGAAAACAAAACCAGAACCATCTGAAGTAAATCCTTAGGAGATATCCAGTCATGCAGGTGAGGAGATAGAGCAATGCCGGGGTAACCAGCCCATGAAAAACATCCAGGCAAGTGTAGAATTTATCTCTTGATCCATCTAGTCTCTTGCTGCTTGCAAACTTTCTTTCCCCTTTGGATTAGAAATATATTCTCCTTTTCAATCATACCCACTGTACACTTCATTCTTTGGGAAGTTGAAAGCATTTAAGTCATAAGCAATACTAAAGAGATTGCCCATAACAAATGGGACATGGTGGTATAAAATGGAGTACTGACTCATGGCAGGTAATGAACAGAACTTTTCAAAACAAGGAAATACCAGGGCAGTGGTAAATGTTTACTTGGAGGGAGGTTTAGAGGAAAAAGCCAAGAGCTCAGAAGACCAGGTGAATTTAAAAAAAAAAATGTATTTTATCACTGAATGAACCCACTGGTACAGATGTAGCAGGTAAAAAAAGAGAAACAACAAAGATTATAGCCCTTTTCCCTAGTATCCTTTTAAGCATAAATGAGACAATAGTTCTGGTAATTGACTTTGGGGCCATTAGTCTTCCAGACACTTTCATATAATGTTCTTTAGCTTGATTCTCTAAACTTACGTGCTAATTCATATTTAGTATTTGAATGGATTTTTCTAAATGTGTTAAAAACGAATTTTAATATAGAGTATGAGGCAATCATGTTCAGTATCAGTCAAATCAGAGAAGCAAAACTATATTTTAAATGAAAATTACTCTAACTAGCATGTCCCTTAACTCTGTCACAGAGGAAAGGATCCTATTCCATCGCCATTTTTAAAGAAATATCTTAAACTATTTCCCTCTGGAACAAATGTAAAATGGAAGAATCCAGGGATCTCTGTCACCTCCACATTTGAACTACAATGGGAAGAGCAGGCATGAGGTGGCTGGTTCAAAACAATCACCTGAGGCAGGTAAGTGTGCTGGAAAGAATGATGACCCTGGATCCAGAGCACATTTGGGTTTCTGTGATGGTGAATCTAAGAGGTTATGTCACCTTCAGCAGGTCATTCACTGTCTTCCAGTATCTTTATTTAATCTTTTGTTTTTCCTGATATGAAATTACTACTGTATTCCAATAAAAACTTCGTAAGAACCAAAATTTTTCCTGAACTCAAAAGAAAGAGATTGGGACTGTGGTTTTTGATTAGTGGTTAAGAGTGGTTCAAACCACTAGGGCTGGGGTTGTGGCTCAGCAGCAGAGTGCTTGCCTAGCACGTGTGAGGTCCTTGGTTTGATCCTCAGCACCACATAAAAATAAATAAATAAAATAAAGATATTATGTCCAACTACAACTAAAAAACAAACTGGTAATTGACTTGCTTTGGGGCCATTAGTCTTCTAGACACACTTTCATATAATGTTCTTTAGCCTGATTTTTTTTTTTAAAGAAATCAGACCACAAAAAATCTGTAGTAATTTTGAGGAAAAAATGAAGGCTATGTACAAAGATACACCTGGAACTGCAAATGAAATAATCTGATGGCAGACAGAAGACTGCAATGCTGTAGCCCATGTGCAGTAAGAATGCCACTATCATCTGGGGAAGAAACCTTCTTTTCCCTGTTTGTTCTGAGATCCCCACCAAGAGACAGAAAAAAGGTCTACTTTATTTTTGTGCATTTCTGGTTGCGGTTACCCCTTTTGCTATTCATTGGTATCCAGTAAGTGCCTATTTATTGATGAGAAGAAAGGCAGAGTTGGGAATGAGAGATATAAGTGCAAGAACTTGGGAGAAATAAAAGAATTTAGTCACCAAAGCAAGTTTCTCTGTTTCATGAGATGACTGCCTCCTAAATCATAAAATTGGTTTTCTCTGTATTTTCTGATGACCATTAGCAACATGAAGAACCAGCTACTTCAGGTGAATTATAGGTGGCTGACTCCTCCACTAACATTGATGATCCTCTAAATTCAGGCTGGGATTTTGCAGTCACGTGACTTTGTCCACCTAAGTTCAACCAAGGACTTCCTGATAGCCCTATCCTGTCTTCCTAATTCTCTGAGTTTGTTTAACCTGAGCAAACTCTTTTTCCCTGCAAGTACTCATGGACATGATTTGGCATCTCCCACTGAGCCTCTTATGTTGGACAGTCAGGGACGAATGTCTTATACATCTTGTACTGTTACTCCTCTTCCTCCAAAGACAGCTGGCATCACTTTGGAGTAGAAAGTTTATAGGCCTGGAACACATTGTCCTAGGCCCTACTGCTTGAAAGCAACAAAGTCAGGTCTTGGGATGAGAGAAGCTAAGTTGTCTGCTTCTTTTCGGGGGGAAAAATCACTGAATATTGTAAAAGGAGGAAAAAGTAAATTATTGGGCAGTAACTATTTAAATATGAAACTTTAAGAAAAAGTCTAATAGAAAGTTCTTTAGGTTCATGCTTCAGGAATCTTCCATCCATCCCACTTGTACAGATTCACCTAGGAATCCCAAATGCAGATTCCTGGGATTTTTTTTTTAACTCCCCTTAAACTATGGAGTCAACATCCCTTGGGCTAAAAGACAATTAAAAAAAACCCAAAAATCCCATACACCAAAGCTAGGTTTTTCCAGGAGCAAATGCTATTATGGAAAATAAAAAGACCTAGCCTTCCCCCTTCCAGGTTTACCAGGGGCCCAGGTACTTCACCTAGTTTTGTGGCCTCTAAAATAGAAAGAACATGCCTGGTCTTTCTTCAATTGCCATCTCACATGGGACCCTAGGTAATTAAGGATCCCTTCTAATCCTAGCCTCTCCCTCTCCAACACTGCAGCTAAGAGGCCCAAAGATGGGTGGGATTGCTGAGATCTGTTTCCAGAAGAGACAAATAAGTGTCCAGTGGTCCAAAAGAGCATCCAAAAGAGAATTGACTTCCACATCAATTGGCCTGAAAAATCCCAAGATATGCCCCAGATCCCAGCTGAAACTGTTCTTCATTATGGGGACAGTAGCTGGGCTCTGGAGCCTGGTGAAACAGCTGGCCATTAGGATACCATTTCTTTCATCAGATCTTTTGATTCTCCAATCAGATTTTTTTTAAAAAGTAATAATAATACTTGCACTGGATAGCATTTTGTTTTCATCCTGTGGAGGAACCTTTGAGTATGAACTTGGTAAAATGGGCCAGGCCTCTCTGTCGATTTGGCAACATAAGCCTCATAATTTGCTTGTTTGGGACCAGAGAAAGCAGAGCTGAAACAGGGAAAGGAACCCTGGGATGTAGAAAGGCCTAAAATCTTTGTACTGAAATTCTTAGCTCTTCCTAAGGAGTCAAAGGAAGCGAGGGCCCTGTGGATTGACATGTGGAAGACAAGGTCTGTGCAGCGACGTCTTCTCGATTAACGTTTAAACTCTGAGAATTTTAACAGCATATATTTTTTTTTTCTCTTTAGAATAACAGAGGGCCCAAGACAATAAATATTTGGTTAGAAGAGGGAACTGGATCTTCAACTTCTTGCTCTGGGCCCGGTAGTCTCCCGGGTTCGTGGGGAGCCTTGCGCGGGAGGATGCACTTGCTTCCCAGTCTTGGTTCACTGCTTCAGGTGCCTCAGCCCCCGGCCCCACTTTTCCTGGACAACCCCATAGCTCTCCCGCCGCCACCGCCGCCTCCAGCTTCCCCTCCCCTTGGCATTGCTTGGCTTTAACTTTGCGCAGCTTCTTTTCTTGCCGGGCTGGTTGCTGGGAGGTGCAGTGGGCAGTGGCGGCTCCCGCTGCGAGGCTGGGGGAGGAGAGGGGCCCCGGCCCAGTGCGGGAGGCGGCGAGAGGCGCTGGCTTCTGTAAGCTCTGCCGGTGGGGGGTCGAGGAAGGCTGTCGACTCGGAGGAGGCCGAGGTTGAGGAGGCCGGGGAGGGGTGATGATGGTGTTAAATGTGGCCGCGCAGCTCCCCGGGGAGCTGCCTGAAAGGAGAGTGCGCTCACCAGCTGACAGCGCGTGCTCCGCTCCAGACGCTCCGCACCGCGGCCAGGAGCCTCTGCCAGCCCCTCTATTGTCAACCGTTCTCTAATTAAGAAACACTCACATTACGGCAAACTACCCCCACGCTTCTGGGTTCCTGTCCTTTTCTTTATCTTCCTCCGACTTCTCTCCTCCCCTGCCTCTCCCCTGCGTCCAAGGATTTAACCCGTTCTCCACTCCCTTTGCCTTTTCTTGTTAGGGGCCTAGAAGAAAGGACGGGAAACTTCTATGGTGTGGGTTCTGCTTGGCCTAGTGGCCAGGGAGGTTGGAAAACGCATACCTCTATTTTATCTCCCCTGCCTGGGGTCCCACCCCCTCTCACAAAATAATTGCAAACATTTCAGCTACTACCGGTCATATTTAACTCTCACCAGAACTTAACTGTTATATTTTTTTTCTTTCCTTCTAGATTGCAGTTGACAAGTTTGTCATTGACAAGTGGGTCCTCTACTTTCCCTTTCCTGTTCTTTTTGGGGTTTGGGGCAGGTCGGATAAAGTTGATAATCTTTTTCTTCAGTTTTTCAACTGGACACAGGAGAGAAATATTACAAGATATGCTTTAACAAAACACTGCTTACTTGGTTCAGGTTTAAATTTCTAAAGTCAATAGAAAGGCCTCATGAAAGTATTGGTCCTGCATTGGTTAAGATTAAGTTAAGATTAAGGAAATTAGTGTCTCTCTCTCTCTCTCTCTCTCTCTCTCTCTCTCTCTCTCTCTCTCTTTCCCCCCTCCCTCCCGTCTAGACCCCAGTTGGCAATATCCCATAAAGAAGGTGTTAAACTTGCCAGTTGCCAAAAATAATCTTCCGTCAGCTCTCCGTGAAATCAAATAAGTTTCCAAAAGTGTGGCCAGCCAAAACCCTCCACAAATAAGGCAGTGATGGGTTGGAAGGCAAAGGCAGAATATAAAGCAAGCTACTTAAAGTATAGAAAATTCAAGAAAACACCAGCAGTGTGGCAAAGGACTAACCCGATTTATCTATCTTCATTACTTTAAGAAATGCTGCCTCTTTGTTTGTTTGGGTGATATTAAGCATGCTTAACTTGCACACATAGTTGATTCCTTTGCTAGTATCTTGGATACTTGGGTCTGACTTTGGAAGGTAGAAGCTAATTGCTAATAATGGAGAGAAAGGAACCAGTCAGCATGGCAGGAGTGGTCTGGCATATGGGGAATGAGCGCTCAGAAATACTCAATATTCAAGTTTCCAAAATATTAATGAGATTATAGCAACCTGCAGCTATATGTTACAGCTTGTTAATGGAGTGTAAGAGAGCGAGCTGCCAAACGTTTGTTATGCAAACTCCATAACAGAACCTTAAAATGGAAATGTGATTGTACATCTTTTTCAAAGAAATGCCAGCATAAAAAAATAAATAAATAAAAGGGAAAAAAGAGGTTAAAGTTCTCATTTGAACTTTGAGCACTCAATTTACCACAAAGTAGTTTGACTTTTTGTTCATGTCTGGATGGGTTAGAAGCATTCATGTTAAGCCTTTAATCAGTGTGATATAGAACTTCCAGTCTGATATGGTTGTTTTTCTCTTGAGAAGAAATATAAAGAACTTCCTTAAGTGAAAACGGGGTTATCCCCTATATAATTCCACTAGCATTTAAAAGTATAAATATTTGCTTATGATGACACAGTCCCCACTGCAGCATGTAGATAGCTGTAGCTCCTGTCCATTGATGTTCTTAGAGAAACGTTCTGTGGGAGCATCGATCTGGTGAACAGGAATACTAAGATCTAGTTTTGGATATTGACCCTTTCTGGCTTTGTGATTTGAGGACAAATTATGGGCAGAAATTTCCTCATTTATGAAAAGTGTGAAGGAAGATGTTCCTGATGTCCTCTCTGTTTTGCAATTTCTGAATCCATTAAAAGTAATGATTTTGATGAGATGTTTTCCTTCTGTGGTTGATACAAAATGAGCATAAATGATTTTGAAAAATGAAATACAATTGTTTACTTTGAGAAAAACAGTCACATTTTTTCTTCCTCCGGTCCTTACACTAACAGGTAGAAGATTTTAGGTCCTCTTCTCTCTCTGTCTCTACACATACAGCAAAACACATCGAACAAAGTAGCTATTAAAATATGTGTTTTCTCATTCTACAAGGTTGCTCTATAGCCATGCCTGTTTGGCTTGTTTATTGAGAGTGAGATGGAAGTGTGTTATAAGCAATTGCTTGATTTATTCAACAGCCCAAAGATTCCTGATGCTTATCATAGCACAGCATACTCGGTGGGTGCAAAAGGTTATCTAAAGGACAGGTGCATTGTTTCTGTCCCTGGAAAGTGTCACCAGCTAGCGTTCACCTCACCCTGAGAGCTTGTGAGGCTCTTGGCTCTGCTTGATCCGCTTCACCTGAAAGCCAAGGATACTCAGGTGGTCAGTCGAAAGTTCCGTGGTTCTCTATGGTTGGTCAGAACCTGTACTTCCTAGCGCATTACATTTTCTACAAACCCAGGTTTTGGAGCCTGTCAATTTTCTTGTGGTGCTCTCCCCTTCTAAAGGTGCTGAGATAGGAGAATACAGGAGCTTGCAAACTCACCTCTGCTAGCTTTTTTCTTTCTCCTTCCTTCCTTTCATATCCTGCAATTTTTAAAAATCCCAATGAAAACACACAACATAAATTATTTTGCTTAAAACCAACCTCTCAAGTTCAGCGATGTTTATCTAGTGGAATGTCGTGATATCCTAGTTCTTCTATGTTTGCCAAACATATATATTTTAAAATCCCACTTTCTAAACACACACCCACATGCACACGCACACACACACCGAGTATTGTCTTTAGAATCTATGATCTTGAAATCTCAAATAGAATTTTCTTTAGTGAGGACACCTGAGGTGACAGTGGTAACACCCTTAAGTTTCTTCAACTGACTTTAAATGTAGTTGAATGTATTCTGCAAAGAAACCAATTCAGAAGGATAAAATAAGAAAAACATTAGTTTCTATATTGGAAGAAGAATTGTTTGAAAAGAAAAACTGAACAGAAGTTAATAATTTCCTACAGCAACCAGCACACTTCTAATTTTTGAATCAAAGATCACCAATTTCCCTTATCCCCTGCCTCCTCAATCCTCCTTCCTTCTTAGAAACCCTCTCCCGGGAAAGAAGGGGGGGGGTATGGAGGAAGAGGGGGCGGGGAGAAAAAGGGGGGAGAGTTAGCTGGTGCTGTGTATTTGACCTACTTGAAAAGTTTTGGGCTTATCTAGTTTTTGTAAGTGAAAATAGCTCACCCTGATAACTTTAACTACTAACTAGATCCTAGAAGACCTAAAAGACCATGGCTCCCCTCACAAATACTATTAACACTAGGAGTAAGACTGGAAATTCTGGCTATTCAAAAGGCAAAATTGCTGCAAATTTGGAGAGTTTTATCCCACAATTTAAATTATTGACTCAAGTGCTTTTCTATGTATAGATGCTACCCAAAGGCACTAAGTTTACAACATTCTTCTTTTAAAATATTAGGTCCTATAAATTTGGATTTGATAGACTACTTCCTTAAAGTCTTCCAGGCTATTTAGAAATCATTTTCAATAGTATAATGGGATGGAATAAGTAAGTGACAAATAAAAGTTCCTTTTCAAGTTTATTGTTATCATTTGCAAATGTAAATACATAAAACAATGGCAGTTGGCTTTACTAAATTAAAATAAAATTATCTCGAGTAGAAAATGTAAAAAAATGAATCAAGATAAGTAGAAATGGTAGCAAACACTCAATAATAAATAAGTTTTCTAACAATAACAAAGCAAAATAAAATTGACCAAATGCTTTTGACACTACTAGATATGTTTTTATTTTCATTTTTTTAAACAAACATTTGCAAAGAGCTTAGAGATGATAAGTGGCCGTGTTTAAAAAAAAAAAAAAAAAAACTGGTCTGCAATTGGCAGTTGAATTTCTCCTGGAGCCGCAATAGCAGCGACTGATAAAGTGCGTGCGCCAAGTTTCCTAAAGGACGCCAACGTTCTGGCGATCGGATACACATACTGGGTATGTTTATACAATATATAAACCCGCAAAGGTCCCCGTTTTCTAACAATTCCATAGTCAAAAGTTGTTCACTTTGTAAGCATTGACTTTGCGATTCATAATGCATTTGGGGAAACAACTTCAGAAGACTTAACTCTCCCACACGAGTGCGCGCAACACACAGGAATGGACGCCCAGGGCATAAAATAAATTAAACCCAAACCAGTGACAGAAAAGATGCGACGTTTTAGCAGCGTGTTGGCAGAAGGGACTATAATAATGATGCCACATCTGGGTACATATAATTATACCATATCTATCTACAGGGGAAAGCAGAAGGTGGAAGGACCGGCAAAGCTTTCATCAAACAATATGAGCCATAGGAAGTTTGGAATAGCGGCGGCTTTTGCAAACCATCAAATGTAGCTGCCATCTGAAGCCAAGTCGTTGCTAAACAACGACCATTGCAAAGCAAAAATTAAAGGGTGCGGGGATATTTAACCGCGGGGCTCCCCGAGCACTGGGAAAGGGCAATTTTGTTTCTGTCTCCGTTTTCAGGGTTTTGTCACCTTTCTAACTTGCCTCATCCGAGTCACTGTAATGGGAATGGGGAGAAAACTCCCCGTCGCTTCTGTGGGACCGGGGGGAAGTTTTGCTACTATCCTCCTGCACTGGCTGCAGGATGCCCCCAGGCAGCGAAGGCGACAAGTTTTTTTGCGCCATCATCGCTGTCAGGGCGCTGTCCTCGAAAGTCGAGAAGTGCAAAGCGTCTAGCTGCACCGAGTAACCTCCCGCGGAGGTCGGGGCGGAAAAGCGTGTCCGACAACTCCCGGGTGGGGTCGGTCGCTGGCCCCCTCCGGAAGCTGGTTGAGCCCCAGATGCTGTGGCTGTGCCCGAACCGCCTTCGTAGGAGGCTGCAGCACGAAGGTGGTGGTGGTCACTTTTGCAGGAAGCTGGAGGCGGCGATGACTGCTCCCCGCCGCTGGGGGTTTGTAGCAGCTCCGACAGGGCGTTGATGTAGATCTGGGCCATCTGCAGGGTCTCATATTTGGATAGCTTCTTGTCGTTGTTGAACGACGGGATAACATTGCGCAGCTGGTCAAAGGCATGGTTCAGCCCGTGCATCCTGCGCCGCTCCCTGGCGTTGGCCGCCAACCGTCTTTGCTTCTGCACTCCATTCACCTGTTTGCTGGAAGGGGCTCTCTGGCGGCTGCAGCCCAACTCATCCACCACCACCCCTCCTTTCAGCTTGCACAACTGTTCCCGCACTTTCACCGGTCCTGGACTTTTGCTGACGTTGCCGTCGCTGGTGCTTCTCCTTACCAGATCCCCCCGGCCGTCCGCCTCGTCTTGGGGCGCAGCGGCCTCCGAGGCACCCAGCTCAGGAGAATGCAGCAAATACTGGGCGGCGCGTGCCGTACAGATGCCCTGCAAAGTGGGAGCCAGCCAGGCGCGTGGGTCTGTGCTGTCCAGGAGGGACAGCTCCGCCGGGTAGACTGGATGCTCTCTCGCCTGTAGGGTGGCAGGTGGTTGTGGCGGCGGTTGCGCGAGGTGGTGCGGCTGAGGATGGCGATGGTGGTCCCCCAACTCCTTCACTTCAGCCCACTCTTCAGCATGTAGCAGGCGGGACATTGCACTGCAAAGGCTCGGGGAGGTGCAGTTTCGGAGGCGGCACTGGTAACCCAGCTCAACCAAAACCAAAAACAATAACAAAACCCCCCAAAACCCTGCCTGGGTCTCTTCTGCAACGTCTTATTCTTTTTCCTTCTCTTCGACCCTCCCCCACTCACTCGGAGATCACACACCAGGTCGCGTGCAACGAAGCTTCTCCGGTTGCTGAAGGCGCTGCGCCCCTTTAAAAAGCGGCACGCGCCAGTGTGTCTCCCCCCGCTCCTCTCCCAACCCCCTCCTCGCGCCAGTCGCGTGTCTGCTCAGCCAATGAAGGGCGCGGGCAGGCGCGTGCGAGCAGCCAATCAAAGAGTTTTTACACCCAGAGAAAAGTTCCAGTGTGCAGGGAACTTGGGCGCCCGCTCATTTCTTTCTTTCTCTTTTCCCCCTTCTTCCCCCTTTTAAGTTCATGAAATTCATTTGCTGACTGCGGGCTTGTAATTCGACTCTCGCGTGTGTCACCGCCCAAACGGCGGAGTGCGTGAGCTGGTGCGGACCTGGCTTTCAGCTGGTGCCCCAGCCGTCCTAGGTCAGACGTGCGCCGCCACGGGCGGCTCGGGGAGAGGTTGGACGCGCCTGGAGCCGGGAGCGCACTCACAGCTGAGAGCTGGCCCGTCCCGTGCTGCCTCCGAGCTAGGATCACAACTCCCATCGCCCAAACATTTTTTAATCTCTCAGATATAATATGGTATGTGTATGTATAAAATTTGTGTATAAATATCTCATTTGTGTGCTCATAGATGAAAAACTACTAAATGATGGCTCTCATTTAAAATTACTTAGACTAAAAGAAGGAGAAGACATTAATGTCTCGGAACGTTTCTTAATTTTACTTTTGTCTTTTCGTGTCTTGCTCCAGAGCTAGTTCGTCTTTGTTATGCAATCTTTTTCTTAATGAAAAGTAAAGCTGTGTACAGTTAGGGTACACCAAATTCCACTCCTTCAATGCTCTTCGAGCCGGTTCCCCAGAACCCTTGCGGCCAGTTAGGATTGTGTTCTTCAGAAAACTCTCTGCGCAGTATAATTTTAGGGCAGAGATATCGTATGTACAGTATTATGCATAGAGTTTACGCACAGGCACACACACACAGCAGGACTCCTTACCAGAGCCAAAAGAGAGTGCCCAAATTAAAAAGAAAGGTGCCTGCCTTTCCTGCAATTCTGAACACTTTCAAACTACGGAACCAAAGTAATCTGCCTCGGGAGCCCTGGCTTTACTACAGCTCGTGGCTTCTTCTGCAATTACCCAGAAACCACAGCCTAACCCACTTCTCCCCATGTTTAGTTTAGTTAGGGTGTGTATTCCCCTAGCGCAAAAACCCGGGAGGTCCTTGGCGAGGCTGGGACGCCAACTCCCAGGTGAGCACTCTCCTCTCACCGCTTTAGCTTCTGCCTGGTCTAGTCACAGCAAAGAGCCAATCAGAAGCTCCAGGGCTCGGGCACGCTGTTACTTGCGTCCTGCGCGCCCCAGCTCCGGGCGCTTCCTGCAGGGACCCAGGGGCGCTGGAGTGGGTTGCAACCAGTTGGTGCTGCTGCGGCTTTTGACTTTTGAGGTGGCTGTCATCCCGCAAGCAGTTTCTTCCTCCCGGAAAGGTAGTGAAAAGGAGAGCCAGCAGAGTATCCTGGAACAGGTCTTTGCTGGGTTCAGAGGCAACTGAGAGGTGTTGTCTCTAGTATTCCTTGGACAGAAGAATTTCGGCTACTGGATTGGATTGGTGATACATATATATTCCAAACTGTAGTGTTGGATTGGTGATATATATATATATATATATATATATATATATATATATATATATATATATATAGGATTATATCATAAGTGTGGAAAGAGAACACAGTGTGTGAATGATGCTTAATACATCTTCGTCTGTTTTTTACTCATCCTCGTCCATTTGCTGGCATGCAGAAATCGTCCAGGCCTTCTGACCTAAAGAACCAGAAAAGTCGGAGCTGGACTTTTTGAGTGTTTAAGCTTTGTTGAAATAAATATGTTAAATAAAACCCAGAAAAACCAAAAAGCCTAAACCTAGTTGAAAACCATCTATGAGAATAATAATAAAAGGTCATTATGTGTATTTTTTGGAGACAAAATTCTCCAATATTTGAGTGAGTGAGTGGACTGGGTAGTATTGAAATCAATGAATGGTGCTCTTACCACAATTAGTGTTAATATGTAAAATGTGCCACTTAAAAATAATTTCTAGTAGCTGTAGGTGCCAAAATTAAACTTTTGGAAAAAATGATTAGTCATTATTTGTATATATATGGCAGTGTAACAGTTAGAGCCCAGAAATACCAAGTCATCTATATTGCATTTTATACCTCATACACTGACTTTCCTCAACTGGATCTGCTGAAAGGTACTGCTGCAATTCTTTCATACACTATCACTACCAAAGGTGTGGGATGTTCAAATGTTCCTTGAGCTTTCATCTTCCAAACTTTCTATCTGTACATTAAATGACTGTGTAACTGCAAAATATTCGTTTTCCTTTGAGCTCAGATTTATGGGTTTCAGCCCAATATTTACTGAATACATAGAATACTGATCCTAATTGGCAGCTTTATAGTTTAATTAGCATTATTTCTTTTTTGAAGCCAATCTCAATTTATAGGTGAGTAATTTAGAGTGCCCCAGTGATATGTGGGACTGTAGGAGTTTCCACAGTTTGTGGTGACATGCACTTCTTTTGCCCTTAAAATAAATAGGGAGCTGTCCGCCTCACCTCCTCCTTTTCTCTTCCTTCTCTTCTGTCAGATTGAGCTGAGGAAGCTAAGCATGAAGATGGAGAAGGGGACACAGGGCCCTGTGCATAATATCAGAACTTGAGTAATGTAAGCCCTAAGGCAGATTGTGAAAAGGGATGCAAGTAGAGTGAGCATCCAAGGGGGCTGGATGGTGGCAACAGCAGTGCAGCCTGAGGGGTTCTTTGTGTGGGGGCAGCCATTAGTTACTACAAAAGAGTTGTTGAAAAAAGTATATATTTGAGGATAATGAGAATTGGTTACTCACTATCAGAGAAGGGAAGAAACTGTAGTGTTGGGTTAAAATTGGAGATTTTGATATGAAATTATGATTTTACTACATAGGAACAAACACAAATATGTGGTGTGTGCATAAGTGTGTACCTATAGATGTCCTCTTCATTCTCAGAGCTTGACATCAACAATGAGCATGTCTAATTCCAAGATTTCAGTTTCCAAACAAAATTCTTGACCAAAAGGAATCAAGGCTCTTTCAAAAATGGGTTGAGTCCAGAATGGAAGAGAAAAAAAAGCACAAGATGCGCCTGAAACATCTTAGTATGTCAGAAATATGAAGTGCTCAAAGGATGAAGGAGATGTGTCAAAAGACCACAGAAGCCTGCTTGAAGCCCTTTCCACCAACAAGATACAGATAATGTAGATTCCCAAATAAATATCAATAGTGACAGATTTCTTCCCATTTGAAATAAAGGAATTTTATTAACATAAATAGAATAAATAAATACAATGATTTTAATAAATATATATTTGTTACAAAATACATATTGATTACAAATGAAAGAAGACTGACACTCAATGGAAGTGTATGACAAACATCCACTTAATCAAATGATCAAAGTTAACATCACCAGCTTTTAGACAAAATGAATTTATGTGCCATTATTAGAATGCAGAGGACACAGCCTGATATTCCTGTCAAAGATGCCTACCCTTTTCCTTGATTAGTCAAGATAAAACATTAACCCAATTCAAACTCAGAGACATTCTAGAAAATAACTAGTTTATCATCTTTCAAAGTGTCAGGATTATAAAAAGCAAACAAAACCTCAGGATTCCCAGTTAGAGAAGACTAAGAAAACATGATAAATCTGATGCCTGATTCTAAACAGGGTCCTTTGCTAATAAAGGATATAATTGGAACAATTGTCAAAGTTGTATAGTGTCCGTGAAATAAATGATAAAATTGATTTCCTGATTTTGATGGTTATAACTGGTTATTTAAGAGAATGTCTCATTTTTTTTAGGGAATAGTCACTAAAGTATTCAAGGATAAAGGGGCAGGTTGATGGTTTTGTTAAAAGATATTTGCACTATATGTTCAACCTTTCTGTAACTTCAAGATTGCCTCAAAATAAAGAATAAGCAATGCAACAGGCAAATGAAACAGCCAAATTTAGTTTGTTCATTATGTCTAAAGGTACTAACTCAAGTCAATCCAAGAATTTTACCCAGGGTGTTGAGGCCTGTAGTCATTGCAGACACCTTACATTAAATTTTGCTTTGCTCGGCCACAGTAAAGTATGTATCCAGTGGGTCTGGGAATTCTCAGCTTTTAATGAATAATTATTATATATTATTCAAGAGGTGCAAAACTTGAATATTAATTTGAAATGCATTGTCTTATGGGTTATTTTAAATAAGAATTTCCAAGTCATGATCAATTCTAACCAGTGTCTAATGAGGTCACAAACATTAACAAACAAATAACAAAGAAGTATTGTTTTTTTACTATTGGGCATAGTCTTATCAGTTGGCAATTATGCTTAAGAATTAAACATTTATTCCATAATTCCTATCTGAACTGTATTTCAGAGTAATCAAAGGGCCTGACTTGATGAAAATGTCTTTTAAAAAATAATTAATATAATAAAGGTAGAAGAAATAAAAGATTTAGAAAAATAAACATTTTGCCATTCTTAAATGAAAACATTTGCTGATTAACACTGATCCCTGAGGTAGCTCAGATCTCTCCATCATGCGACCCTCTTCAGACAATGCCTGGCAGTCAGCACTTCCAAGGTTATTCTGCAAAACCTTGAGACAGCATCAACAAAAATGTGATCAAATATTGGAGAAATGTGGCACAAACAGAAATGAAGTTTCAGAAAACAGTGATGATAGCAGTGCTGTTCAAGGAAGAAAGAAAGATGGGAAATCTTCCTAGGGTAATCTTGGCAGGAGGAATCTTCATTATGAGCATACTGGGTATGAACTGCTTTCTTCAAAACTCCAGGAGGGTGATCAAAATGTGACCCACTCAAGTCACCCACAGTAACAAGAAGAGAGGGAAATGGCATAATGAAGAACAAATCCATATTACCATGTGGAAAGATACAAATCCGGAAGAGAGAGAAGAGAGGATACACAAGGAAAAGCCATGTGGAACTGGTTCAAGGTCACAATTCCATATGGGAGAAAGTATGACAAGGCATGGCTAATGAATACATTCGAGAGCCACTGCAGAGTTCCCTTCACCCCGGTTGATTCCCACTACATCAGAAATCAGACCCAGTGCTTTCTCCAGGATATTAAAACTGCTTCTGCATTGAAGGATATCAGCTACAAGATTTGTGATGAGGATAACTGAAAGACAACTGTGCCTGAATCCATGAAAATAAGTTCACGCCAGAACAAGTGGAGCAGCTAAAGCTGTCTATAAGCAAATGATATGATATCTCCTAGCAAGTTCTCAGCCTCCAGAATCTCTATTTTGACTCAGACTTCAATTCATTATCCTGAATTGAAGAAACTGCGTTTGCCACCCTGAAGATCATTGAAAGGATTTCCCTGAGTAATTGTCTTTGAACTTGGAAAACAATAAACTCTACCAGTTGGATGGCCTGTCTGACTTTATAGAGAAGACCCTCAAAGTCAAGATCCTGAACCTTTCCAAAAATGAGCTGAGGACCTCCAAGGAGTTGGATAAGCTGAAAGGGCTGAAGCTGTGCTAAAAGGGAACCCTTTGTGCAGTGCCTTCCTAGACCAGTCTGCATATGTAGTAAGTGCCATCCAGGATTGTTCTCCCAAGTTGTTACACCTGGATGGCCAGGAGTGATCCATACAATTACATCAGCATATCCTGATGCTCCCAAGCTAATAAAATCCTGCACAGGAAGCTATAAAGGATCTGAGACATTAAAAAATCTAGTTCTGTAATTCCTATAGGAGTATTACTTGATCTATGACTATGGAGATTGACAGGGTCTACTCAGCGCTTACCATGATGAGGCCTGCATCTCTCTGACCATTCCCTTCAACCTCACGGACCCAGCCCCAAATAGCTTGTGCAGGTACTTCAAATACAGTAGAAATATGAAGAAGCCCAAGGATTCCAACACGCAGAGACAGCTGCTGAAACACACAAAACATGACATTGTGGACTACCGCAGTGTGTTGCCAAAACTGAGCATGACTTAGTTGCCTTCTGGTAGATATGTGGTTCTAGATGGAAATAATGCTCTGCTTCTCTGTGAATGGGGTGTTCAAGGGAGCAGAAGGAAATCCTCAAGGACGTGTCTATGTCTTCACCCGGACCTTCCTTGTTATCCCTACCAGCTATCCCAGTATATGCATCATTAATGATGAGCTGATTGGGAGGAATGCCAGCCCTGAGGAGATCCAGAGCTCTTTCTCCATCCCAATGCCTGCACTGTGCTCCACCTCCATGTCTGCACTCTCCCAGGCAGGTTTTCTCTACATGGTCTGTGATGAAACTTGAATGGTCTCAGAATGCCATGAGGACAAGTGGAACTATACTAGAGCTGTCAGTCTTCATTATGCTCCAGACTGAGGGCAAGATCCCAGAGGAAGCCTTCAAACAGATACCATGAAAGGAGTCCTTGAGTGCCGTCTTCCTCTTCGTCCACATCACTTCATCCACATCACTTCCACTTCATTCCACATCATTGTTTCTCTGTCTTAAGCCATGTTCATGATGTGTTGGAGCTCTGGCTGACTAAGAAGCCAAAGTTAACTTGTAGGCTAGGTAACATAGCCTTCCAAAGGGCCAGTTATTCTGTTTTCCCTATTGAAGACGGCTGTTTATTTTCATAATAAAGATTGATATTGCACTTAAAAAGACAATGAATGAAACAGATGAAATTTCATTGGGGAACATTACAATGGAGGGGTCAGCCGGTCTCATTGGAATTACTGATTAATCTTAGCATCATTTAGAGTAAAAGACCCCGATGTTATGTGTCTTGGTTTCATGCATTATACAGTACAAAGACTTTTTTGAAGTATTTTTTAAAAAGAAAAAGATAAATTTGATTGTAATTAAGCCTCAGAGATAATCTATTTACATGATGTACAGGGGATCCTATACTAAATGGTCACATAAGAATGCAAAGAGTAAACTCACATTTTATAATATTCTACAGAACACCATTCAGTTTCAAACAAGTCTGCAACATGAAGGAGAAAGGAGGGAAATGAGAAGCTGATGCCCTGGATTAAGAAAATCTTAAACCATGAAACACAATATGTGAGCCTTGTTTGGATTTGGATTCAAACAAACAATAAAAGAGCTTTTTAAAAAAGACGATTGGTGAAATGTGAATATATAGATCATACTGTCAAAATTTTAAGGCAAGCTGAGCACAGTGGCACATGCCTATAATCCCAGTGGCAGGAGGATCACAAATTCAAAGACCAACCTCAGAAACTTAGTGAGACCCTGTCTCATCTCTCAAAAAAAAAAAAAAAAATTAAAAAGGCTGGGGATGTGGCTCAATGGTAAAGTGACCCTGGGTTCAATCTCTACTACTGAAAAAAAAAAGGGGGGGGGTTGGCTACAAACATTAACACAGTGTGTGTGTGTGTGTGTGTGTGTGTGAGAGAGAGAGAGAGAGAGAGAGAGAGAGAGAGAGAGAGAGAGAGAGAGAGAGATTGTTCTGCATAAGGTTCAGATGGTCAAGGTTCCCTTATCACAGAACTATATTTTGAAATAATGTTAAGACAATGATGTTTGGTCAGAATCATGAACGTGTACTGTTGTTTATTCCAGGTGAATGTGAACTGCTTCTTGTTATTCTTCCTGATAAATTTACCAGTCCGATAGCTGCATATAAGTGTAGCAGTAATCTAGCAGCTGAGTTTGAAGCCATCATTTGCCTAAGTTTCCAATAGTCTACTGTCGTCCGCCATGGTACATCTAATTTTTGTAGGTGTCAAGGTGGCAAATTACATGGGCACATGATGGAGACCACTCTTCCTGCATCCTTTAGTGGTTTGCATTTCTGAAAATAATACTTAGTCTCTGTACTTCCCTACAGTATGTGACATTTTTATAATTTACCATCTCAGAGGGGATGCACTTCCAGAATCCAAAGGTTAGGAGCAAATATGAGGTTTCTATTAACTCCTAAATATATCCATCCATATTAGTAAGTTTTCTGTTATATAATGAAATGCTCAAGGTTGAATACTTTATAAAGAAAAGTACTTTATTTAGCTCATGGTTTTGATGGTTCAGTGGCATAGAGTGGACATTGGCTTGTGTCTAGTGAAGACCTCATGGTATATAGTGTTACAAAAGTGGGAGTGCATGCAAGAGAAAAAGATCACACAGTAAGCCAGAGAGCGGGGAAAGGCTCTTTTAAAGCAAATCACTCTGGTAAGAAGTAACTTAGATCTCAGAAGAATTACCTTAATATCTTCTGAGGGCACAACTTCAATGACTGAAAGACCTCTCACTAGGCCCCATCTCTTAAATGCCCCACTTCCTCTTAAGGTTTCCACACTGAAGACCAAGTTCCTAACCCATGAACTCTTGGGACACGAACCACGTCTAAACCATGGTGCCATCTAACCAATGCACACAGGGAGTGGAAAAATGACCCTAGTCTTTGCGCACAGGCAACCCCATTAGATAAACTTGGTTGGGATTCTATTGATTATGTGGCCTTCACATGCTTTCACTGTAAGGAAAGATTCGTGATAGCATTTTGGTTTTCCTGGCATTGCTGTCAGTTCATGCCCTATATTTAGAAAATGCTTTAAAGTTGTGTATTATTATCTCCCAGGTATATTGTGGTAACTATTTATAGGTCAATTTACAAAAGAATTGGAGGAATTCTCAAGGAGTCCTGATACCCCTTACCATTAATTAGCTCAAACTTGCTGAAGTATAGAAACTAGGAAAAGATTAGTGAAGTGTTTTGCTCTCTGTGTGTGTGTGTGTGTGTGTGTGTGTGTGTGATGGCTATCCTATCTACTCTTGGTCTTTTTTGGTCATATAGATTTATCAATACCCTTTTTAGCTATCTATATTTGTTTCCTACTGGTACTATAACAAATGTTTCAATCAGAGTATCCAGGGAAACATTCCAAAGGAAAATTTTAATATAGTAGTTTTCCATGATAGATGTATACCAAGACCCCAATAAATGCCTGAAACCATAGGAAGTACTGAATCCTTTATATATGATTGTTCCCATTGCCTCACAGTATGGCCACATATCAGAGTTAATCTATCCTTCCGTGATTTATGCCCTGGTGCCTCCCTGGCATCAATAATCTTAATGCTTTGTTGATACATAAAACTATCATAACAGATTACTATAAACATAGTTTCTTAAAATTACACACAAATTTATTACCTTGGAGTTCTGGAGGTTAGAGCATTCAAATCAGATTCACTGGATCAAAATTGAAAGTTTCACATTTCCACCCATTTAACATTGGTCAGTTCTCTTAAATTTAAGAAATCCACCCCAGCATAATATTAGGACTCATAGGACACCTAAATTTTTGGTAAGTTCCCCTATATCACTAACCTGCCTTTTCCAACTTTCACTGATACCCTTCCTCAGTTCACCCCTCAAGATCCCTACAGCATAAACTTTAGGTTCCTGTAGGTATATGTACAGAATGTTGCAGAATTTTAGGGAATAATTTCCTTGCTTCTAAAATAAGAATAATCCCGCCCCCATGAGCCAGATTGAGATTTGACCCTAGCTTCATGTCTACAAACTATTGAGAATCACCAAGTGAACCTTGGCGAAAGCAAATGTCAACTTATGAGGCATTTTGTTCCTATGAGTTCTCTGCATGGTGTTGAGGTGAAGGAATTGACTACTCTTGAATGATGGAGAGTGAATCAATTCTAGATGGTTCAGCAGATTAGGAAGATCTAAGCACACCCATAATACATCTTCATTTCAGCAGTCAGATTCCCATTTGTTCTCTTTTTAGGGTTTTGAATCTAAATTTCATGGATTTTCTAGAGCTGTGTAATAAAACCTTCTCGGCAATTCTATTACTGGCACAATCAGGCCTGGTTTCCAGCCTGCACTGCCCTCTGGCTGTAGTACACACAGGTGTGATAGAGATTTTCTTAAGTTTACATGTGTCTTGGGTTGATTGTTGGCTGACTTGGGTCCATCAAAAAAACCCACAAATGGTACTTAAGAGCAACCATTCATCTCCACAGGTTTTATGATAACCACTGCCATAAAAATATGGCATACAAATTCACTATACTGTCCCCTGTCTTCCTCCTGTCCCAATTCACCACAGATGAAATTCTTAGTAATAGTGACCCTGCAGCAGACCAGGGATTATCACAACCCACTCCCATTAATAATGCAGCCTTTGTTGCTATATGGTCTGTTATGCTCGAATTCGGGACCCCCAAAAGACCACCAGAGACCAAGATAGATGTAAACAGCAAAGAGGTGTTTATTGCAAGATAGCTCGGTCCTCCGCGCGCGCACACACAGCAACTGGTGACGCTGAGAGGCCCCGAGCCCAGGGTTTGCAGCAGTTTTATACAATCTTTGGAGAAGGCAGGGACCCCCACATACATCATAGCATCTCTTAGCAAATCATCACACACTGCGGGAAAATCAAATAACAACTCTAAAACATGATTAGCACATTCACTGGCAGGAACAAGTTGGGTAGGGGTGATTGGTCAGTACAAAAGGGGTATTCATTTGAACTGATTGGTTTAAGCCAAGAGGGGTGTTCTTGCTGAACTACATGGTTTCCCAACATGTTATCAACCACCATAAACTACTGGGAGGGTCATCTGACATCCCAGGTATTTCCCTGTCTCATGCTGATTGGTGGCTGCTAGGGGGTTGCTATGGATCCCCACCTAGCTTGACTGAGTCAGAGACACCTGGCGCAGCAGATCTCTCCTACTATTTGTAGATAAACAACTTAGCAGGGTGGGTATGTGCCTAGGAGTGCTCTGTGGGTTTTTCCAAGGACAAAGGTGATGTTCCTTCCTTGGACAGGCTTTGCTCTGAGGTAGAGGCTAGTTTTTCAATAAGGTGTCAATAAGTTGTTGGAGTTGGCCTTGCACTTGTGAGCTACTATGACCAACTGGTCCAATTTGCCATTACTTTAAATTTTTATGATTTTTATGCATGAAAACGTTTTTTTCACCATGCATGTACTATAGTTTATAATTTTTTTATTATAAACAAGTATTATTAATATTATGTTCATTTTATTGATTATTGATTGTTTGATTTTTGTGATACTGGGGATTGAACCAGAACTCTATTATTGTGCTACATCCCTAGTTCTTTTAATTTCTTATTTTGAGATGGGGTCTTGCTAAGTTGTCCAGGTTGGTCTTGAACCTGTGATGCTCCTGCCTCACTCCCCATATCACTGGGATCATAGGCATTTACCACTGCACGCAGCTTAATACTACATTTTTGATTACTTAATTAATCATTAAATCTTTCAGTAACTTTATGCCTACAATGCCCTTATTTAATCTGATATCACTTAAAGTCTCTTACTCACTTGACTATTTAGTCTTCGATCCATCCAGAATATATTTTGTTCACATTGTATAAAGGGAGATTTTGAAATATTTTTAAAATTGTTAGTGTATGTATATCAACAAACACTTAAGTATAAACACATCATAGTCTATAGCTTAATAAATAATTTAAAAGCAAACACACATTCTACCACAACCTGAATCCTTGTTTAAGGGTAGACTTTTGAGAATATCCAAACTAAACTAACTTATATTAGAAGTGGTCCAGAATGCTTACCCTGAGATGAATTTCTGGGCTGAACCACGCGTTGACTGAAAAACCAGCCTCTACTTCAGAGCAAAGCGTATCCAAGGAAGGGACATCACCTTTGTCCTTGGAAAGACCCACAGAGCACTCCTAGGCACATTCCCACCCTGCTAAGTTGTTTATCTACAAATAACAGGAGAGATCTGCTGTGCCAGGTGTCCCTGACTCAGTCAGGCTAGGTGGGGATCCATAGCAACCCCCTAGCAGCCACCAATCAGCATGAGACAGGGAAATACCTGGGATGCCAGATGACTCTCCCAGTAGTTTATGGTGGTTGATAACATGTTGGGAAACCATGTAGTTCAGCAAGAACACCCCTCTTGGCTTAAACCAATCAGTTCAAATGAATACCCCTTTTGTACTGACCAATCACCCCTACCCAACTTGTTCCTGCCAGTGAATGTGCTAATCATGTTTTAGAGTTGTTATTTGATTTTCCCGCAGTGTGTGATGATTTGCTAAGAGATGCTATGATGTATGTGGGGGTCCCTGCCTTCTCCAAAGATTGTATAAAACTGCTGCAAACCCTGGGCTCGGGGCCTCTCAGCGTCACCAGTTGCTGTGTGTGCGCGCGCGGAGGACCGAGCTATCTTGCAATAAACACCTCTTTGCTGTTTACATCGATCTTGGTCTCTGGTGGTCTTTTGGGGGTCCCGAATTTGAGCATAACACTTATCTCAAAAGATAAATAAATAAACAAAAAGGGCTGGGAATGTGGCTCAGTGGAGAAATGCCTCTGGGTTCGATCCCAGTACCAAAAAATAAAAATAATCATGTAAATGACACGCTGGAAAAATACAATAATTGCCGCAGTCTGGCTGGGCACAAATCAGGAGCCACTCAAGCAGGAACAAACTTTATTTCCGAACTCCCCAGTACGCCACCCACGCGGCCCTTCCAGACACCACACACCAACCGGAATTCCCTCCACCAGAACTTCACCAACCAACTGAACTCCCCAGGAATCCCCACGAGAACTCCAAAGTAGCCGACACCGAGGCGGACAGCAGGGGTCTATATACAATTGAATACACAGCCTGTTTCAATCCAGCATCATCCAGTCACAGCAATTATAGACAGCTTAACTTAATTATCATCATCTTAATGGCTCGCCTCTCAACCATTACTTCTGGCAAAATGCCAGGGGCCATTCCGAGCTGTGGCTCTCAGCAAACAATTTTTAAATATTATGAGTTAATATACTTCATACAAAAAGAGCAATTAAATTTGATAAGAAAGTGACTAGTCCTGAAAAAACAGACAAGCATACGAACAGGTAGCTCATGAAGAAACAGTAAAAATGATCCATAAAGATGAAAAGAAAATTCAACTAGGAAATTCAAATGAAAACTATAAGAAAGTTTCAGATTGAATACACAGGTGCCCCCCTTAAATATCACTTAAATGATAGAAAAAGGACACAAAAGGCAAAAATTTGCAAGACAAAGAAAATGGGTTAAAAAGAAAATAACAAATGAAAGACGTCAACAAATTTTTATAAAATCGAAACCAGGTGGCCAAGTGGTAATTGACTTGGTAAAATTGTGAAAGCCAACACTTTAAAAAAAATATTTACTTATTCTAGTTAGGTATATATGACAGTAGGATGCACTTTGATTTATTGTACACAAATGGAACACAACTTTTCATTTTTCTGGTTGTACATGATGTAGCATTGCAACATATGTGCAGTCATATGTGTACCTAGGGTAATGATGTCCATCTCATTCCACCATCTTTCCTGCCCCCATGGTCCCTCCTTTCTTCTCCTTCCTCTTTGCTCAATCAAAATTCCTCCATCACTCCCCCCCACACATACACACCCATTATGGATCAGCATTCACTTATCAGAACACCGGGCCTTTGGTTATTTGGGATTGGTTTACTTCGTTTAGCATGATATACTCCAACTCCATCCATTTACCTGCAAATGACTACACTTTGCAGGGAAAGCTAAGGACAAGATCATTTCCTGCCTTCGTACCCTGAAGGTGTTTAGCGCTGGCTGCACCAGTTATATCTGAAGGTGGGGGCAAGGGAATGGTTGATGGAGGACAGATGGCAACCTAGTATTGTTATTGGTGTGGTTGCAAATTGGGGCATCTTTGTATTTCTAAGTCTCCTTTCTTATCGCTCTCCATTCTAAATTGAACCTCTGTTCCTGTAGATAATAAATTGTAATGATTCTTTCATTTACTCTCACCAAAGCTTCCAAAATATTTTCATTTATATTGCCGTTATTGGGACAATGTTTAAACTCTGTTTTACAGACAGACTCTCTACAGTATACATGCTATGCCCATTATAAGACTCCAAAAGTTACATTCTTGGTGTCACATGAATGAACATCATAGAATAATAATGCTTCCTCTCCTCCTCCTCCTCCTCCTCCTCCTCCTTCTTCTTCTTTTGGTACTGGGGATTTAACCCAGAGGCACTTAATAACTGAGCCACATTCCAGCCCTTTTTTTATATTTCATTTAGAGACAGGGTTTCCCTAAGTTGCTGAGGCTGGATTTGAACTCACGATATACCTGCCTCAGCCTTCCAAACAGCTGGGATTACAGGTGTGCACCACTGTGCCTGGCCATAGAATAATTATTTAAGTGAAAGTTTCTAAGTAATGATTCTGATAATCAATTCAATTTAGAAAAATATAATAATAGTTCTCCCAGATAGCTTTTATAAAGAATTTTTCAGATTCATTAAATGTATGTATATTGAGCACTCTCCATGTATACAGCATAATACAACCAAACAAATTTCAGACTTGACTCTTGCTAAACTTGCAGCAGTTTCCCAAGTCTGTTAGGCCAAAGACTGTAAACATCAGTTCCTATGCACCTTGGACGCATAGGATCTACTTTTAGTTGTTGTAGCCACATAAACATCTGGGTTCTCAGATGAGTTTTGGTTGTCCCTCTGTCTAAAACGTTCTATACTCTCCACTTCTATTCCCCAAACTTCTCCTTGTTGTTCTTAGTTTAGCTCAAGCTTTTCTTCTTTTAGTAAGTCCTCAAAACTAGTTCAGTTTTCTTTGTCATATACTCACATTGAAGTTTATTCTTTTCCTCAGGATTTGCCTCAGTTAATGAAATATTTGTAGATATGATTGTTCAATGCCTTTCTCTGACCCCAGAGTGTGAACTCTGTGATTTCACCCTCTGTGATGTAATGGGTGTCTAGGGCATGGTTGGCACTCAACAAACATAAGTTCAAAGAAAAAAAAATGCCTTCAAGGAGTTTAACTTTGTTTTGTTAGTTAAAAGAATAGCTTACTTGTCACCAAAGTTTGATCTAGTAAAACAAAGCAAAAAACTCTTTTGATTTTCAGCATAGAAAAATTTAGCTTTGAGAGGAAAAAAAATGGAAAATTTGCAAGTATTTTTACACTAGAGACTACTATAATAGAGATGAGATTGTATCTTGCTGATATAATTTGCAGACCTGTACAAGTATATTCAGTTTGAAATAAATTGCATTCAATAAATAATTGCAGACCACTTGATTTGACCTTCCTAAAATATAGATGGTAAGTGTCAGAATCTAGTGGTTTAGATACTAACAGATTCTCTGTTAACATTGAAAAGTTCTATATAAATTCTGGACTTATAAAAACCATGAAAGGATTTAATAGAGAAGAATTGAACTCACACGAAACATTAAAAACCAATTGAAATTTACTCAGCAGTCAACTTAAGCATAACTGTATATACAGCATATTGGAAAGGACATAGGACATAGAGCAATATTCCTCTGTTAGCCACTTTCAGTCTCTCATACGAGGGAGACTGTGGCTCTGTCTCTCCTGGTGCTCTTCAGATTTTCTTCATTTTTAACCCAAGGGCTGTAATCCACTGACTTCTTTTATGTCCCACACTGATTCATGCCATACCGGGTTCACTTAGAACAATCACTTAAAAAAAAAAAACACAACAGTCTTGGTTGCCAATAGTGGAGAGCTCTTAGTCTGTTTGAAAGTGTGCAGAGTTCAGGCTTTAATTACAGAAATGTCCCTACTCTCCCCACCATTGTGTCTACTGGCTGGGTTCCATCTGTGGCTGGAACTTCTAAAGTGAGTTCTCTGAAAAGCATGGCACTCCCGCCAGCCATGGGCTCTTGTTCAGTTACCTCTTCCTGAAAAAGGCTGGCTGCATTACTCTTTTTTATCCCATGTGTCTGCTTCTCACTGGGCAATCGCTGCATCCTGATGTGGCAGTGGGAGAGTTGATTGCCTCTAATTTTGTAAAATTGAGGCCAACCAGGAACGGTCACTGCATGTCACCATCAAATGTCCCTATGGCTACCCATTCCTGGTGTTTTGCTATAATTGTCTCAGGCTTGCCTACATGTCATCTCTTTTAGAGTGTCCTCTCCCTTTCACATAGCCTTGGGAATGCAAGTGCAAACAATTAATCAAAGTACTTTGTTTTTGTTACCAATTTTTAATCGCCAAAGAAGGAATTGGACTTCAACCAGGGAAATTATTTACTGACAAAATTTTATTGATAAAATAATTTATCAAAGATTTATGAACAAATTAAAAATCTCTAAAAAAGAAAAATTATACCAACCAAGAGAGTAAAAAGCACATCCATGGGTAAGGAAGGGTTTTTTAAAATTTTCCACTGGCTACGTTAAGCAACATCATTAATACTGAGGATTTTACTTCTCAAAAAGTAACTAGGATGTAATATTGCAAGTCACAAGAAAGGCTACTGTAAGACAAATGTCATATGGGGGTGGGTGACTCCATCTCCTGCCCAGTCTCATTCACCACAATACCTGTTCTAACATCTTAATTTGTTTCCCAACTTGGATCTGTCTATTCTTCTTTCTCAGCCACCATGACCTGGAGATCATCCTGTTTCATATGCGTGGTCTGTCATTTCAGCAACAGCTTTCCTTCCTGGCTTGGGCCTGCTCTGTGCTGGATCCTTTGGCTCAGTGCCTCTGACCTTGGGTGGTGGTACTCTGAGTCTCTCTGGCTCCCTTCCCACATCAAGTGGTGACTGTAAACTACAATAGAAGACACTGTTTAAACATGTTTAAGTTTATTTTAGGAATTAAAACAAAATTTTAATATTATAGTCTTAGGAAAAGCTTTGGGTATTTCTCAGTTCACTGAAGTGCTGTCTTACATCAGTTACATCAGGAGGAGAGTGTAAATTATTGTCCATCCCATGTAAAAATATTTTGTAAACTGATACCAGCATTGAATGAAAATTTTTTCTATATTCCCTTTTCTTTGCTCTAGGAACTTGAGGAATGGATTACAGTGGAAATTTTCTCTTTTAGGCTTACAACCTTATTTGGGAGCTACTGGGATGACAGCTCTATCATATCTTTAGTACAAAATCATCACTATTCACTTGGGAGAACTTTTATAGAAATCTTATGCTATTCCTAGAGGCACAGGTATATATGCTTTTAGTTTTGGAGAAGCTGGTGGATTTTAAGAAGAAAGACTTTGCTTTCCTTAAAGGACTGCTGGTATCATTAGCTCCCCTGGCAGTCTATTGAAGCTTCTGCACAGGACTGAAATGGAGTTAAGAGTTTCAAGCCAGGCTGGATAGGACTGTGCCAAACAGACTGAACTCAGCTTAGTTCAGCCAACCCAGAACCCATACTGAATCATCACAAATGGAAATCCAGGTCAGGGCTTGGCCTTGTGGGTAGATAAGAAAAATTAGTGGCATTCTTTCCTGTTCCACTGCTGTGTGTGTGTGTGTGTGTGTGTGTGTGTGTTAGAGGGACATATATAATGCTTGTAATCCAGGAGCACATCTTATCATGGGTCTGTTGAACAGACCAGGAGTAGACATATCAAAATAAGAGTGGCAAGAGCCAGGTTGGTCTGAGGGATAAACTGCTAAAAGAAGAAACGTGTCACCAAATCCTTGCTTTAAATGAATGTCTAGGATTTCTCTTGGTAGCCCAACTATAAGACGTTAGGCAGTCAGCGATAGCTTGCATTTTTAAAATTGGGTCACTAGCTCCTTAAGACAGTCTCTCTCTATTCTGGGGGGCATGTGCTCAACTGGAATGACTGGTAAGTCCTCTGGCAGCTGGAGCCCAGGTGACTCCTTAAATCTTCACAGTCTGATTAGTTCTCTGGGGCCAAGAATGAGTTTGCTATGATAGGACTTGGGGACAATCTACTATGAAGAAGCCTGGCTGGTGTCCAAGTCTAGTCACTTGGTCCATGAATGGTACAATGTCTGTATGGCAGTATGGCCCCAGCTTTGGTCCTCTTATCATATCCTTGTCATTCTGTGAGGCATCGATATCCCTGTACTGAAGCCAGAGAGCCAAGAGGGCATGCACTTGGCCTTCTTACACGGGGTGGGGGTGGGTAAGTATCCTTCTGGCAAATTATCCTATTGAATTTGAAAGGGAGAATGAAGGACAGTGGAAGATGGGTGACTAAAAATGACAGTTTACAAAGCGCTTTCACATACATTTCCACTTGATTCTCACAACAACCCTGTGAGGTAGGTTCAATATATAATGTTTTTAATTTTCATTTTGCAAAGACAGACACCCAAGACCAGAGAGTTTCAATGATTTACCCATAAACGTAAGAAGTGCCAGGACCCAAACTCAAAGTCCTGTCTTCTGGCTTCACAGCCTGATTTTCGCCCAGGAGCTACAATGTGAAGGTGACCAGTTTGATGACACATTGGGGAAGGCGCTTGGAAGTGAACATCTAACTAGTTTAAAAGTCAGGAGGTTTAGAAGTAACACAGAATCCATTGGATCACCACTGGCAGGGGCTCTGCCAGGGACTGTTGCTTGTTGGCTTTAATCTTGTGGGTTGCTTTGGCATATTAGAAGATCATTTGTGAGTCAGCCCAGGCTCCCTGGGTGGTCGAGGGGCAGAGAGGAGGGAATTCCCATGGCAGACATCACACTGCGCTCATTAGGTTGTTGAATCATTTGACTTCCCCCTTGGAATGTAAACTTCTTAGGGCGAGGACTGCAACTTATTCATTATATTTCCAGAATTTAATACGGTTCTGGGCACACAGTAGGTCTTCAATAAAAATTGGAGTTCACGAGAGATTTGGATGTTCCATGTGATGCTTCCCTATTTTATTTGTAAGCGATTATTTGTAGGGAACAAGTATTCAGGTGAATGTGGGAGTGGGCATAGGGAAGACTCAGTTATCTTGGTGGTGGGTAGGATACACAGGCACTGCAGTTCCAGGGTGTAATAACATCATCCAAATGATCTTGTATACAGTGACAAATCGGCTAGGTGTGGGTTCAAACTGAAGGCTCCACATTAGCCAAGAATCCATGCAATATGTACGTGTTTGGTGAGCACGGGGGGGTGAAGGCAATGTCCCTCGGCATGGAGGGAGGTGGACCATTTTGACAAATATGAAGATAATATTGTTTTAGTAATATAGAGAACTCTGTGACAAAAATCTCCAAAAATGACTGAACACAATCACAATTGATTCCACAAGCATTGAAAGAGGCCTCTCTTTTTCTGATTAAGTTCTACCAAGGCACATTCTCCTTGGTCCTCCACATTCCCTGGATCCTTAAGCTATCAGAAGCCCCAAGACCCAGACTTGAGATTGTGGCGAATCTTGAACAGGTAGAAGCTGAGGACAGAACTACCGTGGTGCCAACTTGGACTTCGGTGTGAGTTTTCTTGACCAGGATGCACAGGCCAAAAGTCTGCTGCACAGTATCCCTCTCAGGCTAATGGGCTGGCTAAGGCAAGGCCCATGACCTATTTCTGAAAGCAGCAGTTCCCACTGTACTCTTCTGAGTGAATTGTAACAAGGATTTCTGGGTGTCACAACCTGGTGAGTCCAGCTCCCTTGAACTGAAGAAGAGTTTTTAATTTAGGAGATAGTGTATCAGCTCACCAGTTGGGGGTACTCAGGATCTAATGGGTCCTGAAGTCAAAGGTGGGAAAGAGATCAGCAGCTCTGGTGCTTGTGGAGGTTATGGGTCATCCAGAGGTCCTCCTCGTTGTGCTGATTGGTGCAAGCCGTGGCTGGATGCCTGGCTTCTCCAGGTATTGCTGCCAAGTTTCAAACATGGCTTTAGGGGCCAAGCATTCCTTCTTTCAGATATTGTCGTTTCATTCTGCAGGGATGAAGCCTGTGAGAAAATAAAGCATAAAGTCACTTCAGGACTGAGTGTAGACAGCTTTCCATATAAAGCTGTCACTACTTATAAGATACTAGCTTCACCTTAAATATCCACTGTGAGCCAGGTGGAGCATGGGGCCAGCTGTTTCAATCTTCCCAATTAGACCTTCATAGGTTTTCTGGAGCCCAGACAGCCATCAGAAAGCAGAGCATATTGGCTGCTGGTTCTCTAGAATCTGTCTGAGAGAGGACTTTGGAGTTCATCTAGGTCAGGATTAGATGCCTGAAAGCCTTAGATACCTTTACCTGTTCACATGGAGAGTCCATAGAGTGCTCTCTCATAGTTGGTCTTGATTTAAAGTTACACACAAAATCCTGGAGCCTGTTTTCTTAGATCTTGCCTCTCTGATCTTGATTTTAGTAAATGGTTCAAGCCCCTGAATAAACTTTAAAACACTAATAATAAATATAAATATTTATTATTAAATTTATTATCACTAATTTATTAAAACACTAATAATAAATATAAATATAAATCTTACCAAAGTTATCAATCAAATTGGATATTGTTAAGTGTATTTTTGACTACCCATTTCTATTTGCCCTTACTTCAGCTGTTAAGTAACAAAATCATGAGACTTTAGATCAGCAATAGTAATCTTAGGCATGGGTGTAAATTTTAAGTCTGGCCAGCCTCAGATGGGATCAGTGTGGTTCTTACCTGTGTCCTTGTTAGGGGAGTTTGTGCCTAGATTTCATGCTTATCAAAATCTTTGTTATTGCTATAAAATTTAGAAAAGACTCAGTGTTTCTAATAGTGTTAGTGGACTGAGCACTTACCAGTTAATTGATTTAGGTATCCCGTTAATTTAGCAGTGTTAATGATTTGATTGAGCTAAACGTAGAAATCAGCTCTAAAGACCTTAGAGGGTGTCAGCATTTCCTGGTGAGCTCTGTAATCCCTAATTCCAAAAACTGGATTTTGTCATTAAGTAGATTTAGGAAATACTGAGTAACATCTACCTCTCATGGAGATTTAAATTATACAATTTTTAAAGTTTCTGAGAAGTCCTGAATTAAGTAATCTTATCTAACTCAATATGTCCCCAGCATTTCCATGTATTGGTTAGCATCTTATAAAACTGGTGCTGCATTGAACAAGTTTTAAGAATTCTGGACTAGCAAGTAATGTGGAGAAATACTCATTTAAAAATTTGACATGTTTTCTTCAGTGAATTTCCCTCTTGGAATGTAAACTTCTTGGGGCGAGGACTGTGACTTATTCATTATATTTTCAGAATTCATAAAATAAAACGTGGGGCTGGGGTTGTGGCTCAGTGGTAGAGTGCTCGCCTAGCATGTGTGAGGCACTGGGTTTGATCCTCAGCACCACATAATAAATAAATAAATAAATAAAATATTGTGTCCACCTACAACTTTAAAAAATTCTAAAAAAAAACTTTATTAGTTAAGTGATTATTAATTATTTATTATTACCGTTGTCAGAGTTAAGCTAGGTACTTTGGAAAATAGGAAATGCACTTGTGTAAGACCTGACTTCTCCCCTTGATAGGCTCATAATCTAGTTATGGAATACTGCTATCATACATAACAATATAAAACATAAGTAAGTTTAATTTAATCTTCCCTGATATCCTCTTTTCAAGTACGAAGCTAAATAATGCAGGCTAGTAGATACAGTAGCTGCAGAGAGGAAGAGCAAATGCTGGAAAAATGAAAGGTCAAATCATGGGTGAGGTAGGACTGTTTTTTTGTGGGGTGGTTAGAATTTTGAAAAGTTTGAGTGAATTTTTAATTGAGGACAACAATATACACAGTTTTCCAGCCCTATGTCTCCTAGGAGCAGAAAGTCAGGTGACAAACAGCACTTTGGTATGTTGCAATCATTTAATACTAATATATCTTTTGAGACCCTCAAAGCCAAAATCAGAATGTTACAGAAATATGATTCTCTTTTGTTTGTCCTATACTTCTACTAGAGTTCTTCCTACTTGGTGTATTATAATGAGTTGTGTTTCTTTATCTGTTGTCTGTGATAGCCTTGTTGATGGCAAGGAAAATATTTTATTTCTTTTCACATCCTTGGAAACTAGTATCTTTGCATCCATAGCATCTAGGCCATCGTAGTCCCTCAATAAATATTATTGTTGATTATGTGACAATCAATGAAAAATAATGTAAAGAAGAAAATTGTGTACACCAAAGTGGATTTTACATCAGGAAATAATGCATGGATTGGGCAGAATTAGAATGTGTAGGCTCTTTATTGAAGATTGAAGAGTAGGAAAGAGGAAATCAGTGAAGATTTTTGAAAGCTTTAAAAAGAACTGCTGAAAGTCCTAATTATGAAAAAATCAAGCTGGCAGTGATGTGCATAGGTTGACTTGAAGTAAAGCTGGGTCAGGGATCAATTGAAAGTATTATAGATCTCATTGCAAGGAGACGAGGTTCTAGAACCAAGTTTGGGGCACTAAGAATGCCAGGTGGATTGGTCTCTACATCTGGTTGATTATAAATGATCAAGGAGAAGTATGAGTTGAGGATTATTTTAAGTTTAATGATAATAGCTAAAATTCATTGAATGAGTATTACAAGTTGCATCCCATTCTTTGGTTTAGTCTCTCATTTAATCTCATTTATTCTCCACAATTCTAGGGATGATCATGATTATCAGCTCCATTTCAGTGATAAGGAAGTAGGCTAGAGGTTCAGAAATGTGCTACAAGTCTCACCTATAGGAAGCAGCAGTCAGGATTGGAACTAACTTGATCCAAATTCAGAGACTATGTTCTTAATCACAGTTAGCCCCTAGAGACAGAATTGTATGTTTGTTCTTTTGATAGATAGAAACATTAGAGGAAGAGTTGGTTTTGGATATCTGAATTCCAAGAGAATGAAATAACTCATTGGAAAGATGAGCATCATCTCTCCAATTGATGGGAGTCTGGTGTAGGAAATGATTAGCTTTTCCAAAAGTCCAGTGATGTGTTACTTAAAATTATAGCCACACCAGTGTCTGTTAAGTTAGCACTTGGTGGGAAGCCAGGAAATGCCTATTGAGAGCACACCCCTGACCAGGGTCCAGGTGGACACCAGGGACCAGGGCAAGATGCTGCCTGCTGAGATCGTCAGAACACTCCAGAGCACCTTGGTAGAGGAGACTGACCTTGGGCTTGCAAGCCTGCAAAGTCTGTGATGTGTTTTTTCTTTCTCCCTGACTCACTGAGGACAGAGGAGCTGGGGGGGGGGGGGGCTGGAAACAACACACCCACCTGTGCAAATTGGATGCACTGTAATGGTTGTTTTGGTTTTTAACCTTTAAAAAAAGACTTTGTCTATGTTTCCCACTGTTACATTCACACTTTGTGGTAGTTTAAATGCTAGTCAGAAAAAAAAGCATTTAAAAAATAAAGAAAAACACAACCAAATAAAAGCATACAATGAATTTGCATGGCATATTAAAAAAAAAAAAAACTAGCTTTGAAGGAAGAGAAGAACTGGACCAGGACTATCAGCATTCAGAATAATTACACATTCTTGAATTTTCTTCATCACCTCTCTCTCTCCTCTCTCTCTCTCTCTCTCTCTCTCCCTCCCTCCTTCCCTCCCTCCTTCCCTCTCTCTCTCTTTCTGTCTCTCTCTCTCAAGGCAGGTTTTGGGATAATACATTGTAGAAATAATAGTGAAAAGATATAATTTTATTTTTCCATTATTGATATGCCATGGTATATCAGAGGTGAATGTGTTTTCCTCCAAATTTGAAATTGTTTAAAATTGTTATTTTATGCTTAAGAAAATGGAAGAAAACAAAAATAGAGGGAAAGCATATAAATGTGCTTAAAGATCACTATAGTTCCTCAACACTGCAAAATCCCTCTGCACCTAAGCAGGACCGGGGATTCCACCTTTCACAGCAGTCGCTGGCTGAATAGAGCACTTTGTTCCGCAAGGCCAGGGGAGCAGTGCTTGGCACAGTCTACCAAGAAAAGCTGACATGCTCCCAGACATGTACTGATGACCTTTCGCATAATTCCTAAGTTTAATTTTTATATTGAATGCCAGTTAACGAAAGTAACATGAAACTAATGAATGCATACCAGTAATCTCAAGAGGTAAAAACAAAACAATTACAGTAAAGCAAAAAGGTGAAGGTCTAAGGTAATCAAATATGAAAATAAGGCAGGTATGATGATGACACTGCCTGTAATCCTAGTGATCAGGGAGGCTGAAATAGGAGGGTTGCAAGCTTTAGGCCAGCCTATGCAACTTAGTGAGACCCTCTGCAACTTAGCAAAATGCTGTCTTGAAATAAAAAATAAAAATAAAAAGGACTGTGAATCTAGCTCAGTTTTAAAGTGCCTGTGGTTTTAATCCCCAGTACTAAAAAACAAAACAAAACACACACACACAAAAACAAATCACTAAGCTTAAAAAAGCACAGTGTTTGTGTATAATGCATTATATAAGCATTACATGTAATGCATATATATACACTATATATTGTATATAATGCTTTATATATAGTACATATAATACTATATACACATACTACTATTCTTATGCACTGGAAAAAAATTTAACGTACTTTTTAATGATAATCATTCCTGATAACAAAAATTTGCATTGAAGTTCTAAATGTGCTTTTATATAATGTTTCTAAATCCAACAAGAAAACTCTATTTTATAGCTTTTTTCTTTCTCTCTTCAAGTTCATCTCTTCCCGTTCATCACTATTTTACTTACCTCCAAACAACAATTTAAAGGCAAATCCGATGCAGGACTATATTAGGGTCAGGTTTGACATTACCCTTTTTGTCTCTAGAAAGTTTGTGCAGACATTTAGGACTATAATCCCAGTGGGACAATACAATTTGTCAGAGGGATTTATCAGTTTGAATATATTTTTAAAGAACACATAGAGTGAGAATTTGTGGGCATCACTTTCAAAGATGGAATTAGCATAGATTTAGGAAATGTTTCTTTTATTCCTTTAGTTATTTGGACTATTTACATTATAATTACATTTTTTAAATTTATCGTACAGAATCTAATTTGTTGTAGAAATTTAGCCACGAGTTTTGTCTTGAAATATATTAAACATGCATAAAACATCACAAGTAGAAATTGAAAATCTCACATGCTTTGTCAGTGTAGAAGGTTCAGTATAAATACTGCAGTAAAGATGTTAAAGCAATGCACAATTAGAAGATTTTGACATAAACACTATACATTAATTAAATGAAAACTATGCTAAATTTATTTACTTGGGACATCAGTGTTTTTTAAATGTTTTCCTTTTAATTCTTTTGAGGTAATAGTGATACTTCAAGAAATCTGTTTTTGTTTTTTTTTAAATGTACCATGCACATCACACACACACACACACACACACACACACACACACACACTCAGGCATAGAGTCAAAGTCAATGGCGGTGGGTGGTTTATGTCAGGGCTGGGTTTGACGCCCCTGTCCTAGAATAAGATAAATGTAAGTGATGAAGAGCTCCTGGGGTTGGGTGAACTCATTTTGTATTCAACACTGCCTGCCCCCTTTCTCATCTCTTTCTCCCTCTCTTTGTATGTTCAAGCCTACTTGAGTTTCTTTTTTCTTTTATAGAACTTGGTTCTTTTGATGTGTTTCAGGGCACGCCCTGCAGCAAAGAGAACTTCCCAGGAATCGGAAACATAAGCACACAGGTCTGAAATGGCTACTGTACAATAGCAGAAAGCTCCCGGCTCAGGGGCTAGAGATTGCCCCTCTCCAAAACATCAAATCACTTAGGAGGGGGCAAACATGCAAAATATTCTACATGCATGATTTTAAAGGGATATGCCCTTTACAATTTAATTGTGAAATAGGCCTTTGGTGAGTCTTTTAATCTGGGTTGAGCCCATAATAGTAATTTAACCTGAGATATGTCTATTTGCATTTATAAATTTATAAATTCATTAATTTAACCACATTTTCCCTGTAATAATAAATTAGTTTTTTTTTTTTTAACTGCTGTTACAGAGTTAACACATCTAAGATTCTTGGTAGTACCTGGTCCTCAGCAATCCTATTTCTCATCATTATTTCCATTAAAAAATGTGATAAAGTGCAATGCTTTAACTCTTTATTTTTATCAAATTTAAAGAAATACTAGCATGAAAAGCCATTGTTAGAGTTACTATCTATATTATTAAGATAAAGCCTAGACAGAAAGTGGAGTTAATTATTTTATACCCAATTATCAGTATGTCTAGTTTCATGAATTAAAAAAAATTAATGAGTTATATTTTATTTAAAAATCTTTGTTTACTCACATATAATACTTTATGTGACAAATCTGTCAGGACTATGTCATTGAATTAGAACTTGAAACTGAAAATTAAAAAAACAACAACAGAAAATAAGGAAAACAGTGCAGTTTAAGTTTATATACATGCATAAATTATTCACCTTAAAACTTTTCAATCAAAACCAGATTTTAAGTAATAGTTAAACTTAATTTTTGCAATTGTGTACAATGAATCAAAATGCATTCTGCTGCCATATATACCTAATTAAAATTAATTAATTAATTAAAAAAACTCAATTTCACCCAGGTCTTTTAAAAAACTTTTTATTTTTAAAACCAAAACAATGGGAAAAGTAAACTTAACTAGAAATTTGGTAATTATCACATCTGATTGACTTAGAAAGCTAACTATATAAATTAGACATTATTTACTATTGTCTAAATAATTGAGTTCACTCTCATGGCCAAACTTACTGAAAAAAATTGTTTTTTATTAGCTGAATAAAAAAAATAGAACTTTGACCTGCAAACAATTGATTATTTACAACAAGATTTGATTCAGTTTATGAAGTCTGTTGAACACTTATTGTATATTTGTGCTAATTACATCACTATTAGTGTACTTAATTTACATCAATTTACACTAGCTATTAAGGAAATAATTAGTGGTATCACTGAATTAATTCAGCATTTTTCAACTTACTTTATGATTAAGTAACAAATCTGATATCTATGGCCTCAGCTTTAAAGGAAAGTGGGAAAATGATTCAATTACTCAAATATTGGTAAAATACACATTTTTAACAATATCATAGAAGGATAATTTTAATAAACATGCAGTAATTATAAAATAACCTTTGTTACTACAATATGTTTTGAATTCCCTCAACATGTAACTGAGTTACTATATATGAATATTAGTGCAAATACCTGTAAATGACATGAAAAATTTCCCTGATAACAACGAAAGTTGAAAATACACAAAATTCACTGTCATTTGAAAAGTTTTTAATGAAGGTCACTGTACTTAAACACAAACTAAAACTTTAATATAATACAAATGCACCTAGGAGTCCACAAGTTTATTTTTTGTCTCTCGGATGAATCATAAACTAATTCTCTTTCTTTCCTCAAGTTACATAACATTTCTAAAATTGGAAGTTTTCTAAATTGAGCCTAAATTTGATAAGACACACAGGCACATGTCAGATTTTGCAATATTTTTCAGTTTTTTGATAGTGGCTGACCACAAAAGTTCATATAATTTTCCCATCCATGTTTATGGGTGCCTGTGAAGGTCATGTTTCTGAAAGAGTGATCCACAGGGTCTTCCAGTTTACACTATTGACTGTCATGTCATGTATTTTAATTGTACTAGAAACCTGTCTTGCTATGCTTATAATTGTTTTCTTCCTCTTATTTTCTATGGAGGTGTTATTTTTGACCTATACAATTACATAGAGTCAGGTATCAGACTTAATAACTGTTCTACGTGTTAACCCCAACCCAGGAAACACAGTGTTTTTAATTTTAGAAATGCAAAATTTAAGAGAAATTCAGTTTTTTGAAATAGATTGGTGAGAGCTAGACTTAGCAATGTTTCCATTTATTTAACCAGTGATTAAAATATAATTTCCTCAGAGTTCCACTGAACTCTGAACTTTAGCCATGTTTACAGAAAAGAGAAAACAGATAATTAGAAAATTGATTCAGATATTTTTTTTTCTTTTTAAACAATAAACAAAACATCATAGCAATTGGATTATAAATTAGTTGGCTGAATTCAATTGGTTTTTAAGTTAAACTTTTTATTAAATAAGGAGTCGAAGGATATGCTTAAGATACCACATCTAGCTAAATAATGCAGATTTGCTTACCTTTATTGATTAAATTTACTGGGTAAACCCACAGTCTCTATTTCAATGTCTAGAACTGTACCCTAATTCAATTGTTCAAAATTTTAGTTAGTAGCTACCTTCCAAAAGTTTTATTTCTATTTATTTTGAAAATAGTCACTTGGCTCAATTTAATATTGTCTGTTCTTTCATTTCTATTCCTTCCTCTTCAACCCACATGTATCTAGTGGATGTAATCTAATGATTTTTGTTGAAAAATAAAAATAAAAGCAACAAACTGGTGTTCTGTACAGTTTCTCTTTGAGTTCATGACATTTTGAGAGACTCTGGGGATGATCTACTCAAAATCTCTCATTTTATAAAAGAAGTGATATGAGACAGTAAATTGTTAACAGATCCACTTAATTGTAGAAACTAGCTCATAAGTAGAAGTGAAGCTGAAGATCTTTAAAATGGTTTGCCCAAGGCCGGACAGCTAAGCAGGGAAGAGCTGAGATTTAACCTTCTGTTTTCTGAGCTTTGGTGAGTAACCACCAGGTCACTCTGCCTATTCTCTACTCTTCTGCTTCTGTCTCTCAACTTTTTGTGCTCTTGGAATGTAAAAGGCAGGAACTGGAGTCTGTTATCTTTAACCCTGTAGGCTCACATAATAAAAGCAGTCAACAAACTATTATTGCCATATGAATAAACCCTGGGCTCCAGCTTTCTGGTCCATCTCTTCACTGTTCTGCATTCTAAGGGTAGGAAGTGGTGATTGAGAAGGTAGAGAAAGACTGAAATCTCTAAGGTATAGAAATGCTTCAAACTAGCAAAACTCAGTCTACATTGTCAATAACTAACAAAAGAGCAATTCTACTTCTAGAGAAGCAACTCGTAGTTACTTGCTCAAACACATCACAAGTTCTCTGCCCTAGATGGACTAAAATTAGTGCTTTGATAAAAATAAATTTTATTTTAAAATGTACATTAGAAGTAGGAATTTCCATGTTGTTAAACTCAAAAAAATTAGTTGTCTACACTAATATATAAATAGAATTTTAAGTGTTATGGTTTAGATGTGGTTTGAGTGTGTCCCCCAAGGGTTCATGTGTGGGAAGCTTGGTCTCCAATTTGGCAGTGTGAAAGAGTGGTGGGACCTTTAAGAGTCAGCCTGGTAAGGTGTGGTTGGGTCCCTGGAGGTACCCCCCTTGGAAGCGAATAACATTAACATGGTTCTTGTGGGGCCCCAGTGAGTTCCCTAAAGAGGGGTCATTGTGAAAGTGCAAGTCTGGCTTTTTCCCTCACCATGTGATCTCTGCTTCCCACAGGTGCTTCCGCCATCACATAATTCTCCATGATGGGACACAGCCAAGGGGTTGTAACAAGAGCTAGTTGAATGCTGTTTGGATTTCTAGCCTCCAAAACTATAAGCTGGATAAACCTCCTTTCTTTATAAGTTACTCAGCCTTGGTATCTCATAGCAATGGAAATGGACTAATACAAGCTAACATAATAATACATTAAATCTGAATAGTCAAACACCCTTTAGAGGTGTTCATTTTGTGCCCTATCCACTTCAGATCAAGGTTCAGACAGGTCTTTTTCAAACATTTTAAATAGGTTATCTCCCTTCCCTATCTCTTACTTTTTCCCTTAAAACTCTTTCACTATCTGTTATTAGCTTTAGTGATAGGCAGAATTCTAAGATGACTTCAAAATACCCACACTCTGGTGAACTAGTTCTGTATAATTCTCTTCCCTTGAGGGGTAGATACTGCCTATGAATATTATGAGATATCATTCTTGTGATCAGTCAGCCAGAAGTCAGATTATATGATGGGCCTGACCTAGTCAGGTGACCCAGGCCCTTCCAGAAGCCTGGATGATTCTATGGAAATGGCCATCTGGAAAGGAATTGTGGGCATCTTTAAGGGTTTTAAGTGGCACCTAACAAATAACCAGCAAGAGCACAGGGGCAAGGAACTGAACACTTCCAACAACTCTGTGAACTTCGAAGAGCACTGTAGGCTGATAGGAATGTACTACAACTGACACTTTGAGTAGAGCAAACTTGCATCCCTCCACTCCTTCCCCTCAACGTTTCCTCACTAGTTGAACTACACTGTTACTTCATACTAAGTATATGAAGCCAAAGCAGTCTGCATGTGATTTTCACATGCCCTACTTACTATTAGTATACTTGCATTTAAGACTCTTGACTGACTGAATCATAGGCATCTTTATGTGTGAATCATACTGTTTTCTTGTCTCAAGGTCAACTGTGTTTATAGAAGTCAACAATCCCCTGATTATAAGAGTGGCAACAAAAAGAAAGATATTATAGTAGAGAAATACAAAACTTAACTCCAATTTAAAATTTTTTCAACCAAGAACTAAAATTAAACTTCAAATGTTATATTATGAATGATTTATTGATACTTATTTAAATAAGTACCAAACTCAAATTTAAATTGTAGGTGTATATCTTTTAGCAAAATGTATACTGTTAACTTTCAGTTTATGTCTTATATCTCAATTTTTCACATATTCAATATCTGTTATTACAATGGAAATTGAGCTGGGTACAGTAGCTCACATCTATAATACCAATGACTTGGGAGGCTGAGGTGGAAGAATCGCAGCCTTAACAATTTAGCAAGATCTTCAGCAATTTAGTGAGACACTGCCCCTCTATCTCCTGAAAAAAAAGGACTGGGGATGTAGCTTAGTTTAAAGCATCCTTGGGATAAATCCTCAGTACAAATCAATCAAGAGGAGATTATTTGCATAAGCTTCTTTTATTATATATATATATATATATATATATATATATATATATATATATATACACACACACACACACACACACATATATATATATTGCACATACATAGTCCTTTTCTTCATGATGTTTCTGTAAGTATTTTAGCTGTATTGTAATTTCCAAGGTGTTTTTCTTATTTTTTTTCTCAGATTTGATTTTTTTCCACCTTTTAGTTATATTATCATATACTATGATAAAAATGTATTAGGAAAAGAAAAAAAAGTTATTTTAATGATATTATTCAAGATATCTAAAATTAAATGTCATGACTATGATTCTGTTCATTATATCTTTTAAATATTTCTCTTGATGCTAAAGATAGCTTCTTATATGAAAAAGAGCTTACTGAACTCAACTCCACATGGAACGTGGACACCACTGGGATCCACCAGACCATTCCCGTGTGTTTTCTAAAGTTCGTGAAGTTGTACAAAAGAGGAGTCCTAGGAGCACTTAGAGATAGATGATGAGCCTGGGAATTAAGCTTTCTCCTGAGTCTCCCATTTGTGAAGAGTATCTTAGTAGAACAACAGATGCAAGGGATTGTAGGGAAGGGAGGGTGAGGAGAGGAAAAAAAGTAGGGGGAGAAAGAAAGAAACTGGCCAGGCACGATTTATTCCCGAGGGGAATAATGTGACTTAATTTGAGCTGCATGATGCAAAACAAACAAAAATTATCTGCAACGTGGCCAACGCTGGCAAAGGGCAGCCTAAGGAAGAGACCGTGTTAGTACACTGCAGAGTCACATATTGCCTGAGAGTAGCTTTGAAGAAAGCACACGACGACCCCCAAGCTCAGGCATAAATAAAGTCCTAACAGACCCCTCTGCCATGCAGGGTGAGATGCGGGGGTGCCCTGGCGCCTGGGTCTCTGCCTCTGCACGGCTCCTTTCCCTGAGTCGTTCTGGTGGGTTTTTGTGTCCCAAAGTTGTCCCTATGCAAACAACAGGTTGAATATTGTAGGTGTGGGTTATTAAAGTGTCCCTGGGACAATGGCAGTCTGTGTCCCATTTGTAACGCTTGGATTAATCTTTGGAAAGTGCACACAAAATGTGACATGATGTTGGCTTCCAACATTATTCAGTCTGCATAGCAGCAAATCCTGCCCTGTCTCCCTGGAAATAAAACTCCACAGACGTATCCCTGCCATCTAAAAGGAACCTATCATTTATGCTCAAGATGAGGGACACCCTGATAGAACTGCTGCTAGGAGTTTGACTTTATAGTTTGGAGAGCACTTGCGATGGAAACTATTACATTCTCTCATCTCATCTGCAATCAGGTCAATACTATGACTTTTGTTTTCCCCCTGCAGATGGGAGAAATAAAAAAAAATTGTCTTTTATGGAGAATTCCATGATAGTTTAGGATTATAACCCAGAACTGGTTAACTGACTAATGGTATGATTCTGGCCATTTCTCCTCTTTCCCCCTCATTTTTCCTTTTGACTTTAATGAATCCAGACGACAACACTAAGCTGTAAAGTCTGGATGAGAAAAGCGTATGCGGAGAGGAAAAGATGTTCCTGTTTCCTCTCTGTTTTTTCATACCCCAGGAGCTTTGGGAGCTTGGAGACTCTGTCTTTTCTTTCTTATATCTTCTATTTACGAAAGTACCAAGTAGCATTATGGAATTTGGAATAGCATCTCTCAAGTCTCCTGCTTTTAAGTATATCTCAATATAATTTTGGAAGACAATTAGAATTAAGATAATAAAAAGAGACAGAGAAGTGCTAAATTATGGAATTCCCATACAACCAAGTTGGACAATATTATTTTTTATTTAAGATCAACTTCACACATAGTAGAAATTGCAAGTTGCCTAACAAATGTATGCACGTGCACACACACACACAGCGTCAGGATATGATTCTTAAAAAATGGTTGTAAAACTGTTATAGATTAGTGTTGCTATGTTCATTGTTATTTATCTTTTTAATCATGCCAAGTGTTATTTATCTATTTATTGTCTCGTGGGGTGGTAGGTCTCCATCAAAGCAGCCTTAAAATTGTTTCTCTCAAATTTCCTGTTGTATACATGCCCATCAAAACACAGGAATTGAAGGCTCAGGCTTTGGTCTAGGATACTCATTCACTTTTCTCATTTGTTGCCTCTTAATAAATAAATCTTATAAATTTTAAATCATGAAATAAACTTGTGATTAAAATACTGCTTTGTTTGGCATAGTGAGAACCAGCATAAGGATTTCTTTAGAAAAAAAACAAGTTTTCCGTTGGGAAAAAAGGTTAGAAGAGTAGTTACAGAGGGCTGTGGTTAAACTGCATATGACTTCACAATTGACCCAGAAGTGGGCTGTCTATGGAACCCAATGTCCTGTGTTTTGAAGGGCTTACCTGGAGCAGCAGATATGGACAGAGAGACAGTTGGTTCCTCTACTGAGGAGCCTATAAATGATCATGAACCTGTCCTTCCTCTCCTCTGTCTGCCATCCAGAGAAACTGGGTGGGACTGAGGCTGTACCCTGGGTCATAAAATACCCTGTGGTATAGAGCCTGAGTCCTGCACATGACCCCTGATGTTATTTATGTTCAAAATTGGCAATGTTTACTTGGATATGGTGTTCCAATAGCTGCATTAATTTGTGTTGTCCTTGCATTCATTTTATTCAGAATTTAACACAGGGCAGGGTTGTGCAGCATGAGCTTTGTCCTGGGTTGGCTAAAGATAAAAGGAGAATATTGAAAGCAATGTATATGGGGAAGAAAATGGCCCAATTAATAATCAATCGACTCGCTTTTTTTTTTTTTTTTTGCTTTTGAGATATAAGTCAGATTAAATCTAGAATTTTAAGAAGAAAGTGGTTTAATAATATGAACAGAGTACATAAGAGAGGGCAAGGTATGGGGACTGTCAGAGGCAGAAATGTGTGTGTCACCAAACTAACCCTGTGACATCCCTTTCAGAAGGAAAAAGCATTCTCATACAAAACACTGACTGGGAAGGTTAGAGAAAGAAGTGGAATTAAAATTGAGTTCATTCTTGCTGACAACAATATTTTTTTCCCTAAAGATTCTGGCAGTGGGCAGGGGTTTGGAGGTATTATAAGATTTTATTTATAAATTCAAGGTATATAAAAATAATATGGACAAGATATATTCGTTTCTTTTCATTTTTATTGTCACTCACTAAGAAAACAACAATACCACAAAATGCCACTACCTACTAGATCTGTTAACACTCTGTAAATCGCCTGTATTTACAAGTTTTAGGTACATTTCTTATAAAGAAGTAAGCATTAAAACTACCTGAAGGACTTAAATGATGGGCTTACCTATTACTAGAGAGAAGAATAAAATACACTTAAAGTGATTTATTTTTCAAAAGAGGGCCTAAGAGGCTTTTCACAAAACGCTCTCTTATAAAAAATAGAACTTAAAGCTAAAATCGCAACAAACGGTACCACAGTGCCACCATCTGGCTTTACAAAAGACAGCAGCGAGGTACAAAATGACCCGCAGAAATTAAATATTTTCTCTGAAGAAAGGAAAAGAAGGAACTCTCTCAGTGAAGCCTCACTGTTTCTTGTCATTACTTTAGTTAACATTAAACGTCCATTGTACCAAGGACTGGCTCTATCTCTTTTTCTGTCTATTTTAATTTGAAAAAATAACGTTTTCAGTAGATAAACCTTAAACAATAAAACTTTAGTTAGTAGTCTTTTGACAGAAAATAGTCTTTTTAGTCTATAATTTTAGTGCTAATTTTTTAGAATTTCTATAGACAGACTTGCCTCACTAATTTTTAACTGGCATTTTTTTTTTTTGGTTTGTTTGTTTTTGTTTTTCTTTTGCAGTACTGGAGATCTAACCCAGGGCCTTGCACATACTAGGCAAGTGCTTTACCACTGAGCTACATCCCAGCCCTCAACTGGCTTTTGGATGTGATCATTTTACAATGTTGTGGCAAATTCTTTGAATTCTTAAAGCTCTGGAGATATTTAAGATAAAAGATGTTCCAGTACACAATCAGAAGAACAATTTTGACCCTGTAGACAAGGTGCATATTTAAAAATGTGCTTTTAAGTACAGTAAGGAATACAATTTATACATTTTTAGAATACATTTACACTTCTAAAATTGAAATATCTTAATTTTTAAACTTTATATCGTAACTTTACAAGATTGTACAAAATTGCTACATAATAAGATGACTAATGCCTGTATTTTCATTTCTGCACATCTCTCAAGAAAGATTTTCAGAATTACCTTGAAAGGATAATGTTAGGTTTTAGTTTATTTTATACTCTTGCAGCATCTTTCATTCTCAAGTTAAATTTAACAGAAAAATCATTATAACACTATTTTGAGCCTTCTGTGTATAAGGAACTGTGTTAAGTGATTTCAATTTTTTTCAATATTATTCCATTTGATAGATAACGAAAATGAAACAGAGACATTCAGTACTTGCCTGGGCAAACACGGATGATGAATGCTAAATTTGAATCCTGACCTTTAAACTCCATGATTTTGATGGTGACACTAAATCTATTTTCCAGGATATCAGTATTTTAAAAATATATAAAAATCTATGCTCTTTCATATTATTGTCTTTTCCCCTTGTACACAAACATTTTGAAAAATTTTATTAAAAGCTTTTAAACAGCTTTATGGTTAAAGAAGATGTTTTGAGGGCTAACCTAAGTAGCAACCATTACCTATTCCCTGTTCCCCCTATGGAAAGATATTCTGTGTTTAGAATAAATGACTTATAAATGAACTTCTGGAAGTGAAGTTTTCGTAACTTGGAGGCTGCCTTTATTTTACCTTGTTTTGTATTTTATATTCTGAGTAATCATTGTAGATAGTTATATTGATTTATTCATGCTCATTTTATTGTAGTGTACTTTAAAGAATAATTAAGGGAAATCACCATTTATGTTTTGACTACACACGGAGAAACTGCTCAGTTTTTTTTTAATATTTGTTAAAATGTTTGGAATTTGCTAAAATTCTGGAGCTTCAGATAATTCTTAAATTCATACTCTATCAATTTTAGGGCATCTGTGAATATTTAAGTTTTATATAAATGCTCCCCAAACTACTCATAAGTTGATCTTAACTTTTTTTTCAAAATTCAAAAATATACAATATATCTCATTATTTTAAGGGTCATAGAAAAATATGGGACCATCTAAGGGATATTTTATTATAATTTCCATCATCAATGCTTTCTAAAGAAAAAATTTGAAAAATATGACATCCAAAATATAAGAATGTATTTGTGTATGTGTGTACGCTCGTGTGCTGCACGCTGGATTGTAAAATCAATTTTGATCAAGATTATCTTGGGGTAGCTAGCTAAATAACCTTTTGGTGTGTTAGGCATTAGAAAGTGTTAGGTCAATATTAGTCTATTACTCTATGAATTGAATTCATAACTGGAATATTAACAATTGCTTTATTGAGAAATATCTAACTAGTAATTGGTATGGAGCTTGGACATTATGTTCCATATTTCTAAGTATTTTTATATGTAGATATGGTGTATCACTTTTACTTATTGACTTTTTTTTTTTTTCTTTTTTTGGTACCAGGGATTAAACCCAGGGCTATTAACTACTGAGTTAAATCCCAAGCCCTTTTTATTTATTTATTTTTTATTTTGAGACAGGATCTCGCTGAGTTTCTTAGGGCCTTGCAAAGTGGCTATTTCTCAGAGCCTTGCTAAGTGGCTGTCTTTGAACTTGTGATCCTCTTGCCTCAGCCTTCTGAGTCGCTGGAATTCAGACATGCACCATCACACCAGCATCTACTTATTTACTTTTATATTTAGTAGTAGCCAAATTTAAAATTTATATAAAATTTTAAAATGCAAATATTTAGCATGGCAATTAGAATAATTTACATGGTTATTTACTGAAAATTTGAATTATAAAATAGTTTGGGTTGTACTTGTTAGTTGATTTTGCCAGTGTTAATATTAGCCACATATTTTAGCTATTGGGGACAGGGCAGATATGAAGAAAAGATAGATTATGAAGAGAAATATTTTTTTCTCTGTTTCCCCAAAGACAGTGTCTATTCTGCAACTGTACACAGTATAGTAAAAAGATAATTTGTTATCTTTGTTATATTTGCTCGGTTCAGGAGTCTGGGATGTACTGACACTACATAGAACCACCACAAGAGGGCTTATTTGGGAACATTTTTAGCAGAACTGTGAGAAACCCAATTTTGGGTTCCTATTGTATATGTGATACACTTTCTGTCAATACACTAATACTAACTAAAGGATGCAGCAGAGATTTTTCCTTATGAGGAAATTTCTATGGAATTGAGTTGTGATACTGTTATTTTGCCTGATAGGAGGCCACTAGATGACTTCTCCTTGAACCAGTCTTTGCTCATCCAAGTTCATTTCTCAATATTTCACTGCTCATGGAGTAGCCTTCCATCTTATTATCTGAGATTGTCATTATTTTTTCTTCTAGGTTTATTAATATATAACTGGCAAATGAAAAATTATAAGGTACATAGTGTGACATTATGACATATATATATAATTAAATCAAGCTAATAAGCTTATCCTTTATTTCACATACTTATCATTGATATGTGCTGAGAACCAAGACTCTTATTGTCTTCTTGTCCTGAGACTGTAATACTCAATGTTTTGCCTAGACCCTGGTTTCACATTTCAACATCCTGCTTGGTATATTCACCTGGATATTTTACTTTCATTCTAAAATGATATTTCTAATGATATTTCATTTTCACTCCACATACAAAATGTTTTCTGAGTCTGTGCTCCTTTGGATATCCTACCCTGAGTCTCTGCCATCATGTTTTAGTCTTTGTTTGCTATAGCCAAACCAGCATTAATAAATACACATATGTGTTCCTCTTGAACTTGAACTTGACCTCATCATGATGGACCTTGTTAATCAATCATTACATTCGATAATTCAAAAATAGTAATTAATGACCTTTTCAGGGTGTGGTGACATTTACCTGTAATTTCTGGGACTTTGGGGAGGCTGAGGCAGGAGAATTGCAAGTTTGAGAGCAGCCTAAGCAACTTAGTGAAACCTTGTCACAAAATAAAAAAAAAATAATAAAGGGCTGGGGATGAGCTCAGTGGTAAATGCCCCTAGATTAAAGCCCCAGTATCAAAATAATATAGTAATAATAATAACAACAACAATAAACATCTTCATAGATCAGACACTGAGACACTGTTTTAAGCATTAAGCAAAGAGTAAAGAACAAAACAGTGACACCCCCACCACCACACACAATTTGCTTATATTATGGTGGAAGGAGAAAGACAATAATAAGTAACGAAATGATGTAGTAGAAGGTAATGTGTTATGAAAAAGAATTGAGCCATGTAAAAGGAAATGGCTCATGTTTGGGAAGTGTCTTGAATTTAAATGGGCAAGACAGAGCAGGGCTCACACCTTGAATTTTGATATGATGAGTATATTTAATGCTGTGCTTTAAACAGAACCTGTTTATCATCTTTCATCCAAGCAATCACCAATTCTGTTTTCTGCGAATGCGCTTTTGTTTCTATTTCTATTGTTATTGTCTTAATTAACCTGTTTCTTTATGTGTAGACTGTCACAAATCTTCCTAACAGGTCTTTATGTCTTGGCAGATGCTTATCAAAACTGTTTTGATAGGGCCGCATGAGAAGCCAATAGCCTGTGAGTGGAAGGGATGTGTGTTAGTTTTAGGTCTGGTCCATTAAAAAAACACTGCAATCCTCTATGTTTTCTTCTATAATCCCCCTACCTTATCTGATAGTTGAATGCAAAAAAATCCAACAGAGGACCAAAAAATCCTAGGGCATAACAGAGCCACTAGATAAAAGAACCAGGTTCTGAATCACTAAGTGGAAGCTGACCCTCTGTCTTTATGTTTATGTAGATGAAAAAATAATATACTAGATTAAGCCACTGATATTTGCTGAAGGACAGGACGACACATTTTAAAATAGCAGAAGTGTCATTTACACTGATATGGCCTCTGTACTTCATATACCATTTGAGACACCACATTAAAATAATTTTTGTTTAGTACCCACTTTAGTTACTCTTTTTTATTTTTCATATTATGCTAAATCTACAACTCTTTTTTAAACCCAACTCTGTCTTTAAATAGAAGCTGCTGGGGGTGGGTGAAAAAAATTTCAACTTGTATACATCTGGCCATGCTAAGGTTATGGCCTCCAGCTTCAGTGAGCCCTCCAACTATACAGCAGTCCTACTGAGTTGCTCTAGGGATGTCGCTCTAGGTAGTCCTCCCATTCTTTATTCTTCTAAAATTGTTGACCATTTCCTCCACCAGTGATTTGCTTCTCCAACTTGAGGAAAACAGAACCCAATAGAGCTCTTATTAATTATCCTGCTATGTAACTTAGAAATTTACTTGCATGTATTCACAATAAAATATGTGTACCTTGTACCTTCTATTGAAGACTACTTATGCCATGGATCCTACTGTTTTTATTATTTTAATACCCTACTTGTTGACTGCATTTTCAGTCTTTACCTCACTAGTGATTCCTCCTTATTTGCATTTAAATACCATCAAGTCTCTCCTGCCTTAGACATAACAAATATACACTCTCCTGAGACCCCATTTTCTCTTGCAATAGGAGGCCCTTTCTCTTCTTTCCTCCATCACCATCTTCCCTGGAAGAGCAGCACCTATACCCTACCACTTACTCTTCCAGGCAGTCTGCCCTCTGTCTCCACTGGTCTTGCCAAGATGCAGAGGAACTTCCTGTTGCTAATTCTAATGGGTAGTTCATTCTCTGAGTAGCATTTGACAATATTGTGGCCACTCTCCATTGAACTCTTCTCTTTCTTTGACTTCTGATACCACTCACTTCTATGGCTTTCTTCCCAGTTCTCTTTTATGAAGTCATTTTTTTAAAAAAACCATATCCTCTGTCCTTTGATCTAATGTTGCTCTTCCTCTGTGTTCAAGTCTCAGAACTTCTTTCTGTTCAACAGAGTCACATATTCTCTGGATGATACCTCCCATGACTTAAGTTATATCTATGCCTAAGCCCAGACCAGGCCGCAATCCCACCATGACACTTTTCAGCTCTCTCCAGAGTCTTTCTACCTTCTTCCTAGTTACTACTCCTGGGACCTAGAACTGTGCCTTGTTGCTTACTGTTCTGTCTCTCTTAGGTCTCATCCCACTTTTAAACTCCTACCTGGGGCAACCAGAATGGTTCTTTAAAACAGGAACACCATTAGGTCACTACTTTAAACTCCTCAGTGGCTTCCTAGTGATGCCTGGAACTTTATTCCTTAAAAATACAAATACTTGAACGTGGTTTATGAAGCATTTCAAGGCCTGCTCCCTACCTCTTTCTTTTATTCTCTTGGCACTTTTCTTTCAGTCTAAGTTCCAGCTCAGCTTGACATTTTTTCAGTCCCTGGAACAAATCTTGCCCTCTGGCTTCAGATCTTTGCACATGCTGGTCTCTTGGTGGGAACCACCCCTGTTTCCTTTGCCTGGCTAACTCTCAATAATCCCATGGGTCTCATTTGGAATTCCATCTCCTAGGGAGCTTTTCCTGGCTCTGTTCTGGGTTGCAAATTACCTTTCATTTCCATTTCAGTATTACTTATCCCAATTTATTGTCCGTACCTGTTAAACTGTGTGTCTTCCTAGCAAACTGTAAACACCATCACATTTCTAACATTCATAGCTGTTCAGAAACTAGAATTGTCTGTGAAAGGACTGACACTCAAACCTTTGGTAGGCGTTGACTTTGATTTTTATAGTTTTGTCATGTTATGTCCTTACTACTCTTCATGGGCCATCTGTTTCAGTCAAACTATTTGATCTTTCTCAAATATGCTCTATGCTTTCCTCTTCTGTGACTTGGATTGTATCTTTTTCTTTGCCTAAAAAAGTCCTTCTCTACTCTACACCTGTGGAAATTATATTCTTGTTTTTAAAGCCCTGTTCTAAAATTATCTTCTCCACAAAGATGTTTTATCACCCCAGGAGAAGAGAATTCTTTCTCTGAATTGTCAAAATACTCTGGACTATTTTTAAATACTGATCATTTATCATCTTAAATGGTAGTTATATCTGTATTTCAGTAAAAGGGTACCTTGAAAGATATCACTCTCTCTTCTCTGAATTCCTATAAGATGTCACTTTTATGGAACACATATGTCTTAGCCTGTTGCTATACATGCACATGACATATTTTCATAATAGCCTTGAAAGTCTTTGCATATTTACCTGGTGTGTGTGTGTGTGTGTGTGTGTGTGTGTGTGTGTAGGACTCTCAAAATATAAAATAAATTATTGACCGCATTAACAAACCAGTTCTTCCTCCATATCTTCTGTCTATCTCCATAGGACCTCCACTTTTAAGCCAAATAGCCTTCTTTTCTGTTCCCTACTTTTCAATTGTATTTTCCCATTTCCTTTTTGTGTGTTGCATTTACAATCTAAATTCATATCTTTAATTGTGAAAATCCTACCTCCTTGGCTCAAATGCTGTCTCTCTGTGATGGTTGACTTAGCGCTTCCTGCCAGGAACACTCTTAAGATGTCTCAGCTAAGGTCCTTGCTCATCAGTTAGTAGACCATAGAAATAATATGGTCAAAATTAAATCACAGAGCGACATCACCTGAACAATACTTTGGTAAGAGTATCCAGTAAATGTCTAGGTGAGGTGTGAGCTGAGAGTGGGAAGCTTAGGAAATCTCCTGCAGTAGCTCCAAGCAGAACTTAACGTAGGCTTAACCTTGACTTGTAGAAGTAGGGCTGGAAAAGGGTGTTCAGGTGTCAGGGCATTATACAAGTGGACTCAGTAGGCATTAGTGTTTTTTAATATTTCCATTAAGAAAGGGGAAGTAAGGTTGCTGGCACCACTAACAGAGAAAGGAACCAGCAGTTTTGCTGGCATATGAGCAGTCTCTGTGGTTGAAGCCAATCTGGCAGGGTACTTCCTGAATCGGTGTACTTTTTCATATGCTACTACAATGCACATATCAAGTATGTTCATCTTTTATGAAATTTTATTCACTACTTACAGTTTCTACATTAAAAATATACTCAACTGGTGAGGACCAGTTGGGTTTTATGCATCGTACAGTGTACATAGCCCCTTACAGAGTGAGGGACTATGAAAGGGTCATTTATTGCCCATCTCTTTTTGATTGCAGGAGCAGCCAGTTGAGGTAAAAGAGCATGGATTTCCAAGTTAGAGAAGTGTGTGTTTCAATTTTGCTTTGGTCACCTAATAATTGTATGGTCTTGGTCAAATGACCTAACTTTCCAGAGTTTTATGTTTTGCTGTGTTTTATATCTGTTTGATTCGCATCAACAACAGCAAATCTAGAGAATTATTTTGAGAATCAAGTGAAAAACATACATAGTGCCTAGCATTGTGCTGGATGTGGTCAACGTGCCCTCCTTCCCCATGGTTGCTATACTTAGAACATAAATATTGGCCTGCAAGGAACAGGATTTGAAGCAGAAGTTACCCGCTTCCTTCTTCAGATGAGAATGGATTAAACTTCCATACATAAGAAATATTACTAGATGAGGGTATATGCTCTGTATTTTATTAATTGCAATTCGGAAATATGTGCCTCCATAACTACTGAAAAATTCTCATTGTACATTCATTCAACACAACTGCATACCTAATTTGTGTACTATTCTTTTGTGAGAAGGATGTAGGTGTGTGTGTGTGTGTGTGTGTGTGTGTGTGTGTGTGTATCTCAAGGTTTATATGCTAAAAGTAAGGTTTTGGAGGCAGAGTAAATTGCAAGGAATTATATTCTCAAACAATTTGAAAAGCAGATTTTTACCAAAGTTAAAATAACTTTGGTAAAAAATAAAATTCTATTTATTTTTTGGTGCCAGGGATTGAACCCAGAGGTGCTTAACCACAGAGCCACATCCCCAGTCCTTTTTTTGTTTTGAGATAAGAGCTCACTAAGTTGCTGAGGCTGCTTTTGAAGGTGTGCTCCTCTGCCTCAGTGTCCTGAATTGCTGGGATTACAGACATGTGTCACCACACCTGCCTAGTAACCAAAGTGATTTAAAATTCTTAAAGACATACACCATCTATCTTGTTTTATAACATCTTTTTCTTAGAATGGGGGAATCATCTTGACCTCTTGAAAGTGAACCATTGTAATGACTGCAAGTTGAGAAGTAAAGCCAGCAAACAAGATTTAGGACAAAATCCAAATCTGTTGTCTTGGTGCTACCTGCTTGGTGAAAGTTCACCTCTTAAACTCTGAGGACAGAACATGTAACAAGGGGCATTTCAGATCAAACTTTGGTCTCCTGTAAATACTTTGAACTGTGTTAACAGATGTTTTCTGAACTCTCAAGTTGAAATAGTCTCAGAACTCAAAGCATGTAACTGTTTCAAGAAACCAAGCATGGTTGCCTGATTTGATTTGTAGTACCAAGTATGCTGGCTTGTACACTGCAGGGGGTTGTAATGTCTGCTATAACTTTATTTCCTTTCACAACACATGTCTGTATTTGGATATGTCTCTAGTTTCTATTCAGGGATGGCTGCTATATGTTTCTAATGACTCTAATACAAGGGGACCTTGCTCTCGTTCTTCCTCTCTTTAGGGGTACTGGAGATACCGGGAAAAGTTCAAGGCCCAGTTGTAAGCTTTGAGTCATTGTCACCATTTCAAAAGACAGTTTGGTCTACTCTTGGTTCCACTATGTGGGAAACATGATAAGTGTTTTGTGGAAAAATGGATGAGGCTCGTTTTGTAGTATTAAACAAACAAAAACAAAAACAAAAAACCCAAAAAACAAACAGAGAACAACTTTCAACATAAGACAAAGACCAAATATAAGGAAGAATAATCTAGGGATTAGACAATGAAAATTTAAAGGCTCTCATGGGCTGCCTGGGAAACTTGTGAGTTGCAGTGTTGGTCATTTATCAACAATGCATTATCCCAAGGGTGAAGGGAGTCTTAACTGGAAGTTGAATGTGTGAAGAGGTGGAAGCAGAGCAGCTCTAACAAGCCCAGAGGGTCTCACTTCAGCCCAGCAGCATCCCTCTAAATTCCAAGAAAAACCCTTGGGAACTTGGGGGGTGCTATGTAGACACCATGGACCCTGACTGATCCCTTAGTTTCCCTCCACCTGTTAAGAAGCCATACAATCCATCATTCATGCCCCCAATTAAAGAAAAGAAAAAAGCAGTTCTTTATTCTGTTTCTTAAGCCTCCCAGATTAAGGGAAAATAACACACCAGATATTCTTCTGATTTTGCTAATTTTCATTATAATTGTTTTTATTATTTTTTAGTTGTAGATGGACACAATACTTTCATTTATTTATTTTTATGTGGTGCTAAGGATCAAACCCAGTGCCTCACGCAGGCTAGACAAGTGCTCTACCACTGAGCTATAGCCACAGCCCCTTATTTTTACCTTTTAGCATCTGAATTTGAAAATCAGCCATCTCTAGTTTGTTTTTCCATCTTATGCTATATATTCAATGAATCTTCAAATTCTCTGGATTCTTCCTTCAAAGTTTATCTGCCCTATGTATCTTCTTTTTTTTTTTTTTTAACCAAAACGTTCAGCTCATACCTGAACTGCTTCAAAAATCTTTCAGTTGGCCTCTTCTCCCTTCCATTTGATAAATTCCTACCAGCTTAATCTTTCTAAACCAACTTTTAAGAACATGTTTCTATTTTGGTCAACAATCTGCACTGGCTCCTCACTACCCCCAGTGGAGATCTACGCACACCCCATGGTTAGGAGCCTGTGACCTCCAGCCCGGTTTCCATCTCTCTCTGACAATTCAAGGACTGAAATTCAAATTGCCAGCAAAGGGCACCACCGTACCATTCTTCAGTCGAATGTCACCTGATGAGTGACACCTCCTCTGACCACTTTATTTAAAATACAAGTCCCCATTTCCACCTTGGCCTTCCAGCTCTCCTTTTATTTGCTTGGTTTTTCTCTACTGCCCTTATCCTCTAATAGACTAATGTTTTACTTATTTATCTTGCTTATTGTCTGTCTCCTCCATCCCCCATTAATTGTAAACTCCTGGGGGGCAGAGGTTTCTGGTTTATTTATTTATTTATTTATTTATTTGTTGTTGTTGTTGTAGTCAAACACAATAACTTTATTTGTATATATTGCTAAGGATCGAACCCAGCGTCTCACACGTGCTAGGCAAGCGCTCTACTGTGGAGCCACAACCCAGCCCCCCGCCCCCAGTGTTTTTTTTTTTTTTTACTGGTGTTTTTCCAACATGTAGAATAGTGTCTAATACATAGTAGGACCCCCAAGAACCTCTGTTGAGTGTGTGAAAGCTGAATGAAGGGAACATGATGTGCTCTCCGGAGCCCAGCCTTTAGGTGTTCCATAACCTCCCCAGGCTGTACCTTTGGGTGCTCCCTGATATGAAATCATATTCCAAACATTGATGTTTACTGCTCCTCTGAACATTTCTTCCTGTCCTCTAGCATTTTATTGCATGTAGCAAATTATTCTTCTCCTCTTTGCATATTCTCAGTAATTCTGCTAGATTTCCACTTATTCCATGAAACTATCCCAAGCCAAATAGCCAACCAGTACCTTTTTCTTTTCCCCTTCTCAAAGAATATTTCTCTATACCACTAATTTAACAGATATATCCTTTATCATGATAGAAAGTATATTCATGTCTGTTGATGTTATTTATGCATAAATTTTTATTTCACTTTTCAAATGTTTATTTTTTTTTAATTTCCCCAACTTTGGAAGTTCCTGGGGACACACTAGGAGAGAGAGATATACAGGTGGAATTCCAGCCCTGGGGTCTACTTTGCTACCTCGAGAAATGAGGGGATGAATACCTCAGCCCCTGGAACCTCTGGTGGCCTGGAAGTGTGTCTTGGCACACCAGTTAGGAAAGCTCTGCTCTATGATGCCACATTCATAGTAGGTGCTCAGAAAGTATTTGTCGAGGGACAGATTGATCTCATGTGATTGTTTTGTTGCTAACATATTCTCTCTCCCTGCAAACGTACTTTATGTGTACATACTAATACTTGTAAAAAAAGAGAGAGAGACAAAAATCTTTATTATGAAGAAATAAAACTTCATTTGATGATGATGACCATTTAAGAGTTAATTAAAAATCAATTGTTGATGGTTGATTGTTGGACACACCAGACACTTTGGAGACTGTACTTGTGAGCAGTGTTTGCACACGTGTTGCTCAATTTGTGAATGGTCTTTTAACCGACATTTTCATGGAGAAATCTGAGTGAGTGAGCAATAAACACACTTTAAAATGCTTAGTCATACAGAACTGAATCTGGGAGTCCCAATTATGTGTACAATCTTGCTGTGCAGCTTAGTTGTTGCTAATTTTTATTTTAAGCACGTTAATTCTGAAAAAAGCATTGTACTCATTGGAAAACATTGTGTGCGAATGTAGTTCTGTGTTAGATATTCAGTGTCAAAGATATCGGGGAAGCTATCACGCAGCTGTAATGCATTGAACAACTAACCTTCAAAGCTTTTTAAAATAGTACCTAGAGGAGCACTTGAGCATATTAGTTATTCAATAACCATTATTAGCATGAAAAAGTCAAATGAGATATGCTGAACTCCATTTTCAAATTCATTTTGTGTTTTTATTTCTAACAACAAATTTTATAGCCAACTCTTGTGAACAGGTGTTAATAGAAGGCTAGGATTAATTTTAAGGTCAATTTTAATATAATTCTGAAAATGAATTAAATATTAACCATCATATACTTATTCATTGAGTCTGAGATAGATACTGGTATCCCTTGCTCCAGGAAATAGTTGTGATCCTGAAAGTGTTCTGAATTTAAATTTTTACAAATTGAACTTTGTTTTATTATATATTAGAAGAACTAGTTCTTTAAGGCCTCCCATTATTAATCTTTTGTACAGTGAATAGGCAAGCTGTAAAATACTTACTTTTCAACTTCAGGATTTCTTTGCATATGCATGTTTGTGTGAGCTTAAAAAATAATAGTGATGTCTAATTTAAACAAAAAAATTAGAAATAGCCACTGAAGTAGCTATTTAATTTCTAAGGCAACTACCTACCAAAGTGTTTTCAGCAGCACCAATTTAAAAATACAATATAATAATTTTAAAATTGAAGTTTGCCTTCTATTCACATTTCAAATCTGCCGCAGACAAAATATTTATTAAAAGCCATATTTTTCATCTAGTCTCTCGTTCTGACATTGTATTATTCTTTGATTTTGTGACATATGTCTCTCCTTCTGAAGCAGCTGTTATAAAAGCTTAATTAGTTTTTAATTAATGAACATTAATGTTGTCTTAACAGTTTTGTAAATTTCTGATCACATCATGGATAGTTTGAGACTTTTGAAATGTACTGTCAGTTCCAAGGTGGGAAGCTAGGAGATTTCTTCAAAAGGAAGCCAGGTTCTCATGCCTCACAAAGGCTACACTGCCACATGGATAGCATAAGTTCAGGAATGTGTCCAAATACCATTGCCAGTTTTTCTTCTCCACTCTGAAGAAATTAGAAATTCTGGGAAATGTGTAAAAGTAGTTAAAAGGTAATACTTTATCCTAAATTGTGTGGAAGTCATGATGGAGACTTCAGATAGGGAAAATGCACTCAAATTTGAGTGATTTTTGTGTTGCCATCAATATTATGTGGAAACAAAGCATATGAATATTATAAAAAAATGGGAATTTGGAAAATTCAGGTGTGGAAATGAGAGAGAGCTGTTTCCATTCCTTGTGGTGGGTGGAAGGCATCATGTGTCAGGTGACCATTCAGTACCCCTCTGCAGCCCTATACAATAGAGCAAAGCCATGAAGTTTCTAGTCTTCTGGAGGCATGGTGGGTGGGAAGTTGTGGTCACAGTGGGCAGCCTGGGGCCCATTTCACATTCATTGGCTCCTAGGCTGCACTGCATCCCGTGTCTTAGAAAGGACAGAAAAGGCAGCCAGGAAGCTTGGTTGCAACATGAAAAAGAGCCCTAATAAGATTGTTCAGTTCCTTTGAAGCAAGGAGTTTGAAACACTACAAAGCCCTAACTCTCCTGACTAATTAGATCTGCAGGGATAGAAAATGAGTTAATGTGGCATTCTTCTGACACAGACACCTGCGGGGAGGTGTCAGTCTGAATGGTATGCAGGTATTGGTAAGGATACAGGGTTAGATAGTAGCTGGCCTGTGGCTTGTGGCAATTTTCACATTTCTGAAACTTTGGATTCTTCGTCTGGCATCTGGGGAAATTTCCAGGTCTTCTTTGTGGAGATGGTCTGAACCTAGGAAGCCCACTCTGCCTCTTGCTCTGCTCGTGAGAACTATTAGGATGGCTTGCTCTTGTCAGTTGGACAATCCAGGCCTCGAAAGGACTGTACTGGTTTGGGGGGACTCAACATGTCACCTCAGACGGTCTCTAAGGTGGCTTCCATATTCTGCGTGTGGGTAAGGGGCAAGGACAGAGCAAAGAGGTGGAACACATCCAAACCCAGAGCTGAGCACAGGCATTCCTTCATGCCACTCTTGACTGCAGAGCCCAGGGGCAGTCACCCAGCCGGCTCTCTGGAGACACAGATCTAGTTCAATCCATACAATGTAACACAAGCTCTAGCTTTAATTCAGTGTCCAGAAAGTCATTTCAACCTAGGGAGCGCAGATATACTACCTCATAGCAGAGTGTCTAAAAATATTTATTGAGAAGATATCTGTTAAAATTTGTTGAGATTATAATTATGGCAATAATTGTTATCCATTTATTAATGTCATGCCACAAGGGTTGGTTATAGGATTTGATATAGAAATAAAAATACTCTAGAAGGAAGCCCAGTTTTAGTGAGTGCATTATATTTTTATCAATCATCACAAGGTTTGTACTTAAGGAGAAAACACATGTTTACCAGTACATAAACTCTTAGCTCTGCTTTAGTTAACTGTACTCATAATCCAGAGGGCTTTTCACCAGAAAATTTGGATTATAAAATAATGATAATCTGTTATTCAATTGTGTGTCTTAGAAGGTATTAATGTAGGGTAAATGGATCTTCTCAACTTTTTTTTTTCTTTTTAATTGATGAAGCAAAGTACCATTCAGCAAAGTCTATTTTTAAAAGCATTTATTTGGGTGACAGTCAATCCCAAACTAAAGAATATGGAAAAAAAATAATAACAATTAAGAAAACAAAAAATTGCCTGTAGGTTAATATATATAGGAAGAAAGGAGGTCTTAACAATTGTTATGCATGTATGATTAAAGCAAAACCTGTGTATAAGTTCTGATGTAAAAGTGACAACCAGGTATCTTAATGACTCACTAATGGAATAAACTGGACATCTTAGTGGGTATTTGTCTTGTACTGAAATAACACGCTGGTCTAAGTGGTCAAGCCCCCACAAACTATGGCTGGAGGAACTGGTACTATAGAATCAGGACCCAGCTTTAGTTCTGCCAGGAGCAGTGACCTTGGGTAAATAACATGAGTGCTTGCTTCCCCATCTGCAAAAGGACCAGTTGAATCAGATGATCTTTGTGGTCCCAAATGAGCAAGGAAAGATCCTAGAGATTTGCAGCCTAGGATGGTGAGAGGAGCAGATGGAAACATTTTATCTAGTCAACCTTACATTCAAAGTCCACAAAGACCCCTGTGAAGATAACTGATGACAGAGTTAAATAGAAAAAAGGTTCAGTTTCAAGTCTTGGATTATCAAAAATGTGGGCAAGTCAAATTTTAGCATAGTAGGTTCCCTTATTCATATAATAAGAGAGGCAGTCTGGACTTCAAAATTTCCTCCTAGTTTCAATGGTTAAAAATTATTTTTGAAGGAATTTTAGACAGCAGGTTTTAATCCAAATAATATTTATACCCATTGAGTGAGTTAAAAGCTAAAAGAATTAAAAATGTTGTTGAATGCAGCAAAGAATACTGCATCAGAAATAATCTTAGTCTGAATGATTTTCTAGATTAAAAGATTCAGTGTGATAAATCTTTCTCTAACAGCAAAGAAATTTTTTAATAGAGAAGATCTCCTTAATTTTCTTTCCTTTATTTCTTTTTTTGTGATATAACAACAACAAAAAAGAGAAGGTATTATGTAGGGTAAATGGATCTTCTCAACTTTTTTTTTCTTTTTAACTGATGAAGCAAAGTACCATTCAGCAAAGTCTATTTTAAAAAGTATTTATTTGGTTGACAGTCAATCCTGCTATTATTATAATGGTTGCATTGTTTCTGTGAACTAGGATAAATCTCTCCCCCAAAAAAGTGCTCATAGAGATATCCAGGAAGAAAGGCGAATATATTGTTGGTTCAAATTATCCCAAATAGCAGAAATGCAGTCTGTCATTGGTTTAAGACAGCCCTTAGTATGGATTTTAGAAAGTCACTCACTTTGGCAATAGTTCTGTTAGTAACTTAGTGTGTTTTATGCTTTAATTAACTCAAGACAAATTTTTGGAAAAATTCAGCTCAATCAGAAAGAAAGTAAGCATTTTCAAATCTTACAGTTAAGACTTCAATAGTATGAGAGCAAGTTTAGAAAACATTTTTATTAGACAAATTATGTAGACAAATTATACACAGAAAGCTCTGCCACTCATAACTGAGGCCTCCAAAAATGTTTTGTGTATTTGTATAATAGGCAATACATCAAAATAAGCCTATTTTAAATATTGTACATGGTTAACAGTTTGTTGATAGCTAAAATCACTGCAACATCTGGTATGTCCCTATATAGCTCATTGTAAAGATTTTTTTTTGTTTTGTTTTAAAATCAGAATTGTGAATGAGATCATGAATGTTACAAGGGAAAGCAAGTTGTGCATGCACTTAGGTACTTGTTACCCTGGAAACAAAATGGTTTTTGCATGATAAGAAATTTCTCTGCCTTACACAGTAGACAATATTTGAAGATTTAGTACAAAAACAGTGACAGTACAAGGTGCTCCCCAGAACAGAATTAGCATCAAAATATAATATGCCTTAAGAATATACCTCTTAATTTCTCCTAAAGCAAATCACATAGGTTGATTCCTATCTCGATCCTAGCCATGGAGTGAATTAGCTTAAAATAAGTGCATGGCTGCGTAAAAACACAGGATAAGTTCTTGCTGCCTACTTACCACATTTTAATTTAAGGATTACAAATGAAGTTCTTTCTACATTTCTAACAGATAAGAATGCTACTTGAAAAGGGTTGTGCCCAAAGAGGCACTGCTTTTGCTGTTGTCCTTCTATACACTTGGCACTAATGTTAAAAAATACATAACTCCTCCAAATGGAACTGAACGTATAAAGGGGTAAAGATGAGAGCCCAGCGTGGTAATTACGTTTTTTTTCTTTAGGGTAATGGATGACATAATTAAGGCCACATCAATACTTCTGAAGGGCTCCCATTCCTCCCCAACTACTGTTGTTATATTGATTGGCTTCCTGCTTTGGAAGAGGATTTTTAACCTTTTATGATCTATGCTTAGACTCCTATGGAGCTCTAGGTACTGTAGTGGATATGATTCAGCTAATAGCATTTTCCATTTAGATAATTAATTAAAAGTAAAATTATCAAGGTTAGCTTTATACACTGCTGAATAACAAATGCAAAACCTATTCAAATGAATTACATCTAGGAACAAATATTAAATCGCCCTGGATGCTTTAATAACAAAAGTATAAAATATTCTCTGTTGGCAAACAATGCGAGTCAGAATAACATTAAAGCAACCTGCCTTTTCTAACTGAAAAGACCTCCTGCACTATACATAGTTCCTGTATACAATACTTTTTTTTTTAAACTAAAGCTTTATTAAATGAATTGCAATAGCAATGGCTGCCTTTTTATATATATACACATTATATAGGTGCATATATATGTATATATATATGAGATACTAAGTTATTTAACACAATAGAGGCTTCTGCCATATGATAAAGTTTACTGTACATAAGAAAAAACTTTTGATACTGTACAATCACATAAAGGTCATATGCACTGTTGCAGTGCAAGAGTAGTTTTAACTGTAGTCTTGACTGGCATATTAATGGCTTTTTGTAATCCTACAAAATTGCATTCTGATATTGTGTGGCCTGAATGGTCTTGAAATTGTTTTATAAACACTGCAGGGATTGCCTTTGGTCCACAGTTAAAGGACACTCAACAGCAGTGGAGCATTATATGGATGCAGCAGAAGAATGTAAAAAGACTGAAGTTATTGCAATTATATTTTTAAAAATAGAGAAATGTTATGTAAGAGGCCTTGATGTAAAATTAAACCTGCATATACTTTTAGTATACTCAGTGCACATTTCCTAAACTTGAAGTACAGTATATGAAAAGCAGACTAATAGGATCCTAGAATACTATATTCTGGGGGAACAAGTTGAGTAATGAAAAAAAAATGGAGGGAAATATACGAGAAGAGAGCGGGGGAAAAGAGAAATAAACAGGGAGAGAAAGGAAGGAGAAGGTGGGGAGAAAGAACTAGAATCATTACTAATAATCCTGATTTTTTTTTTAAAGTTACATCCATGTTAGTCCCACAATATTACAGTTGCTCCTTGCAACGGGAGTCCTAAAGAAGAAACAGTGAAGAGATTTTGTTTGATGCTCATATGGAGGTGCCTCGGTCTGGATCATTACCCAGATTGAGCCCCAGGGTAGGAGTCGGTTGATAAGGAATAGATGACATTGTTTTTATAGGACTCCTGAAAAAGCCCCCATTAGGTGCCCTGTGCCTAAAAGGGCCAGTTCGGTGCTCAGGCACGTTGCCAAAAGCGAAACCAGAGGCCGCTTTAGCTGACAGTGTGCGGCTAAGAGTCTGGATCTGCTCTGGGATAAAGGTTGTTGTGGTGATATGAGTGTTCCTGAAATCACTGATTTGCTCCAGTGCTTGTCGTGTTGGCAAAGTGTCAATGTCCAGAGGGGTCAAGTCAATTGACGAGGTGGAAAACTGTTTATGGGGGCTGTCGTCATCTGTGCACAAGCTATTTACACGTCTATGGAGGTGCTCCAGGTCAATTTCCTTGTCATCCTGGAGATGAAGAAAAAGAAAATAAGGTTCTCATCAGTACTAGCTTCCATGGTTAAAAAAAATTAAATAAATAAAAAAAGAAAAGAAAAGAAAGAAAGAAAAGGAAAAAGTAGTTCAGCAAACATGTAATTAACTGAACTTTGGGGTTTATTCATTTAACAAATATTTATTGAGCACCTAATATGAGTCAGGCACTGTGCTTATTAGCTTCTGGGAATACCAATATGATTCTGAGATAAATATATATATTTTTCCAGTGAAAAGTCTAGAATGAGCATACACCACATGCAACTAGAAAGATCAGAGAGTTGTAGAAGAGTGTTACCATTCTATATAAGACAGGCCCGGCAAAACCGTATGAAGGAAAAGTATGGTTTTGGCAACTCCCTCTAACCCCTCCACCTCTTCTTTATACATAGTTCCTCTCTTTTCAGTGTCTCATTCCAAATTGGAATTTTGATCCTTTCCACCATCTAGTTCTAACCTTAAATTTTCATTCTTAGAGAAAAGGGATATGATGTGCTATTTCATACTAAAGTATTAATGACTATTAAAGTGTTATTTCTTGTAGGCCAGCGATATGTAAGATTTTTTTAGACAGAGAAAAAGAGAACCAATTTCTAATTGAGATTTCATTTACTTAAGGTATCTAGCATACGAATCAGGCAATATGGTGAGGTCAGCAGGATGTTTAGAGACCTCTTCAAGTCAGGACAGGGAATGATAGATAGTTTTAATTTAGGGTCAGTTTTATGGTACATGGCTCTAAACCAAGGATGCTTTTAAGCTATGCTAATGATTTTTTATAAGAAGGCACTTAATAAACAAAAATGAAGTAAAACCTCAGATTTTTAAAGATGAAACCTCTCTTAAATCCCTTAGTATTTTCATTAAATGTGAGTATTAAAACCCAATATTTGAAAAAGTAGAGCTATCAAGAAGGAAAATTGTCCATGTTATCACTCTTATTTATAGCCAAGCTCAACAAATTAAATTTGTGAGGGTTTAAAAATATCTATTAATCATAAAAGGAGAAAATATTTGTTCCTAGGATTTGGATTAGCTGTCACGAGTTAGAATGGGGTCTGCATTTTTTTTTCATCATGCTGTTATGGCGCTCCTCAGTGAAAAATATTTTGATGTGCATCACTGTTTTTCCTTCTTCTTTCTCATTTTAAAATCCAATAAAAATATCCATTAATGCAATATTATCACTGAGACTTTAGAGGGTTGAGACATATAATTTTATGGTTCCCACAGCAACTGTAATATAGTCATCCATCAACAGATATAATAATGCAAAAATTTAATATCACATATAGTAATTCAAAATATAAGGAGCTTGGGGAGTCCTTAATTTTTAGATTTTTGAGAATATGAAGTCTCAGCTATAATGCTGCATTAATGTGGTCTTTTGCATTGAATCAACGTCAACAGAGATACCAGAAGCTTATTCCACAAAGAAAACAGTACAATCAAACCTGATTAATTTTTAACTCGCTCTCCACTTATTTAGAAAGGATGATCACACAGGTAGCAAGCTAAGATTTATCTTGGCTGAGCCAAGCTTTTCCTTGAAATGATGCTGATCAATTTTTCACGTAAGGTGGTAAAGATAGAGTCCTTAGACTACTTAAGAAAACAGCCCGTTTGAAATAATACATTAAATGTGTAAAAATCTATATGAAAAACAGAAGTCATTTTAATTTGTGCATCAAAGCAAATCCTCTCAGGATTTGCTCCAGTCCTCAGTTAGCCAAGTTCTAGTTAAAGAAAGTTTAAAACTCTCTTTTGAAACTATTCACCAGATCAAATCGTATAACAAATTCAGGTTGTTTTCCATTTCAATTTCTGAAATTTTAGTGAATGTAATTTCATTTTTTAAAAAAGATTCACCTTTTGGTCCAGTTGAAACAACATAAATGAATCAAATAGTTTATTTTAACTTTACATTTTCTCTGGTAACTTATAAACCCCATAATTTGTAATGAAAACAAGGCACGTGGTACTTTAAAAGAGACAGTATGTGTAACTCTGCAGTTATTCTTTCATATATCTAGAAAAATTTAATATGGCCCTGGAACTAAGATGGCTCAGGAGAAAAGGAGAAAAACAGAATTGTGGATGATTCCTTGATTATATCTGGCAAGCTTGGGGTCATGAAAGAACCCAAATCACAGGACAACCCTACAGATCTATACCTGTAATAGATCACCAGTGGCGATGAGAAAATTCTGATTATTTTTCACTATAGCATTGCATTTTTCAGGCCTAGTCTTAGAAACCCAAGTAAGTAATTTATCTACAAGTTAAATAACTAATTTAAATAAAATGAAATGGTGAGCATCATTATAAATTGGTCAAGGAAATCACTACCTTTAAAAAAATCACTGAATTAAAGTCTATCCTGAGATTGAGAAACATTTCAAAGAGCCTCATGACACATGCTTTGTCAGTCTTTGAGATACTATAGTCTGCTCTCCGCTTATCTGCTAGGGCCTAAAATGGAAATTAGTCGTGGCCTTATCCATTTCTCCATTCACTCAAATTTATTTTCTGTCTTCAAAGAAAGACGAAACAATGACCGCCCCCAATTCATTATCCTTTTCCCCATGGCCAGCCTGCCTGGAGTGATGGCCTGCTTGTTGGTTCAAGTCAGAGCCGAAGCTCGTCAAGTACCTCTTTGGATGGGACCCGGGAGCCTTTCCTCTTGCTCCACCAGGTCTCCAGCATGGCTATGAAGCAAGACAGGACGATCCCCGCAGCCAGGATGCAGAAGACCCCCGCGAAGCTCTTTATGTCCAGGGCGCCTCCTTTCTGCTTTGTGTCCACTGAGGAGTACAGGTCACACTGGCCATTCTTAGGCCACCATTTGTGCTTCAAGATGTCCATGTCGCCACTCTGCTGAAGTTCCAGGATCCTTGGGGTCAAGAACACAACCCATGTTATTGCAGACATAGTTGTTGCCTTCTCCATGACAGCTCTGATTTCCACCCCACCTCTAAAGGATGGTGGCTGCGGGTGGACAGGAATCTACAGATCAGCTTATAGGTGGACTATGAGGAAACTGACCATGATGGCTCTGGTTCTATAGATGAGGTTGTGCTGCGGGACTTTTTGCCCATTTTCACCCCTCCCTCCCATTCCCCTCCTCCCTCCTTTCCTCCTTCTTTTGGTTTTATTCTATAACTAAATACTCCTGTCCCTGGTTTGGTGCAGTGGCTTTCTACAATTACATTTCAGAGGCCCTGTTTTGATGTGGTTTCAAGCTGCTGCAATTCTGTGTGCCTTTCCTACACACAGAAGGATCCTCTGGATCTTAATGCTTTTATGAAGAACGTTTTGCTGCTTTGAGCAAGATGCTGGCGTAATGTCGCCCGGCATATGCTACACACATAGAAATTCAATTAAAAAGACTTCTATTATTTAACACAGTGTGCAAGAAAGCCTTGGGACAAGTTTGAAGTTGATAAAATACATCATTTTTTGTTTTTTCACACAACTGATCTAGTTTTCCTTTTAATGCCAAAGGGAAAGAAATCTCACCTTGGAGAACAAGAAGAAAAGCTGACCAGAGGCATTCAGAAGTAGTTCAATTCAAATAAGAAATGCCCTTCTTCTTCATCTTTTCTCTCCACATTCTGGGAGTAACTGCAAAGACTGCAGCTTTTTAAAGTGTGATTCTCATTGAGGAATTAGTCTCACTTCTGAATATTCTTTGGGCTCTATCCAATACCTGCCTGGCCTGCCCCTCCTCCAGCGATGCCCCTCCTCAGAGGCCCAGGTTATATACGGTCCAGAGTGTGCATATCCTCAGGGTTCTCTGGAATTTTCTGGCGTAATAGCTCAGTGCTCTTTCAGTTATATTCCTAGGATGTCCTCCTGAGAGCAGATCTTATTGTCACAAAGGTACCAAAGACATACGTGGTAGTGTTAGAGTGAGCACAGAGCACGGTTGTGCAAGCTCAGGTACACACAGCTTTGAGCAGGGGAACCTTCCCATGCAAGACATGGCTGGGGGTGGGAAGAGAGGGACCCAGAGGCCATCTCCTTGTGCTCCTGTGTCCTACCTTTGTAATCTCATCCTGGGTCTTGGATTCTTTGGGGTAAGACTGTTTAAAAGGTGAGGGAAAAGAACTAGGCCAATTTGGAAGGAGTAAATCACCCAACTTTTGGTGACACATAACCTTTTTACCTGTTTTTATAACCAGCCTGGGGCTAGAAAATTGAGGAAAATGATAAAGGGAAGGACACTGGGGGTGGGATCAACTTTTAACTTGATTTAATCAAGAGTGAGACCAGCTCTAGGAGAATCTCTGTCTCCATCTATCATGGAGAGCTGGTCTTCAGCTCTGTTAACTCCCATGGATACTGCAGGACTGACAGTGCCCTTGAGCCTCCCCAACAGCCTGGGCTTTTCCTCCTTGCTTCTTGTGAAATCAATCTGCCTAATTTCCCATCACCTCAGAATGTTTCTCAAAAGGGGCAATTAATTGATTAACATCATTCACTAAAATAATTGTAGGTAATAATGGGTTCTATGTCTCCTGTATTACAGTCTTTATCCCAGATAAATTCATTTCCTTTTCCAGAATTCCCCAAAGTGTATTCCCCAGGACACTAGTACCTAGAAAGCCTCTGCAGGAAAAGGGCTCTGTGGTCATTAACTCTGAGAAGCACCTTCTTGGAAGTATACCAGGATGCTAGCCTATGGACTCTCCAAGACCACTTGTGGAAAAGTAAGCCTGTATGATTTTGTTGAACTCAGCCTTTCCCATACTCAACTTCCATTTCCCTTCCCCCATTTTCCTCCCCAAGTAACACATATTGAGAACACACAGGGAAACAATTTGAGGAATACACTTGAGGAATAATGTCTTGATCCAAAGAAGAAACTACCTGTGGGAATTTCTGGTACTGTACTAGGATCATACAAATACATAATTGTAGCATCAAAGTTACTTGCTTGGCCTCTTCATGAATACCATTTAAATGATGGTAATGTTGCTAATGAATGGTATAAAATTTCAGTTATGAAAGATGAATAAAATCTAGAGATCTACTATATAACACTTTGCCTATGGACAACAGTACTGTATTATATTCTTAAAAATTCAATAATAGGTTAGCTCTCATGTTAAGTGCTATACCACAACAATAATGAAACGAAATGGCAAATCCTTTATGTGTTTTCACTTGGTTGTCAGGACACCATTTTCCTTCAAGGTTGAAGGAAAAATGTAATCATGTTGGGACAAATAATTATTCTTAAATTTGTACTTATAAGTATGTGTAGGTATAAAAGGGACTGACATCAACCTTTGCTTAATGAGAATACAATTGTCTCTCAGTATCCATGGGGGATGTATCCTGGGTTCCCTTACAGATACCGAAATCTGAGGATGCTCAAGACCCTCATATAAAGTGGCTTAGTACTTGCATATGACCTACAGGCACCCTCCTTTATGCCTTTAATCATCCCTAGATTATTTATTACCTAATAAAAGGTAGTGCTGTCTATAAATAGTTGTTAGACTGTATTATTTAGGGAATAAAATAATTAGAGAGTCTGTACATATTCATTACAGAAAAACTTCTTCTTTTCTATTTTCAACCTGAATCTGTGGGTGTGGGGCCCATGGATACGGAGGCTGACAATTATCTACACACAAAACGAAACCCATTTTTACTGCTCTCCTGCTCCTCCTGCTCCTCCTGCCACTCTGCTATTGGGTTTCTGTGAAAGTGTGAGATTTTCCCCTCGTGACACTTATCATCGTTTCACATTATTTGCGGTCATTTGATCAATGCCTGATCCCCTTTCTGGAATGCGTACCCACCCCCCACACACACTCCCCTCACAGAGCAGGTGTATGTTTATTGATGACTATGCCTAATTCAGTTTTAGCAAAGGAACTCTGTCCTCAGATCCTACTTTTCCCCCCTTATCATTGAAGCCATTTTGTAATTTGTTCCGTGTCCTTCTTATTCATCTGTCCATTCAATAAATATTTCAAGAGGGACTTCATTACCAGGCATTTCCTTGGGTACAAGATTTCTTCTAAAACGTGATTGCACATCCAGTCAGAGCAGCCTAGGCAACATTGTGAAACTTTTTTTTTTAATGCCCTCACTTCATGTCCACTTATTCTATCATTCATTCAGGGGTTGATGACTGCCTACTCTGACTCCTCAGGGGTATCTGAGATCTCCATGATTCAACTTACTACCTCCTTATTTGTTCTCAACATGGAAAATGGTTCAGCTTTAAGAACAGTTACCAAACTCTACATTTTATATTTCACCCATTTCAATTCTATTAGGAGTCAAAGGTGATAAATCAAAGAATTCATTTTATTGCAGAATTTTTAAATTCAGAGAGCTGAGTTCTCTAGGAGCCTTCTGGTATAACCCAGGAGCTGCGAGGAGCTCTTTCTAAGGTGGATCTTACCATCACAGCAGCTCAGGGATACACATAGTAATTGGACTACAGGGTCTCTCAGTGCAGCTCTGACCAGCCCACAGCAGATTCCAAGGAATGTAGGCTCTTCCAGGCTATTGTGTTGGAAGAGAATGAAAAGATTCCCTGAGCCAAGAGTTTTGTCATAAAAGCTCGCTACAAAATCCAGTGCTCCTGGAAATTCCACCAGAAAGGTCTCTCCACACCCTCTTTTTAATTATTTAACAAAAACTTGACTTAAGGATTAGGTAAAGTAAGTTAGTAAAATGTAATTTCTATAATCAGCAGAAAGATAAGTTCTCTTTCAAATCTTCATGAGAATCTGGCCCTTTAAATGAAGCTTAACAACATCCAAAGGAGAGTTTTCCCCTTTAATTATAAGCAACAGTGATATATGCCCATAACAAGGCAAGAAACTAGTTGCAAAATTCTTGGTGAGGGCCAGGAACACTTTCTGGCTGGGTAGAGTGACATTCTTTTGTTAAGTGTGTGATTTCCACAAGGTGGCAGTCTTTGCTCATAGAGAGCAGAGTTACTGCGGTTCACCTGTGGGCTTGAGATGCATAGTGTGGACTTCTTAGCGCTGTAAACATTTACCTATTAGAAACAAAATTAGCCATTAGACTGATGAACAACTGGATGGCTAAAACATTTTCTTGAAGTGCACTCAGAAAAACTCCTTCCATTCATACCCCGGGGTGATGGCAGCGCTTGCTCTTGAGGAATTAATGAGTCCACGTAACAAAAAGCATTTGCTCACTGCGTGGCATATGGAAGGCGACCAACAGTTGAAACTAGAATTATTATTGCCAGCATGTGTGACTATTGTTCTTTCTTTGGACCTGTTCTGGTGCATTCCTCTTAATGGAGAGTTATATGCCCCTTCGAATCAGCAAATGATTGATTCACTGACAAGAACATTGCCTTTTCTTCTTTTGCCAAAAGTATAAAAATATATGTGATCTCACTGAACAGAAAAATTTTAGAAGTCTATAAAACCTAACTGCAGTTTGAAAATGGTTAATAGATCAATCCTACATGCATAGCATTTTCTATTGATAAAAATGAGCAAATTTCAGGGGAAGGCAGCAAAGAAGCAAAAGATCCTTCTTTCATATTCAAATAAAAACATTCAACAGGCCTCAGTGTCATCTTGTAAAGCTTTGTACTTTGAAGATAAGAGCCTCATTTGTGCATGGGACTTGCCCCGAAGGTTGGTCACTTGCCATCTTTAATTGTTAATATAGGAATTGATTTTCAAGTTATTTGTAACAAAAAGGATGAGATGGATACAATTTTTTAATCCTACATAGGTGACAGATTTTGCCTTTGAATAATACAGCTGTCCATAGGTTCCTTTCAAGTTTTATTGGAGTCATAGCCCTTTGGTAAATTCTTGCTGAGCTGACTCTAAAAAAAGTACTGATTATTTGAGAAAAATGACACTGCCTTTCCAGTCATTTCTACTAGGAAAAGACTTAGGGATGATCAGAATCTTCATTTTCTTTCTTTTTTTTTTTAATATGGGCAAAATCCTTTTCTCAGGCCCTATTTGTAGGAACTCCTGTGACTCTCATAATAAGATTTCCCATCTTCTGGTAGCACAAAATATTAGAATGAAAAAGAATATAGACATTATTTCTTCTATCTTTGTCTCCCCATGCCCATTTTATGGATGAGGATACCAAGGGATACAGAGCATAATTCCCCACATTTTTTAAAAATATTCAACACAAAATTTCACTGCTATAGAAATTAAAAGACTTTTTTTTGTGTGTGACTCATGCTGCCAGGAAATAGTTGACGTGGGGCTAGAATTCAGGTCTGTCTTCCAACACTTTTTTCTCCATTACTTCACACGGCCTCTAATTAACTTTTTAAAAAAATAGCGAATCACTTTTAGATTTAGAAGTCTGTTAGACCCTGAGGAAAACTGTCATCAATACATTTCCTCTAGAACAAACAATATAACTGTAGTGTGACTGCAAATTTATTCATACCACGATTTGGGTGTGCAAAGAAAATGTGGCTTTTCTTCATAGCCTCATTGATCTTCCTTAGTAGCACTGTGGCCACTGAGCAGTGGGGAAAAAACTAAATTTAGCTCAATAGGATTTAAAATTTAATCTGATCTAATAATTTAACATGGCTCTAGCTTTAGCTCAATCTACTTAAGAGAATTACTCAGTACTTCTGAGATAGGAATTTGGGATAAAGGGAGAGATACTGAGTCTCAAAGGAATGCCCATAAACCACAGAAGAGGAGGAATACCCATGAACCACTGAAATGCAGAAAGCACCCACCAATTACAACTCTTGAAGACGTACCCTTTGTCCGTGCCCTTGACCTGTGACCCTGAACCATAAGGGCAATGAGCAAGAACAAGGAAAACTGGCACCAAATCCTGAAACTCCACCATGGCTCCCCCTTTAGTCAGCCCCTACCACCAGCCCTCTATAAGTACTAGCACCCCACACCACTTAGGGGCTGTCTCTCCTTCTGCAGACAGGTATCCTTCTCCCTTGAATGTGTATTCATTGCTTTCCTCCAAAGGTATCTCTCTCTTGAGATTGCCCCCATTCTTCCTTGAATGTGTATCCAATTCTTAAATAAACCTATGTCTATGTCATTGATTGCCACATTCTGAAATTCTTTTCCGTTACCTATGCCAATAACTACGCTGGTCCTGAATCAATTTTTCTTTTTTTCTCTGGGAACTCCTTGGACCTCTTTGGAGATATGTCTTTTCCTATGACATTTTCAATTCTTTCTCTTTCCCCTTGTTCTTTTCCAAGATGGCATTAGGATTTATGGAGGTCACAGTTATTTCCCCCATCTTGGATTGGGGGTGGTGGTGGGGGTAGGGGATGCTGGTTCCTTCTCTGTTCTTGGACTTCCTTGGGCAGCTGTCCTTCAAAGTGAGAGTGGTCTGGGTCCAATCTTTAGACAGTAATTGGTAACAACTGCAGCTAAGGTCTACAGAAGTGCTAGGTCTGGTCAAGTTGGCTGATATAGGGTGGTAATGTAGGGCTCCCTTCTGAACCTCTGCCATTTTCATCATCTACCCCTGATGATTCTGCAGTGCTGCAGATCCTATTATAGTGTCACCCTGTCAGTTACTTTGAATGGTCCCAAGGTGGGTCCATATGTGCTAATTAGCATTCCCACCACAGGGGAATAAGAGAGACCTGGGGATGAAGATTGAAACTTTGCTTTTTCCTGACCACATGGCACTGATTTCTCACTCATCCAAGGTCTTCTCTCTTGGTATAGAGCCTGGTGGGCCCTGGGGACTCCTCACAGAGACCCTAACAGGAAGGGAAGGAAGTCCTAGACCCTCTCTTCTACCTTTTCAGTGTTTCAATCTAAGAACCTCCCCTCATTCATATCCCACCCTGCCCTCATAGAACACTGGTCAGAAGAGGTAGGCTCTCCTGTTTTTCCTGAACATCCTACTTACATCCTAAGTCTTCCAGATTCTCAACTCATCGTAGTGAAAGAGAATTCTCGTTACATAGTGTTAGAAACTCTATGTTTCTAGGTATTTCTTCAATTTGGAAGTATTGAGGCTATTTGGCACTAGGGATGGGTGAGGATATTTTATCTGGGGGGGCAAAATATTTTATCTGTACATATAAGTTTCATGTGACTAAAATTAAAAAGATATTTAGATAGAGCCCCATTATTCAGTAATGTTTAATATCCATTATCACTGAGAAAAATACTTGGGAATATATTTTAAAAAACGATCTTTTGGTACACTGAGTAGATCTATTTTGGCTCACAATACACACATTTTGAAGTTCATTTGCTTGGTTTTTACAAAATTTCCTTCTCTGTGGTTGCTGAGAACGAGTTAATAGCATGCAAATGATTTAAGAAAATAGCAGCTCAATAGATTTTCCATTTATTCATTATTTCTTTCATTCTTGTCTTAGAAAATGTAGGTAAATTTTAAGTGAAGCCCAAGCACAAGAGTAAGATTTAAGCAAGTAAGTATAGTGGCACTCTGATTGGCATATCTGGCAACACAATTTGAACAATCAGATGTGTAAAAACAAATTCTATTCATTTCTTGTGAATGAGGCACCCATTGATTATTTCTCTTAAGTAAAAATCTCTTCATGATCTGTTAGTAGCATTAGATGCAACAAATATTTATTGATAACATTTAGTGCTTCAGTAAAACCAAATAGCCACGGGGAGATTCTTAGAAGTTTTATCTTTTGCTTTAATTGGACTTTTAACTAATTCTTTCAACTAGTTGAACCAAATTTCAGCTGCTTAAGTCTGATCCACTAAAATTACCTAAGATTATACAGGTGAATAGTATTTTTTGGCATTTTCAAATAACTCATGAATGGTATATTTTAGATCAAGGGACAGCAAACACTTAAAATTAAGGTACAGATAGCAAATATTTGAGCTTTGCATGTCATGTAGTCTCCCTGGCAGTGACTCAACTATACTTTTATACTGTAAATGTATCTCTAGACCATATATGTAAATGAAGGGCTTTATTTATAAAAACCAGGAGTCTGATTTGCTGAGCTGATTTAAAACTCACAGAACAAATAGCTTTGATGAACATGATGAGTTTCCATATCATTAATAACATTATTGAAGTTCAGAGGGATTAAATGACAGAGTCAAAGTTAGGTCATTAGAAAGTATCAGCCTATTTCAGAGCCAGAGATTGTAACTCATTCTAGTGATCTTTTGAACATGTCTTAATTGACATATAGCAATTCCCATTATTTGTGCATCCTTAAGTGAGTACCAAGTGATCTTGTGACTTTGTATTTAGCCACATTGAGAAAAATTTATTTATGCACTGTATCAACATAGCAGTATAATCCTCCAACTGACTTTGGATTTCTTTGGTTTTCTGATTATCCTATAATACAGCTGAATATTGGGATTGAGATTGGGACCTCCCACATTCCTGAGTGACTGACTGCCTTATTTGAGATCAGGTAGTATTTGTCAACTGAGGTTTGTGTTGGCTGAATCATTTTTCCAGACAATGGCATCTTTAGCTTGAGATCAAGGGGGTATCATCAGATATGATACTGCTAAAAAGAAATTGTAAGGAAACGATTATGATTGGCTAAGAATGGATAAGGCAATTGACTGATGTAGAAAAGCTGATGCCTCTTTTAAAAAAATATATAAAACTCTTAAAATTATGTTTGAAAGTATATAAATGAATTAGATTTTTGTTGTTGTTGTTAGTAAAGAATTACCATGAACACTTAATGAGAAAGACACCTGTTAGTATTGGAAAGGATCTGGGAGAGGAGATCATATTTCACTTCTGCCCAGGGAAGTGAAAAGGACTGCCCAGCTCCCTGCTGCAGTGCTGGATCCACAGGACTGGCTTTAATTATGAGCTCAGTTATTGTTGAAGGATGCTACACAGCAGAGACCTGTATAAAAAAGAAAGTTTCCTGTGTTGCTTCCAACCTGATATTTCACTTTCAAATTGGAAAAAGATAATTTGATAAAGTCTTTAATTGGTCAGATCTGGTTTTCTTATTCAGAAACCAGTATCCATGACCTTATTTAGTAACTAGTGTCTTCCTAAGGCATTCATTTTCCTGTGGCTGGAAATGAACCGTAAACTTTATCCAGAATATCTATTTTCCAGAAGAATGCATGCATGATACTATAAATCTTGGAAGGCATTTATCAAAAACATGGCAAATTATTTGATTTACTTCATAAAAGATCCTTGTGAAGGAAGAATTACTGTTTACCTCTCTCCTTATTCTTGTAAGGAGCTTTAACAGCGTTGATTGAAAAGAGTTCTCATGAGATGGAGGTTCAGAGGTTAAGAAAATGTCCCAAGGCCAAATGGCTCTCAGACTCAGGGCTCCTAGCTGCCTTTTATTTGAATACACCATAGACATCTTCATTATCCATAAAGAAAACCTATGTAAGTGGAAATCGTTCCTTTCCTTCCTGCTTCTTTATGAGCTGAGAGTTTGACTACTCAAGTCCCTTGGCCGACCTGTATCCCATTGCATCTATTTACAAACATTACTTCCTGTGAAACACATCCTGACGTCCCCAAAGAGCCACATGAATACTGCATGCATTGATTAATCTCTTTGTGAATAGAGTAAAGTCAGGTAAATTCATTACCACCAGGCACTTAGGGGGCTTTACAAATGTTATTGAAAAAAGGAAGTGTGCAAACAAGAAGGCGGTGTTCTGAAACCCTGCCCTTTCCCAGCCAAAGTCAACCCATGGTGAACTTTCCACCATAATTGCATAATTATGTTGTGCAGACTCCCATAGTTATCTCAGTGAACCTTTTCCTTAGGGTCTAAACAACCCTCCAGGAAAGGTATGGTATTTGTTAAATAACACAATTATTTGGAAAACTGTACTACTTACTCTTTAACATTTAGAGTACTTTTTATGTTCAAGTATTGATGAGATTTTTGTTAGCTCTTCGAGCCATCATACTTATAGATATATTCTTTGCCTGAAGATGAGCCTTAAAGTTGAAATATATGGTGCCCATTCACATCGATCTCTCTAGGTTAGAGCCCTCTCCTTCAAATGTAAGTCTTGCACTGCCCAAGGGGGGCAAAATCAGCCCTGTTCACGGAGAAGCAATTGCTTGAAAAATCAAATTAGCAACATGACGGATCTCCAGACTTTGGTGACTAGTGAACTTTAATTATTATATATTTTATGTGTTTATGCTGGCAGTAAAAGTCAAGCACTCATTATAGAAATGGCAGACATGATCTTTCATAAAATGAGTGCTGGGCGGCAAATGACTAGATAATCAGGATAATGAAAGCAAGCCAGAAAGTTGCTAGAAAGCTGAGAAGACCCAGACAATGGCTCCCACTGAGATAGAGGGCATAATTGCAATTGGAAAGAGAACACTTTTGGTGATCTTTAAAAATGTCAGCTACATCCTTAAGCTCAGTGTGATATTTGGGTTATAGGGTAAAGGGGAAAAATTCTTTCATTCTGCAGTGGGAAACTGGCAGTGATCATCCTTGTTTGGAGTCATTCTGCAGGCAATACAAAATCTTCTTATGCAGACCTTTCAGATGCATGCTTATGAAAGTGTCAGAAAGTCCAACTTGTTTTGTGTACTGTATTGTATATATTTTATGAATAATTTCCTATCTTTGAGTCTGGCAACCAAATCTTAAAATAAGTGGGATCTTGAAGTGCATGTTATCTGTAAAATGAATAAGGATTGTGATATGAATCTTTGGCACATTGTTAGAAGAGAGAAGATGATGGGAAAAGATACTTTTTGAAGGAACGAACATTCTCTTTAACATCTGTGGGAATGTTCAACTGTAATCGTGTGGAAAGAATTTGTTATTTTGCATATTGCTGGAGTAGGTAGTTTAATAACTGGGGTTTTGTTACGATGAAAATGTCATGTAAGTTAGAGGGTCTTAGATATTATACTTAAAAAAACTCAGTGCATATTTGTATTAATTTTGTATGTAGTGTATAGTGGTGGTGTTTTTCTTCCTTCCTTCCTTCCTTCCTTCCGGTACCAGGGAGTGAAGCCAGGGGCACTTAACCACTAAGCCACATCTCTAGCCCTTCTTATATTTTATTTTGAGACAGGGTCTCACTAAGTTGCTTAGGGCTTTGCTAAGTTGCTGAGGCTGGCTTTGAACTTGTGATCATCTTCTTTCCACCTCTGAGCTGCTGGAGTGCATTTAATTAAAATTCTCAGTCAAGAGTGGGATTACTGGTAATAGTACAACTTTAGGAAAACGAGTTTACTATTTTAATCACATTTTCTTCGATGGAAAGTCTAAACAAGTTTTAAAATTACATTTTAACTATTTTGATGCATTTACTATATTTAACGTGATTCCCACTCTGATGCAGTGTTTTGTTTTTTTTTCATAAAGTGTCAAGACAGTAACGTAACATGAAATTTTCCCAAGGTAGCTAGAACTGTAGGAAAATAATCAGTTTCTCTTCATTTTGGGCAATCTAAAAAATGAATCCTACTTCTTAACTTCTTCCCATCATGGATGTGAATATGTTATAATATTTCTATGAATGGGAGAGAAAACAACATGAAAACCATTTCTTGGACATTAGCCTGAGGTTCTGCTATGGGGTGCTGCACCACAGTATGACTGTGATCCCTGAGAAGTGCAGCACAATGAGACTCACTGTGCAAAAAAAGGCCACCTGACTTTGGATTTGGAAGACTGGCACTTTAGGGACAGCCTTTTGGGACAAGTGTTGTGTAAGATGAGAAATTAGGAATAAATAAAACATGCACTGGGAATAAAACATGGACTGGGAAGTAATTTAGACAGTGGAAACTTCTTGTGCCAAGGTCCACAGAGAAAAGCACAGGCATTTTGAAGAAGCAAAAAGCATACCCTAGGACCAGACTGCAGGCATGGGAAGCAACAGAGCAATGGTGGAGAAGCAAGTTTGTAAGTCATTTAAGGAGTTGAGGTTTGATCTTTAGTTTAGTGACAGTTTTCTTTCCTGTTCTAGATGTTAGCCTCCTTGAGGGTAGATGCTATGTAGTATTGATTGATTTTGTATTTCTAGCTCCTGGCACAGAATATGCCTTAGTAAAGAAGGGGCAAATATGTGACTGACAAGAAGGACTCTCTCTTCCACGAAAGCCTCCTCTCAGAACTCTTGTTCCATTTCCTCTGAAAAAAGACCCCATTTAGCAGTGAGCCTTGCAAAGCTTCTCTTTCACTCAGAATTATTATTTACATTGGATACTTGCTTTACTCCTTTTGCATTTCTTGTATTTTTAACCACATTGTAAACTCCTTGAGAACAGGGATCTTAAATGATGGATTCTGTTCTATTTCCCACACCACAAACACAGTAACTGGCTTTCTGTATTAGTTTGGCAAATATTTGTTAACTTGATTTGCAATGGATCTGAAAAAAAAATAGTGCTCAATCTCATGGTGTGAAAGACTGAATGTTTACATCCCTCCAAAATCCCTGTGTTGAATCTAAACCCCACTGTGATGGTATTGGACGTGGAGCCTTTGGGAGGTGATTGAGGTTGAATGAGGTCATGAAGGTGTGACCCCAACCTGAAGGGATAAGTGCCCTCATAAGAAAATACATCAGAGAGCTTGCACTAGCCACACAATGAGGAGGTCATTTCAGCACATAGCAAGATGGCAGCTTCTCTACAAGCCAAGAGAAGAGGTCCAAGAATAAAACCCACCTTGCCACCACCTTTATCTTGGAGTTCTTAGCCTCCTGAACCATGAGAAACATATTTCAGTGATATGAGGACCATTTCATGGTATTTTGCTGTGGCAGCCCAGGCAGAATACTACCCATGGATTTTGAAACACAGCACGGCAGCAGTGTCATGACTGTAGAGTTATTCCTGTCAGTTAGAAGTCACCCTCCTTTTTAGCACTTTTCTAATTCTGGATTTTTCCTTCTGATGTTCTTCCTTTTTCCTCAGAATCCTGTCTAGAGTAAGACTGATCTTAGACTCAGAGACTTGAGAATGTCTGCTCTCCTACTCCTATTAATGTTTAACATATTTTCAAAAACTAGGATACACATAAGTTACTATATTTCTTTTTTGGATGTCACTATAATCTGCAGAGCATTTCTATGGACATTATCTCATTTTTTATTATACAACCTACAACTGAAAACAAGTCCTTAACTTCATTGTTTACACAAGTAAGCAAAGTCTTCTTTGTTTACAAACTTTGATTTCACTTCCACAATGTGAAATTTATATATTTGGGGTAATGTAGTCTCATCTAAAAATTTGCTAATAAAAATTAGCTGTGTAAATATGAGTAAGGAAGAGATATAAAATCACCAAATAAACCGAAATTATTTTCAAGTACTTCATATGTGATAACTTGTGTGACAAACCTGGCCAACTACTGAAAGTCTGTTAATTATAAATCATTATTTAACACAGGATCTCCAAAACCTTTATTTAGAAAGCCAATAGCTAGCTTCACTTTGTTAGGTTTCAATCTTCTTTAAAATTGTATATCGCCAGATGTACAGCGTTTAATTTGAAGCTAATATTAAACATTCTTTGGAACATGTTATTATTGATTCCCTAGTAGGAGTAAGGGTTCCTTAACTGGGAACATAAATAGTAAATAGAGTATCTGGATTCCTTAAGTAGTTTCAGGAATAAGTCTGATAAGTAAACTAGAAGTGTTAGCCACCTTTTATGAGACAGCAAACTGGTACTCTGATATAAATGGTTATTTATTAAAAAATTACATAATGTGGTATAAAATAGCAGCGAGACTCATCTAATTCCATGCAGAAAGGATAATTGATGTGTTACTGCTCTGCTTCACAATTTAGTTTTCCCACGCATGGGAGATATGCTGGGAATTAGTCTATTCCATCTTCTTAATGAGACTTATCTATTACCTCAGATAATGTATCTATTTTCCTCAACCAGCAGGACTACCTGCTTCAGGAGTGAAGCTTTCAGCAGTTATTAGAAAGACAACTTACCAATACACAGAGAGGGAACACTCCATCTTCCCATGTGTCTGTGTGGCTGGATCCAGTGGAGGGTATGGGACGCTACTGCCACGAAAGGGAAGTGCCTCCACAGTTCCTGTGTGAGCTCATGAGAGCTGCTGGCTATTTTCCATGATAATAGCAAGAGCTATATGCACGACAATATTTACTTATTTGATGATATTATGGAAGGCTTCAATAACTCAGAGGAGAGGCTTGATAAAAATTGAGTACCATTCACTCCTGATAACAATTGTCAGAGGGACTAAGTGGCTGGCCTCTTTATTCAGAAATAAATCTGGTAATAATACCACATATGTGTATGTATAAAATGTAGGCATTTGCAAATTCTGGTATTTCTCTACCTGAAACTAGACATAATCAGCCTCTCAAATGTGTTCTAAACCTTGGTGAATTGGAAATGAAAGAAAGCCGGCTAAGCAGGGATCTGAAATATTTATAAGAGCCTCGATGAATAACAGCAGAAGTGCAATTTACCCATGTTTGGATAGTCCATTATATTTATAAGCAACTGTATTGCTCAGAATATTGCTAAATTGTGAGGAATCTTTTCCTTATATATGGTAGTAGGTGGTACTGAGTATTATGTTTTATTTTTGTTTCTAGATGAGGAAAAAAAAAGCATAATACCTTCTGATAAAAGTGTCACTGTGGTAAAACTCAAGCTACATGTGGATCACTTTAAAGAACAGCATTCCATAAACAACCAATGGGCACACTACCGTAGCCACAAGGGAAATGTGGAGAACAGATCCACATTGTAGTTCCTGTTCCCATTTAGGCTGACTCTCTATGAGAGGTCACATTCCACGAAACTAGTGAATGTGCTCTGAAGTGATTTTCCCATAATTGTGATGGAAAATGAAGACTGATGTTCAGCCTTCCCCATGAGGCCCAACTTGCAACACAATTCAAAAGAAACTAAAATATAAAATTGATTCTATATTCCTTGCTATATTTACCACTGATTTCTATCTTTGTGAGTCTCAATGATGTTCCACAGGGCTCTGGTGATCCCCAGGGTCTTTCATATGTAAGAATTGGCCTATGATGCATGACATGATATGCTAGAGCTAGGGTGTTATGGTTTGGATGTGAAATGTCTCCAAAAAGCTCAGTGTGAGACAATGAAAGAGGGTTCAGAGGAGAAATGACTGGGTTATGAGAATCTTAACCCAATCAGTGAATTAATCTCTTGATACGGATTAACTGAGTGGTAACTGATAGTGGGTAGGGGGTGGCTGAAGGAGGTAGGCATTGGGACCATGGCTTTGGGGTACATACTTTGTATTTGGCAAGTGGACTCTCTCTCTGCTTCCTGACCATCATGTGAGCTGCTTCCCTCTGCCACACTCTTTGGCCATGATTTCAACCTCACCTTGAGACCTGAGGAATGAAGCCTGCTGTCTGTGGGCTGAGACCTCTGAAACTATGAGCCTCAAACAAACTTTTTCTCTTCTAAAATTTGTATGGTCAGATTTTTAGTCACAGCAGAGAAAAAGCCAACTAAAACACAGGGTGAACATCTCAGGTAGAGTATGGAAGAACGAAAGAGGAGAGCTACGTTCCCACTTAATGTCAGGAATCATAGCCGTAGAACACTGCAATATATATATATATATATATATATATATATATATATATATATATATATATATAAACAATTGGATTCAATTTCTTTCAGCTCCGGTCAAAGGCTGCTTCTAGCCATACATATACTGTGACAAACAGTGTTCATGAGATCATGTCCAGTAAGCTGATGGGCAGGTCCAATAAGTTCTAGCATTTTTCTGAGAACCAATGGCAACTCTTCAGTTTCTCTTTCATCTTCTCCTACCCAATGCCAGTCTTGCCACTGTCACTTATGATAAATCAGGATATGATTGATAAAGAAAACTATGGATACAAAGGCTATTATAGATGTTTTAGTTAGCACAAGATAAATGGATGTGTGAATTCTACTATTTGTAAGCTCACAGGTGGATAAAAAACATACTCATAATAAATGGTTGATGACTAAAGAGAAATCAAAGAATAATAGTGAGACGCAGATAAGGGCTTATGTTTAAAGACAGAAATTTGGAAAAGGAGAATGGAACAGGTAAGAGTATGAGTATTAGAGATAGACAAACTTGAGTGGAATTCTGGTATCATTACATCCTGAGAACATACTGGAAAAGTAACATGACTCTTTTGAGGTTTTCTATTCTATGGAGCAGAACATTATTGATCTTAAATTGCATTGTGCATGCAATGTGTTCTGCATGATATCTGACGTATATTAATTTCTTAGCACCAGGTAGCTGTTATCATAACCATTATAAAGACTAATGTGGTGTATCCATGGTGATGTAGTAGAATCCATTTTTCAGGTTTTTAATTTTTCTTTTCAGAATTGAATACTGACATGGACAATGGTTAAGACCAAACCCACAGTGCTGCTGCACATCATGTCCATTCTCGTGTTCTGTTCAAGAAAATAAACAGAATGCTAGTATGTGCTATGGACTGAATGTTTTATGTCCCTTCCCTCTCAATCATATATTAGGCTCTAATCCCCAGTATAATAATATTTGGAATTGCGGCCTTTGAACAGTAATTAGATTTAGATGAAGTCTTAATGGTGGAGTCCCTCATGTCTGTTCTTATAGGTGTACATGTCTCTTCTTAAGACAACTATAAGAAGAGACATGAGATTTCTCTCTCTCTCTGTCTCTCTCTGTCTGTCTCTCTGAAGATATAGAAAGAGGTAGCCATCTGCAAACCAGGAAGAGAACCCTTACCAAGAATGAAATCCAATGATCTTGGCCTGCAGAACTCTGAGAAATAATTTCTGCTGTTTCAGCCATTCAGTCTGGAATTTTGTTATAGCAGCTTGAGCAGACTAAGACAGAGCGTGAAGCTCTGAGAATGCAGCTGAGAAAGCAGGCAGCTGTGAAAAGCCTGGGGAAACAGGCAGGTGACAGCATGAAGCTCTTAGGAGGTCAAGTCAGGGTTAGAGGCCTCTGAAAACAGGGTGACAGACTCAATTTCAGTGTTACCGTTTAGTGTGCTCTTGACCATGTCTTCACCGACCTCTTACTGACCTGGGTTTAATATGAGGGACAGAATGTGATTTGGGGTGAGGACACTTTCATTTCAATAGTGCTAGTTTGCTCTCTGGATCTCTTGTCAAGTTGAGACCGAGGATGCCACCAAAGGCCCTGTCATTATACAGCAAATTCACAGCTGCACTGGAAGCAACACAGTAAATCACTGTCCTTTCCATGAAGGCTGCAATCAATAATGCCACAGGAGCATTTCCCCCCAAGAACCAATAACTGCCTGGAACTGTGGGAGACCCATTACAACACTGAGAATTCGATGTGGAAAAATGAGAGGAATAAAGCAGTCTAGTCACTGACAAGAAAAATACATGAAAAGCAAACTAACATAAGTGTAATTATAGAGTCTCATTCTCACTCTAGGGGAATTCATATATTCAGATGCCAGCTACAGATCAACAAAGAAATACAATGGGTACATTTGCTGTTGTTGTTGTTATTTATGAAGATCTGACTCGTAGGCTTTTCATGAGATCAAATTTGAAATTTTCATATTGGGCAGAAGACACAAAGGGTTGTCAATTAATACTTAGAATTCACAGTATGTGATGATTGTGGTGTCAGCAATATTAAGAATTTACGTTTATCGACACTGCCAAGTTATTTTCATTTCTAAAAACTTCTACAGATTTGAGAAGACAGGCCCTAGCTTAGGTACAGAAATTCTAGAGAGAGAGATTACAGCATAAAGGATTCTCAGCCTAATTGACATGTAGTTATCCCTGTGACACAGTCCCCAACTCTTTCCGCCTTCAGTTCACTTCCCAGACCCTCACTGCTCCTCCCAGCATTGCATATCACAAGCCTGGGAAAAGATCAACATTCAAAACTCAATCATCCACATCCAATGCTCTACAGAGAGCTGTGTTACTTAAGCTATGCCGTTTGGAAGGTCAGGTTGTATTAAGTGCATTTTCAACTTATAGTATTTTCGAACTGATGATGAGTTTATTGGGTTGTAATCTCATTGTAAGTTGAGAATCATGTGTAATTTGTGTGAGGTCAAACCAAGACTTGTATTCTGTTTGCTTTTGTTTTAGCAGAGAGAAGAACAAAAAGCCTACACAAAGAAGGCTTGGGTTGGTTTGTTAAAGACTCTTTACTCGTTCTGTAGGAGGGTGAGGTCACTTTGAAACAAGTGGTTGAAGATGATGTTATAGAGGAGGTGGCATTTGAAATAGGCCTCTATGTTTTTGAGGCACAAAGTGGTCATGAACTTTTTTCAGGAAAATTTAGGGCATCTTGTGAACGGAAGCAGTGTGTAGAATTGTAGTTTAAGATCACCTCTCTTATTCCCTTGTCAGCTGGTGGAAGCTCAGTGCCATTCCATCTCCCTCCTGTAGTGAACTACGTAATTCCAATTGCGGAAAGGAGAGAAGATTGATAGGTAGCTCTAGGAAGCATGGAAGAAAATTGTGACTGTTTTCCCATCAACCACTGAACTTTTATTTTTGCCTTGAAAAGTCACCTAAACACACTTCTCCTTCCTGATCCTTGCTTTATTTTGTACACAATTACTTTGGTTATATCTTTCAATGTTAAAAAAAGTATCTTCTAATTCAATAAACTTTCTAAACGTTTTTGTATCATACAGGAAACTAGCACAATTTGAGCAACACCAAGCAAGAAGCACATTTAAAATAACAAAATAAAAACTGAAATGGTTTTTAAAACCTCACCAATCTCTCCCTGTCCCTGCCTCCCCTGACAAGATGAAGGAAAAATAAAAGGTAGGTATCACCACTCCCAGGCAACTCACCTAATCTGCTAACAGAATGAAGGAAAAAACCTCAGGACCAAGGTGGTCCTTGGAGTTGAGGCCAGATGTGACTGTAGTTGAAGTGTACCTTTGCTCTTGTTTACTTAACATTTATTATTTAGCCAGAGTTCTTGACAGCTACAATGAAACATGAATATACAACACATTTGTCATAGTGCTCTATGTTCTCCTCTAGGCTGTTTCCTTAACATGAACAAACAAACAAACAAAGTGATTCAGTGCTCCACTTTTTGCTTTGTCCCCTTCTTATCCCTGTCAGTTTCCACATTGGACCAGATCTTGTGAAAAGTGAAATGTGTGGCCCATTTGGTAAACTCTGCAATTATTTTGGAGAGTTAAAAACAATAGGAAAAAACCAGACAAACCAGGGGGTATTTCAAGGGAAACCCACTGGCTATCTCTGTACATGCCTTTAAACAAAACCTTGGTTTAGATTTTTATTATCATTTAGTGCCTATGGGCATTTTTCTTACTGGCAGAAGTGGCTCTGGATTCCTGTTCAAAGACAAGTTCCAACTAATTACAGCTGGCCTCCCTCTAACTCCCAAAGGAGTCATCGGAATGATGCAGAGAGGTTTTAGTTCCAAGTTCTATTCTGCCTTGCAGTTTGCACAGTCTTGTGGACCTTTCTGTGGGAAAGATATTCTATTGGTGTAACTATTCACAGGGCTTAACTTGTACTTTAAAAAACTCCACATAAATGAATAAATGGTTGCACGTCATACTTGTAGTTTATGAGGTTTTCATGATGAATACTCATGTTATCCTACAAATACATCATTTGCAAAATTGTAGGTATTGACTCACATAATGTGTCTCTGCACAATGTCTCAACAATGTTAGTCTTCAAAATAAACTCCTACCCTTTTTGCATGAACTTGTGATTAATTTTATAAATCATGTTTACTTCGGAGTAAATGAATAATGCTTTTGGTCATAGTACTTTTTATATATACTCATTTTTCTAAATATACAATTTTCTTAAGTTGCTAGATATCAACTTAGTATATTCAAGAAATTATACTAGTGAGGAAACCAATATAACCATAGTCTTTTCTTTTGAGTAGAAAACATTTTCTCTGCAACTTAAAAAAATGGTACTTACTTCATAGTGACACTGAGAATTAATGTCTTAAAATTTTGACTCTATCTTATATAAGTGGTTTCAAATATAAGTAATTGTTAATGAATTTTGTACTGCATAGTATAACAAATGAACTTTGATTTTTAGAATGCTATTTCTTTGATCTAAGACGTTTTACATATAATGCTCTACTTTAATAATAGGTACAGCAGTTTTTGTCTATATATGATTAGTCTTTATAATAAAAAGAACAAATCTAAGCCAAAGGGTGACTTATCCACTTTCCCCAAAGTGCCTTCTATGGCATAAAAACTCATTTTACAAATAATCATTGAACACCTGCTGCATGCTGAACACTAAGCAAGTGCAGGAGAACCGTGACAAGTAAAGGAAGATGGTTCCTGCCTTCAGCAAGCATCCTTCTCAGTGGCTTAACAGACACTAGTCAGAGAAGCACACAAATGTAATCATGTAGCTAGAAGCACACATGGGAGTTATTTGCAAAGTCTATAATAAAAGTATTGACTCACTCAGAAAATGCCAACAGTTACAGGGATAAATATATTTTGGAAGAGTCTTCCAGCTCTTTAAAAAATTAATTGCTTTTATGGTTAAACTAACAAGTTATTTATATGCAGAATCATTTTTGACCTCCAATTAAATTATATTTGCTTTTAAACAACTGCATTCAACTTTACTTGGGAGTAGATTAAGAGAATTTTGGATAAATATTTCAAAAGTATTATGTTCAGATTAAATGAATTCCATGTCAGAGATTTTTTTTTAAGTATTACATACCTTTGGCTAGATATAGTTTGAGAAAAATATGCTCTTGTCTTATATAACACAGGCATACCTGCAAAAAAGGCGAGAAAAGAAAATTCTATCCCATCCCCTTGTCAAAAATCTGTGACTCTGCCAAAACTTGCCAACACTTACATCTATTAAAGAGAATTAATTTCTTAGGGAATTTCCAAGTGAGAATCCAAGCTGACCAATTAGAATGACTATAGTGAGAAAACTACCAGAACTAAAGGTCCATTTTAATAGCTAGACTAAGTGAATTAAATTGCCTTACCATGTAACAGAAAGTGCTGAAAGATGACTGTAGTTTAAAATGTTATACTCCAATCAATTGCATTACATTGGTTTAAATAATTTTCACATTAAACATAAAACAAAATTGTTATGACTACCTAAATACTTAAAGAGTTTTTTGTTTTTTTTTGGGTTGTTTTGTTTTGGTACCAGAGATTTAACCCAAGGGCACTTAACCACTGAATCACATTCCCAGCCCTTTTTGTATTTTATTTTGAGACATGGTCTTGCTGAGCTGTTTAGGGCCTCACTAAATTGCTGAGGCTGGTTTTGAACTTGTGATCCTCTTGCTTCAGCCTCCCAAGTCATTGGGATTACATGCAGGTGCCTGGCAAGAGTTTCTTTTTTAAATTCACTATTTTGTTCTTTCTTGCATTTTGATAATCTTACTGAATCCAAATTCAGGGATGAAAATATGCCTTGAAATAATTGTTCCTAAAAAAAAATGCAACCGAGTTATAAAACATATAATTCAAGAATTTATAGAAAAAAATCTATATTGGCCTGTGTGTGCTGGGGGAATTGATCATCCTACCTTGTGACTAGTATTTAACTAAGTTACCAGAGTAACCCAGTTAGGGTACTATAAATTAGGTATGAAATAAAGCATTTTAATGTCGCAGCTTATTATATAACTCCGAGTGCAACAGCACTAGTCTCTGAGAGTAGCCCTTTTCTTGTGTTCATTTTCGTAGTTATTTCCTATGGTAATAACAAGCCATATGGTCACACTGTGCATATTTGTTAAATTAATACTTAATAATGTTCCCTTTCCACCTGGGAATAGTTTTCCTCATCCAAGGACTTGTGGATACTCCTTGCCCTTTTTTCTTTTCAAAAATTAGCTTTCGAATACATGAAAGAACTCTATATTTACATTGGGAATTAGCCATTTCTTTGACACAAAATCACCTGCTGCTCATGGTTGTATTATCTGTCAGTGCTTCTACTTATCTTGGGGTTTCCTCCAGAGCTAACAGTATTTGAGAATTAAGCCCTCTGCTGCATGGAGGCCAACCTAACATGGAACACTTTGAAAGTTCACTTAGAAAAACAATTTTTTCTCCCTTTGCTAAAAGAGTTAATTCTGCAACAACAACAATAAAAAAAGCAAAACAAAACAAAAATTAATGATAAAGAAAAAAGGAAAAAGAAGAAAATCTACGTAGGTAAAGCAATTTTCATTTTCATTTATATTATAATTGAAAATATAATTGTTTTTTGTTTGTAAACAATACATTTAATTGGATGTTAAACTTGACCTCATGTTTAGCTTCTGAATCATTACAGAAGAAAATCTCAAATTGGTTTAGCTCATGTTTTACACTTTTTAAAATCAAGTGCAAATGTAAAAAGAAGTCTACTTTCAAAGATTCATAAACTGGTTTTCACTCCTTGGAGTATCTGCTTTTTAGGATTAAGGGTTTATTCATTGTCCCTTGGGAAACTTATTACCAAAAGAGATTACTCATCCTCATTGACATGAGCAAAATGTCCATTTGTATGTGTGTCTCAGCCGCTGCTATGTAATCTACTTTGTTAAACCTAGGAAATTAGAATTCTGTGGCTGAGGGACATATTGAATAACTAGGAGGCAACAATTTCCTCTTATTGAATTGACTTCTACTGTTTTTCTCTAACCCTTATAAAATCGTCTGTGATTCAGTAAAGGAAGTCTACTTCAAATTGTTTACAAGGTCAATAATAACATTCTTAAGAAGATTTTTTTTTCCCCAGAAAATCCAAGCTGGATTCAGCAGTTGGCCACGAAAAAGTGCTAATGAAGACAGTAACAATTACTGTAGCTTACAGTTATTGAGCGTTTCTGTGGCGTTAGACTCTATGGGCTTTATACACATTCAATTTCATCCTCAGTAAACCTTATGAGAATTTTACTACTAATATATTCACTTACGGATGAAGGAACTGAGGTTCAGAGAAGTGAGGATGCTCACTCCATGAGGGCAGAGCTCCCAGTCTGGTTTGTTGCTACTGTCTGCAACAGCACTTGGCACTTTTGACCATCAGTACTTGCATATGTTCAGAAATGGGATGAACGAATGAATTAGTACTCAGGATATATATGGAGGAGATTCAAGAAGGAACTAAGTGATTAAATTATGGTGAAAATGTAGATTATGAATAATGACTACAAGAAGAAAAGTGTAAAAGGAAATGTATACGTTAACAAGAAAAATTCTCACATTGTCCTTGTGCTATTTTCCCAAACCAATTTACTAGATTTGTACATCATTAACAGTTCCATATGGATCTTATACACTCACACATAATTATACATACCACAAATACTTTTTGTATTTAACTTAAGGAGGTCATATCAGAGCTGTCGTGTAATTAGCTTTTTGGAAAATTTAAGAGTAATTTATGCCATGGACATCTGTTAAAACTAGTATTTCATTCTTTAACAACTGCCTAAGTTTGTACTATATAGACACGCCATCATATATCCAAAGAGTGTCCTATTGAAGGACATCCAGGTTGTTTTTAAAATATAAACAAACCTGAAGTCCCATCCTTGTATGTACATCCTTCTGTACTTCTTTAAGCACACTGCAGAAAAAAGCCCTAAAAGTGAAATGATCAGGTCAAAGGGAAAGTACATTTATAATGTTAATCCATCGACAACTTCCTTCATAAGAGCTGTAGTAATTGAGAAGTGTTTTTAAAATAAAGGCTGGGTGTGATGGCGCATGCCTATAATCTCAGTGGCTCGGGAGGCTGAGGCAGGAGGATTTCGAGTTCAAAGCCAGCCTTAGCAAAAGTGAGGCGCTAAGCAATTCAGTGAGACCCTGTCTCTAAATAAAATACAAAATAGGGCTGGGGATGTGGCTCAGTTTTCAAGTGCCCCTGAGTTCAATCTCCAGTATCCAAAATACCGGCTCTTGGGACTTTATCTAGGTCCACTGAATCAAAACATTGGCACTTTTGGCCATCGGTACTTGCATTTGTTCAGAAATGGGATGAACAAATGAATTAGTACTCAGAATATATATGCATATGTTTTTGAAAGCTTCCTAGGAGAAATCAGTTAGATAATGGAACCACTAATCTTATTCTTCTCCATTGAAGCATTTTATTTGTGTGTACATTTTACATCCCTAGAAAAAGAATCCCAGGATTTTTCCTCTTGTGTGTTTTTATCTTGCTTCTTTGTGGCCCATGATGTCATTTGAGGAATCCACTAATCTTGATCATTCTCTGTCTTTTAGGCAAAATGAGGTTGCGACAGGAACTGAAATCAGAGTTAATGTATAGAAATCTTTTGCTGAAATTATATAATCATTAAATGATCATTAGCCAGACATGCATAAGACTTTTTGTTGCTTTCAAATGTATTAATTTAGCTTTAAATGTTCCTTTTGGGTAAGCAGAACAGAAGGGAAAAATGAATTGAAGCTCAAAAAGTTTAAGTTCACTCAAATGAAAAATAGTCAAACCAACACTAGAATTTTAATCTTCTGCTTCCCTCTCTCCCCATTACACTGTGTAGCAAGGTGGACTGTCACTGTATTATTATTCTATTCCATTATAAATATATGTGTTATGACTGTGAGAAACGTGGTTTTAAGTTTTAAGAAGAAAGTTCAAGCATCATTATAGGTTGAGTCTTATGGTTCTGAAGATGAGGAATCAACCAGTTAACCTATACAAATATAAGTAATAGACATCAGCATTGATACATTTTATGACTCAAAAGGTTTGAAACTGTAACTACTGCAACATTAAAGTCCAACTGCCTCCTGGATTCACATTTTCAAAAACATTTTTTTTTTTTTTTGGTATTAGGGATTAAACCCAGGGACGCTCAATCAATGAGCCACATCCCCAGTCCTTTTTAGTTTTTATTTTGAAATAACATCTTTCTAAGTTGATTAGGGCCTTGCTAGGTTTCTGAGGCTTAATTTGAACTTATGATCCTCCTGCCTTAGCCTCCTGAGTTTCTGGTATTTCAGACATGTGCCACTGTACCAACCTCAAAATATCTTTTTCTTCAAGATAAGTAATTGGGGCAATAGAAGTGGCCAAAAAAACCCAGGTGTTCTAGATGGATTAGAGAACTAAGTGTAACAGAATGTAGAGGAAGGGCCAGTTCCCAGGGTTCTGCTCAGCTTATTGGAAGATGAGGCAATTGCCTTGAGCTCTGAAGTTTTGTTTCTAAAGCTTCAATTAAGAGTAAGTTAAAAACCTATCATTCAAGGAATTTCTCTCTGGTCAAGGAGGAGCAGGATGGTAATTTCATGAACATGAATTTTATAGGATTATTATGACTATTAAATGAAATATTGAACATGAGAATGGCCCATAATGTTAGCATTTACAATGAGGCCAGAATTCAGGGGACATAGTGGGTCAAAAAGAAGCTGACATCTAGGCAGAAAAAGAAGGAACTAATGTTTGTAAACTCTTAGCATTTATTAGGCAGATTTCTCTCTAGGGTGAATGTACTGAAATAAGATTTTACCAGGTGATGTCAATGAGATGGGTTGGGGTGGCAAAGGTGATACTACTTTGTGAACAGTAGCTTTTTTCCTCAGAATCAGGAATGCTTTAAAGCATGTACCTGACACCAAATCAGGGACAACTAAGTGACTAGACCAGAACAATGTGTCCAATTTGTTATTACTCAAAAGCAAGGTAATCCCATATTTTTCCCCCTTTTGGAATTTTTACCCCCTGGTTGGGTAGAGCAATCTGATACTATACGCAGCCTGGGACTTGCAGTTTCAGAGAGGTAAATACACCTGGTTGTATGAGGCAAGAGGAAGAAAAATACAAGATGATTTCTATACAGAGATGACTTCTTGGACAGGGTAGCTATAGTTGAAAGATTGTTCCCATTTTGTGGCAGAGCCCCAAATTGATGATGTAGCTTCTAGAAAGCAAAAGAAAAGCTAAAATATACTAGTGTGTTAACAGAGGAAGCGTCATAGACAATAAACAGCTTTGCCTTGAATAAAATTGTGAAGCTGTGCCCATTCCCTTCTCTCATTCCCTAAGGCCATCTATAGTGTTTGGTCTGACCCAGACTCAGAACCTATTATTGGAGGCTCTTTTAGGAAAACATACTTATCTGTATCTTCACAGTCAAAAAACCATTTAAATGTTTTCCAGGTATTATGTTTTAGACGTAAGATAGCCCCCCAAAGCTCATGCGTGAGACAGTGCAAGAATGTTGAGAGGTGAAATGATTGGGTCATGAGAGCTTTAACCCAATTAGCGAATAGGGATTAACTGAGTGGTGACTGCAGGCAGGTAGGATGTGGCTGGAGGAGGTGGGTCATTGGCGGTGTGCCTGTGGGATATGTATTTTGTCCCTGGAGAGTGAAGCTCCCTTTCTTTGTTTCGTGGTAGCCTCTGCACCCTTCTGCCATGATGTTCTTCTTTACCTTCTGTCTCAAGGAATGGAGTTGGCCATCTGTGAACTGAGACCTCAGAAACCATCAGCCCCAAATAAACTTCTCATTCCCTAAAATGGTTCTTGGTTTTGGTTATAGCAGCAAAAAAGCTAACTAAAATATTAGGGGAGGTTACTTTTTCCTTATTAAAAATTTCTTGTTCTCAGTCTTTCTATCATGTCTCCCTCTTTCTGATAAATGTTATAGCTGCTAAGGCTAGACTACTAGGCACTCTTCAATTCTCTTCTTTCATAATTCTGTAAATAATCTCATTCATTCTCACAGCTTTAAATATCATCTATGTGCTAATAAATCTCAAACTTGGGCTGTGGCTGTGGCTCAGTGGCAGGGCGCTTGCCTAGCACGTGTGAGGCACTGGGTTCGATCCTTAGCACCGAATAAAAATAAACAAAATAAAGGTATTGTCCATCTACAACTACCAAAAAAAATTAAAAAATAATCTCAAACTTATGTTATCTTTCTCTAAGCAGCAACTTCCCAGTGAACCCATATTATGCCTCAGTTTCAATATATTTGAACTTCTTCTACAAGCGTGCATGTGGGAAAATTATTTCTGTCACCATATATGGAGTTTCCTTTCACCCAGTTCTTAATCTAGAACCCTGGCATCATCCTTCACTCCTTCCATACCCAAATGCTATCTATCATTAAATCTATTAGGCATCTATTAAATCTGACCCTACATGTATTTAAAATCCATCTACTTACAGCATCTCCACAGTCATTGCTCTGGGTCAAGCCACTATCGATTCTAGCCTGGATTATCACATTAGTGTTTTATCTGGTCTAAAAGGTTCCATTATCTCCCTTTCCAATTTGTTCTGCACACAGAATCTTGAGACCTCCTTACCAGACTAAATCAGATCAAGTCACTTTCATGCTTATGAAATGTATGTATGCCCATTGCAGTTGATATAAAATATAAAATCCTGACAGTGCCAACAAGCTTGCAGGATCTGACCCGTCTTCTTGCCACTGTACCAGTGGAGAGCAATAATCATTGCTCTCCAACTGTCTTTTACCGTCTAATCATGCTGACCTAAAGGTCTGAATATTCCATTCTCTTTCCTGAGGCTTATTCCATTCCATCTCCTCTGTCTAGAGCAGGTTCTCTTCCCCTCTCTATCTGGCTAATGTCTTCTAACATTTCTGGTATCTGTTCTAGATTCTTCTCTTAAATCTTCTAACTAGAATTAATGCACTCCAGTTTACTCATCTTTGGGGCCAAATGCAAGCCATATGATCACATTTGAATTTAACAGGATTCAGAAATAATTGGTACTATCAGATATATAAACTGATTATTAATGGACACTAACATAATCTATAGCAATTAGTCAACAAGAAGAGTTTAAAGGTGAGCAAATATGTCAAGTTTCTCTGCTTTAGTTGCAATTATATTAACTAATTGTGGAAATATTGGTGGTTTCATGCTGATAAGAAACTTGACTACATCAGTATATATTATTTCTTTTTTTTTTAAACATTTTTAGTTGTAGATGGACACAATACCATTTATTTATTTATTTATTTATGTGGTGCTGAGGATCAAACGTGGTGCCCCACATATGCAAGACAAGTGCTTCACCACTGAGTCACAACCCAGTCCAGTATATATGATGTCAATAAATCAAAATGGGAACTAACTTAATTATTACTGGATAAATTCAATTTTCTTCTGAGATAAAAATCTTTCAAAACAAGGACTTATGGGAGAAAACATTAATAATAATATCATTGTAGGGATAAATTTATATTTACTGAATTAAATAATCTGAAATGTTTAATGCTTAATATGCTAATGGAACTTCAAACATTTAAAACGTGGTCATCTGATGAAAATGCCCTTTGTATTTCTGTATAATTCAAATCAAATAAGTAGGACCATGAGAACCCACTCTGTCCCCTGCTTCCCCCATCTCTCTTTCTCTCTCTCACACATCTATACACACATATCTATATTGAAGGTCACTGATGATCACTTTTCACAAAATATTTGGTATTTTGCAAAAAAAAGTGTTTTTTTGTTTTATTTGAAGAAAACTTTGTCATAAAGCCCAGTATTTACTCAGAAATATAATTATAATAATATCAATATAAAGGGAAAGGAACTAAGATTTTCTGAGCTTTTACTAGGGCCTTATGCATGAATTCTCCAAACAACCCCAAGAAATAACTTTATTAACTCCATTTTACAGTTAAGGATCATTAGGTGCTGCTAGGTTAAGAACATGCTCAAGGCTATACAAGATAGTAAATGGTAGGGGAAGGCTACAATCCCAAATTTGTCTAAAGCTCAACCCATTATCTCAGAGATGATTATCTGGTGGTCCTTTCAAGTCACTTAATTCAAAATTCATCCACAGCTTCAGTTTTCAGTTTGGGGACTTGCTGACTTTTTTTTTTTGAGTGTGTCTAGGCAGTTAATAATGACTCCACCTGCAGGCTTAACACAAACATAATCTAAAAATTGGAGCTATGCCTCTCCTCCAGGCTTTTATTTCTTTTAGATTTAATGCTAATGTCCTAACTATAAAAAAATCTAATATCCTTTCTGTTGGCAGAGAGGGTCAGGTGAAAAGAAAGATAACAATCCATTATTATTTTAGAAGCCCCAATAGACTATCTAACTCAAATTTTGGGTCACTATCAATATAACTTTAAGGAGCCTAGTTCTGTAGGTAAATCAACAGTGTAATTTGAGCAGGCTTAACTTCTGCAAAACATCTCTTTGTAGTAGCACTGTTAATGGGGATGGAGGCATGGATTTAGGAACCAAGATGCCTGGCTGAAAGTCTGGGTTCACACTGAAATCTGGGCAGCATGACACAAACAATTTCTGTTTCCTCTAATGTTTTTACTTATAAGATAGAGGTAATAATAGAATATATCACCTGAGGTTCTTACCAGGATAATATGAGTAAAAATTTGTAGAGTGCCATTTTAGCTTTTCATTGCTGTGACGAAAATACCTGACTAGAATAACTTGGAGGAGGAAAGGTTTATTTTGGCTCATGGTTTCAGTTCATGGTAGACTAAGTGTATTGCTCTGGGCACAAGGTCAGGTAGAGTATCATGGCCAAAGGGCATGGTGGGAGAAGGCTGCTCAGCTCATGGTAGCCGTGAAGCAGAGAGCAAGTGAGGGAGGAGCCAGGGGTACAAGATACAGTCCCAAGGGTGCACCCCTATTGAACTACCTCCTCAAGCCATGCCCCAGCTGCCCACAGTTACCACCCAATTATGTTAATCAAACTAGGATGGATTGAGTAGATTACAGCTCTCATAATCCAATCATATCACCCCCGAACATTTCTGCATTAATTTAGGAGCTTTTGGGAAACACCTCATATCCAAACCATGACAGTTGCATAGAGTAGTAAGTGCTCCAGGTGACCTTGAAAACCACTTTTTCTATTAGGTCATGATGATTTCTCATTGTTTATTGAACATCTACCATGTGTTAATCATTATCATATATAAAACAGGAAACCAAAACAGGGAACCTCTCAGAAAGTGACTTTTTATAAGAATAATTGTATGTGTTTAGTAAACATAAAATTTTTCCCTAAGCAAACAATGCCTTCATTTTTTTTAAAAAAACAAACAGAAATACTGTCTCAGTGCTCAGAGTGTACTAAATTATATAGGAACTTTCTATCTTTCTTTCTTCTTTTCCAGCATCCTCTTTCCTCTTTTCTGCTGAGTTAATTCTCTCCATAGTACATTTAATTAGTTTCCCAGATAGTATGCTGAATCCTAGGAATATGTCAGAGGATGTTACCACAAAAACAATAATAGATAGTGACAGAACAGAAAGGGAAACACTGCTTCTCAATATTTGCCTGAGAAAATAATGACAAATTGTAGGTTGTCACTATAGTGGTCCTGTGGGGTGGACCACCCCAAGCTTGTTTCCACCAAATGAGTTCTTATCGAATAAAACATTATTTTATTGACCAGGTAATATCAATATTGTTCTGAAGAAAATGTGCTTATATTCTCAAAGGGAACTTATCACTTAATATCTTTTATATTTTAAATCAGAATTTGAGCTGAGATCATTCTCATCATTTTTATAAAGAACCAGAGTCCCATTGATCAATGCAGGGAAAAATATATTTCCTAAAGAAGCAACATCAGTTTTTCTATATCATATAAAGTCTAGATGGTAAATGAAAGGACTTAAAGAATTGTTGATTTAACAGAAGGTTTAACCTTTGAAAGAAAAAAAAATTACATGTGGAAAGTAAATTGTTGGTTGTGTGCATATCACTCTCCTTACATTGTATAAAATGTTGAAGGTAGAGGTAATGACAAAAAAAAATTTGGAATAACTAAGGGTCAAGACTCATGGGAACACTGACACTGAGTGGACACAGAACTCCTTTTTTTAATCAAGTGTATGTTGGAAAAATAGTGGCTTTGTACTCTGATTCAGTTTGCTTACTCACAGAGCAACCTTCTTTTTTCTTTAGTCTTTTCTGTTTTCCTTACCAACTCATCATTCAGGTTTTGCTTCTCACTGAGCCAACAGCCCAGGGTTCTGATTTGACATTACTTTCTTGCTATTTGACAATGCATCTTGATCCCAAGATGACAGGCAGGAATATTTCATGAACTCAGACTTTATCGGTATTTCCAAAAGTTATGCTCACCTCTACATATTGTGGCTCATGGTACTTAGACAACCACACTTCAAAATAAGTTGGTGGCAAAGACTTATGTATTTATGTTTAGTGTGACTTTTGTAGCCACACAAAATATTTTATTAAAAGCTTCAAATTTATTCTGGTGCTTTCCAAAGGATGAAAGTTTCTGTGTCAGGGCAAAAATTAATGTTTTGCAATGTTCCTTGTTGAACCTTTCTCTAAAGTTTGCCTTAACAAAAAGATTTAAAAGAAACTTTCTCTGTAGAACATTCTGACATCTTTATTTGTCACTGTTTGTCTTTTCTTACTAGCCTGATAGACTTCCACTACCAAGATAAATAAGATCAGGCCACAGCCTGTTGTTAGGGCTGTCAGCTGTAGGATTCTCCAAGTTTGTTCCTCTGTAGAAACTGCTAGACAAGTTCAAAAGGGAAACATAATGCCTTGAGATTTCAACCTTTAATTTTTTTGTGTGGGAAAAGATTGAGATTTTTGTGGTATTGATTTTATGTACATTTTCAAATTTTAAAACTTTTGATTTGAATAAGGAAAACCAAAAATTCAGCACTGATAATCCCTAAGTCAACAGTTCAATTTATTCAACAGATGGCAAATAATTGTATACACTTAGAACAATGGCTTATAAATGTGAGAGTAAATCAGGAAGATGAGCTGAACCTCATGGCTAGTTGGAGTAAAAGGGGAAAGAGTCAGGATGGTAGGAAAGAGAAAGAAAACGTCGTTTTTTTTCTAGTTATAGACCTGGGCAGTTTCATTGTTCTTAAGCTATCTGTTATCTGCAGTTATCCTCTGAGGGGCAACTATTTTCACTCTGGTTTTTACAAATAAATGTTTTGGAATAAAGTGAGTTTGAGTAATTTACCCACAGTTTTCCAGTAGGAAGGAGCAGGACTTCAATTCCAATCTGTCTTAGCCACTAAGTCTATATACATGATTAAAGATCTTTTCTATATACAGAGAATACCTTGGGAAAAGATTTACAAACCAAGGGTTTGGGGCAAAATAAAAATCAAATTGCAATGATGGCTAATGAAAATTAGCTTTGTTGCTTTGCTCAGTGGCCTGAGACATCACTAGTCTTATGTCTGTTCTATACAGACCATTCAAACCTCATTGGGAAACAATTATTTACAATTATAAAGAAGACCTGGTATCAGTGTGATTAGCACTGATAGATCCTGACAGATTTATAAATTTGAGTTCTAATCTACTTACCTGCCCATATACCTGTATATATATATATATATATGGGTAGATAAGTAGGTGAAGATAGAGAGGTCTACCTTTTTTTTTTTTTTTTTTTTGAAACTGACACAGAATTTTATCAGGAAGTTAAAGTGGAAAAATATCCTCCTTTGTTTTTAATAGGCAGGGCATTCCAGAAGCGGTACCCAGGGAAATTTTCTACATTAGAAATGAGTTTTGGTATATTTTATACACAAGGAAGCCAGAGTATCTCTGAGCGTCTAAAAGCAGAAGTCGGGCAAGAATTTCTGTTGCTTTGGCACTGTGGAGATGCATGTGAGACAGGCTGAAGGGCCCATATGCTGACTCTATGTCAGGGTGTTTTCAAGGACATATAAAACAGCATGAAAGTGTCAATCTTCTGGAAGAGAAAAAAATAGCAGTGTGTGCAGATAGCAGTATTTCAAAAGTGAACAATTGCCCAGAAAGATAATTACTAAAGAAACTAAAACAAGTATTCTAGAAAACCTCCCTGGTTTTGGGTAGGTAGAATAATAACTATAAAAATTCTCAAATTCTGAAGAAGCAATAGTCACATTGATTTCAGTTGTGAAAATGATAAAAATACAGCAGAGCACAGTGGCACAGTCCTGTAATCCCAGCTACATGAGAAGCTGAGGTGGGAGGATCTTGAGTTAAGGCCAGCCTAGGTATTATAGTGAGGAAAAAAAAAAAAGGTCTCGCTAATGCAGCTAAACTATCAATATCTTTCCCCACTTTAGTACTATTTTTCAAATAATCTTTCAGTATTTGTGGGTTTTTTCCCTATTTTCTTCATTTTTAAAAAAGCATTCTTACATGTGCATGCCAAAGCAAATGTTTGCTTGGAATGTGTTGTTTTCTTAGCATCATTATGGAGAGGAGGTAAGGAAAGGATGTTGGTATTATAGCAGTGTGAGAAGCTATACTCTTCAAAAGCGTTTTTGCAATGTGGCCATTAGCTGCTGATGGAGTTGCCATGGTTATCAGAGGTCCACTGTGGGAGAAATCTTCATTTATTATCAGATTTTGACAGCAGCAATCAGAATGCTTGATGGGGGGAAAACAACAAGAATAACAACATAAAAGAGCCTCAGCCATTTTAGCCACACAAAGAGTTGAGTTATAACATTTAAAAAAATATTCAATAATAAAGTCATGGATGAGTTGAGTGCCAAGAAAAATCTTGCTTTTGGAATAAAATGTATTCCTGTAAACAGCAGAGGCAGAAAATGATAGTCTGTGAAAGAAACAGGAGAGAAATGGCAGCAGGCGTAAACCTACTGAGTCGAATGTAATTATTTCATGTAATAGTTTACAGTGCTTCTGTGGCTGCCTATGTGTTCTTTCTCATGCAAAAATCTGGGTGATTTAAGCAATAACTTTTAGGGTTACTTAGCTTCTTATGCCTCTCTTGGTATTTTAGTACGAGGAAAGCCTTTGTGCTAAGTGTACCTGAAATATTATTTCCACATAAAGAATAATAAATCTCATTACATGGGCCTCACTGTGTTATAGAGTCATATCCTCCATGGAAAGACTATGAGCTGCATGTTAGCTTTCTGTTTTGGTCTTAATACTATATTGGGAATTTCATGGGTTTTTTTTTTTTTTTTTCCTCTTTAGAATATCAGATGATTTGTCTTAATGATTCAATGTTTAGAGGTGAGCCATGGTTTGTTCTGGTCTCAAAAATATAAATATGTAATAAATTATGTAGAATTTATTTCCATTAGGTCAACAGGAGAGAAGAGAGCCCATCCCTGCTGGATTCTGTGTGAATGTGAGTCTGTGATGTTTCTCAGTCTGCTAAACAGAGGCAAAGCTTAGTTGATAGAGACAGTGAGCCTGCGGGGATAAGGACAGTCACGGCGCGGGCTTTTGGGGGATAAAAGCTGGCAGATGTATAGAGAGGGCTAACAGCAGTGGAAAGTGCATGGTCTTTTAGCAGGATAAAAGATAAATGAGGGATTCTGAAGGGAAGCCTGCACACCTGGAATGAGCCTGCAAACTGCCGTTATGTCCATGTCATTGCTGCTGTCACCACCTGGGGTTCCTCTCAGAAAGCCTCACTGTGGGTCCTGGGGCTTGTTCCCTGCCCTGCCCTGCAGTAGCCTACATCTTCTCTAAAGCAATTTACTCAGCCAGCTTTTAAACCCATCCTAATAATTTGATTGCAGTTTAAGGGCATCCAGGGCACAGACTCCTTACAAATCCACTGGCAGCTGTGCAGTCTCCAGCATCTTCATCAGCAGCACCCTGTTTCTCATGGTCACCGTTATCTTCATAGACCAATGGGTACTTCCTGTGTCTTCTCCTTTGCCTCCTGTTTGCTCAGACTCCATTGTACACTGATTCTTGTCACTCTTGCTCCACTGAACCTACTCTTCTGAGGTCACTAATGACTCAGATGTCGACTGAAACAGATAATTTTCCGTCATGACCTTCTTGGCCTCTGCTCTCTCAGCCTCAGTGGTGTCTTAGCCTCTAACTTGCTCCTATGAGTTCTCATCCTGGAGCACTGCCTACATATGAGGAATATAGCTAAGTCATTTGGTTGCTTTGTTTGTTTTATTTTTTACAACAGCCCATGAGGTTGGCATTGATCAGGCAGGACACTGAGATTTAGAGAGTTCAGGGAACTTACTGAGGAGTCTGGCTCATGGCCAATAATCTAGGGACAATTTTTCAGGGCAGATCCGAAGGCTTTCTCTGGCTGGCATCACCGTGGAAAGTTTCCCTCCTCGGTCCACTTGGAATACAGCCAGTGAACAGTGGCCTTTACTGGCAGTTCATTCAAGGACTCAGGCTGCCCATGATTGTTTGCCCTGCCCTGCCGTAGCCTTTGGCAGGAGGCTTGCTAAGGTGCCTTGGCTGAAACCTCCTTACGGGGAACAAAAGGAGAAAACTTGGTACTTGTTCCTGCCAGTGAATTGAGTTCTTTGACTCAGTACTCAAATTTTTCCATTCCTGGTCCTTTTTCCTCATTCTTTATCCTCCCAGCAATCATTGATTTGTGGTTCTCTCAGCAGTCAGATGACCCCAATATCTGTGCTAACCTACGTTATCCTTGACCAGTGTGCTGTTCCATCGGTGAAAATGCAATGGGTGTGGGAACCAGTGCTGTCTCAGGTTTAGCCTGTTGCTGACACTATTGCATGAACTGATCCAAGGCTTAACTGTGGCTTTCCTTTTTAGCTTGTGACTTTGATAAGCTGTTCTGAGACCTGGCATCTTAGCTCCCTCCAGCTTGAGCTCCCAATACTTACCTGGTTCACAGTAAGAGCTGGAGCGAGGATTAAGTCTGTCTGTTTGAATAAAACAATCTGAGCTCTTAGCCATCATCTAGGCTGCACTCATATTTTCAGAGCCAGTTTTCTGAATTGCTTCCATGGGATCCACATCCCATGCTTGTCTTCAGTCTTCTGAAATTTTACTCTCCCTATGAGATTTATTCTCTCCTAAGAATTTCATCACAGCTTGTAAGTTGATGACTCCTCAAACTTTATTGCCAGCCTTAATCTCTCTTCTGAGCTCAGTATGATAATTCCAACTGTCTACTAGATATATCTGCTTGGATGCTCCAGAGACAACTCATTCATTTATTCATTCATCCACTCATTCATCATTCATATATTTAATATACTTATTGATTGTTCCTGTGTGCCAGGCTTTGTATTAGGCCCTAGAGATGCAAGGGTGAATAACAAGGCACTGTCTCTGTTGTCCTGGAACTTGCACATACACACTTTTAGAGACAGATGCTGAACCTGAACTATTTAATTATACATGCATTGAATGCCATGAATCAAAGCACAGAGCGCTACAAAGTGTGTAGAAAAGAAGCCCCTAATCTAGACTGGTGCTTCAGAAAATGATTCCCTGAGAGAGTGCTTTGCTGTGTTAGCAAGAAAAATCAGGGGAGAAAGAAAGAGTGTCTTAGGGAGCAGAAATGGTATTGAAGAAGAAAAACAGCATGGTTCAAGTACAGAGGTGGTGTGATTCTGACAATAATGGAAAACTCAGAGGTTTTCTTTATTTTGTTTCTAAACCTTCGCCTGAACCAACAGGGTTTTCAGTCTGGTCCCATCCTTCATCTCCAGCCCATAGATTGAAACCTGCTAATAGACCTTGATAATTTACTCAACATATCTTTAAGCCTAATGCTGCCTAAATGCCTTCCTCTTCAGCTCTCAGACATTCTCACTGAAAACCCTATAACATCCTGGAGGGAGGTTTCTCTCTCCTTCACTGGAGAACCGAAGCACCATCAACTGTCTTCCCCCTGCCCCATTTCATGGGGGACCCACACAGTCTCTCTTCTGGTAATTAAAAAGCTTTCCTTAAAGGATTAATAGTTAATGAAGTAAGGACTACTGAAGAAATGACATGTAATTTTGGATTATTTTGGTGACTTCCTAATAGCATATTTCAAAAGTTTGCTGAATAATGTTTTCAAAAATTTTATTATAAAATAATAATTTATGACCTACAAAAGAACATGTGCAACACATATTTAAATTACAAGACACAAATAACCACCTATGAACCAACCACCTACTGTAAAATTACATGTCCTCAAATCATGATCTTCCCTAAGGGAGTTGGCTACCTAGTTTGCCTTCATTCCCATTGCAGTAACCATCTCTATCCCATCTCTAGAAAACAGCAATCCAGCATGCGCTGGGACATTCTATCTAGCAGATAAGGCTTCTTGGAGAAAGTATGGAGGTGTTTAAAGTCAGGTGTACAGACTGGAGTTGTGGCTCAGAGGTAGACTGCTTCTAGCACATGTGGTTTGGATGGACAGGTTCGTAGGACTCCTATAGGACTCATTTTTGTTCTTCTGAATATATATAAAGTCTTCCTACTTCATTTTACAAGAGTATTTATTGCCTGAAACTCCACTCTGCAAAGACGCTCACTCTAGTGAAAAGGATGTTTATCTGTTGACAGCCTTGGAAGTGATGGTAGAAAGTTCTTTAGAATGGACTTTCCTGCCAGAGACCTGTCAAGTCACAGATACTGTGAAGAAGATGGTCTGCCTTTAGTGATTGCCAGTCTTTTGTTTTGGTTAATGATAGAATAAAATGGAGAAGATCCTATAGTCTATAAATTTTAGAGGACTGGGTTTAAATCTTACTCATCCAAGAATGCTTGGTGTCTGAGAGACTGCTCAACACAATTCAAGCAGGTAATAAATATTTGCTGTTGTTAACGTTGGTCCATTAGTCAAACTATTGAATTCACTCACATTGTACATGTTCAAGGTACTTCTACACCCTTTTGGGGGAAATGCTAATGTTCACAAAAGCCATTGAAAAAGAAATGTGAATAAAATTAAATAAATTTGCCCTGTAGATGGGGCTAATATTGAGTTAGTGGTGGTACAATGTAGTTGTATAGAGCTCACATTCATTCTGATAGGTCCATAATCTCCTGGTCTGGACCATATTTTTGTTGGTCCTTGCTTTCATTCTTCATTTTACAACAAAGGGAAGTTTCAGGCAATAAAAGGAATTACTGTTGTAAAGTGAAGATTTGTCTGTGCCTGTAAAATACGGTTGTTAAATATTTGCAATGTCAGTCTTGGCTTTTATGTATTTATTTCTCACAAATTATTAAGTACAGCAGTCCTTTGATATCTGCAGGGGATTTGTTTCAAGATTCCTGTGGATCTCAAAATCCATCGATATGCAAGTCCTTTATTTAAAGTTCTATACTATTTGCATTCTTCTGTATACTTTGAATCATCTCTAAATTTTATGAGACCTAAAATAATATATATGCTATATAAATAGTTGTTATATGATTTGGGGAATAATGTCAAGTCTTTTCACGTTCAGCAGAGTCACAGGTTTTCCCGCCCCCACCAAATATTTTTGATTGATGTTGGTTAAATGTGGGATTGCAAAGGGCTGACTGTGTCTCTTACATGATATTTTTTAGTAATTCTAAACTTATTAAAGCACGGTCCCTACTCAAAAGCTTCTTTCATGTAATGACTATTAATATCATGGGATGAATGTTCTATCAGCCATAGGTATAAAATCTCTGGGAAGACAAATGAGGGCATGATTTAATTCTGCTAGGGGCTAGAGGGAAGACAGGTTGGTCTTTGAAGAATGTGTTGAAATTTACTCTTTCCAATAGATGAAGATATATCAGACAGCTTGGAAATTATAAAAATAGAAATTGGCTGTAAATGTGTTTGTGAAACACCATTTACCAGTGTTTCCCAAATATAGGAAGTTAGAATAGGATAACCTGGGGCTATATAGTTATAGGGTTTTCAATATCATGTGAAGACATTTGGAATATTTTTTTAAGGCGATGAAAACACTGAAAATTTTGTTTTTTGGTTTTTGTTATTTTTTTTTTTTTGTAGGGGAGACAAATAGACATCCATGCATTTCATTTCTTTGTATTGGATTCAAATGCAAATATACTCAATTCTCAGGAGCAAGGAATTGAGGTGTGATGAAATATGAGACAGGAATGATGAGTAACTATGATAATGACAGTGGAGAGGGAGAGGGAGACCGATCCACAGCCTGTTGGAGACAACCTTCTGGGCTTTGCCCTTAAATGTGGATGGTGAGGAGGCCATGGACAGCAACCAGTTTCTAGCTTGAGTGACTGGGTGGAAGGTAAGGCCATAAGATTTTTTTGGGGGGTGTACAAGGGTTGCAGGGTATAAAGAAGATTACTGATTTGCTTCTAGGCATACTGGGTTTGAAGTAACACTGATGTGCAGGTTTATGATAAGGCCATAAACACATATCAGAAAGAGCCAAAATTTCGAGTTTAGATAAACTTGGGTTAAAAAGTTTCTGGTCCAAAACTCACTAGCAGTATAATCTTGAACAATATTCTTGGTTCTCTTTTCTATAACTTGGGAGTAATAACTATTTCCTACATGTGAGGTGGAATTCACTGAGGTGCAGGTATGAAGTGTATAGTAAGGCATCTAATATTCAATATAAAGATGCAATACTTTCCTCCTTTTTTTGCTATTGAGCTCCTTCAATTATAGAATTAGGTAGAAACTGAACTCACCATATTCTCACTTTAATCTGTTATTATGCAGATAAATATAATAATTTCTAACTAAAAAATTGAGAACCAATTTGAGGTTAAACAAATAATTCAATTCCAGGTCTTTTAAATGAAAACATGCTAAAATTATACAGTTGCAGAAGTAACTGTATAATTATTGCATCGTTATGACTTGCCACACACTCTGCCAAAGGCATTTTCCAAAAAGTATCTCATTCATACTGCAACCAAAGTAATAGCATTACTATTCCCATTTTACAGAGAAAGGAGCTGAGGCATAAAAACTTGATAAGATCAACAGCTCATCAATGGCAGAGTTGGCATTTGAATCAATACTTCCTGACTACAGACTCTGGGACTAAAAACTATCGCCTTTATTTTGTCTGAGTATTTAGCATTTGTTGACCTAAACATTTTTGAATTGTAAAAATTCTAGAGCACAATTATTATTGCCAGATAGCCCAGTGAACAATTTCCAACCATCAATGCAGAGAAGTTGATAAAACTGTTTCCATTTTTTTGACTGACCCTTCTATTACCTAACTTAATTTTTTTAAAAAAAATCTGTCCCTTTTTGACTGTACTAATTTTAAGTGCTGCATTAATTCATTTTGTTAGACTTACAAATACCACCACAAAGTGTGAATATATTGAGAAGGACCTCAAAATACATATGACAAAGTTTTATACTCAACAAAGTTTATCTGTCATTTGTCACTGAAAAACAATCTTTGGTTTTATGTAAGCCTACATTGAATAATGGATGTAGTGAAGATGATCTGAACTGGAGGTGCGTGGGAGAAGGACTTGAGGTTTGCTTTACTAGCAAATCGCAGGATGTAAACCTTAAATCCTGTGTTCATTCTGCAAATCCTATAGACAGACTGTTCACTAAGAGGGGGGAAAAACAATTATGTTGCTCTTGCTACGGACTGTAAACACAAAGCACTTGAAGGGGCTTATAAACCTATCAAAGATATCATTTATCTTGGAAGCTATTGAGATTTTTAAGGTAACATGTTTAAGCAGAACACTGTGTCTTAGGAGATTATTATGAAGTAGTTAAACTTTTTCTTCTTTTTGCCCTTTGAGCATCCAAGATAGGTCATATTTGCTGATTCTTATGTGAATAAACATTATCCTAAAGGAAAAGCATTTGAAGTTTGCTTCTTGCAAGCATTATTCATTTATTGATATCAGTTTACAAAGTATCCAGATGCATAATTCCAATGTCTGCTAAATACTCAGTACATTGCCTTCTGTATAGAGAATGCCCCAAAAGGATCTGTGACCATATCTTTCTCCCTTGTTCTGTATTTACTTCCGGATCATTTTGTTATTTATCTTTTATTTAGAGGATGAACTGAGGTGATAAAAGGAAGCAAAATTAAAGCAGCAAATTATATAGGCCTTTAGCATATTTGGTCCAAAATTTTCCTAAGGAAGAGACTAATACAAGATTTTTGGATAGCTGGGTATGATGGTACACTCCTATAATCCTAGCAACTGAGAGGCTGAAGCAGGAGGATGGCAAGTTCAAGACCATCCTAGGTAACTTAGTAAGGCCCTGTTTGAAAATTAAAAATAATTTTAAAATAGGGCTGGGAATGCAGCTAAGTGCTATAGTGCCCCTAGGTTCGATTCCTACTACTGGAAAGACCCCCCCCCCCAAAAAAAAAAAAAAAAAAAGATTTTTTTTGGATCATCTAAGAGCTTGACTGAGCTATAATCATTATTCCCTGTCTTCTTAAATATTTCAAGAAAAGTTGATTAAGATTGCCTATTATTTAGGCTAAGACAGAGGGCTGCTATTAGGGAATGGACTGCCTTTAAAGTTCTTTTTATTATGTTCTTTGTCTTCTTTTTTTGTAGTCTTTTTTTTTTTGGCTGGGAATCTAACTCTCCAAACCAACTACTGAACTTTGTTCTTTTGTATCATTAAAATCAAATGTTATAATCAGAAGCAGGGTAGACTTCCTTCTATGAGATGTGCTCTTTAATGATGCTATGTTAAAACAGACTTCATCAAAGAATGATGTGTGGAGGCAGGAAGTCAAGCATGTAGTTTGGGAATAGAAAGCTGCTGAGACCAGGGAGAGAAACTGCAAATTTGAATGAGGTAGGGAAAGAGCAGTTGGGAGTGAATAGGACTCATTAGGGAGCCAATCAGACTGCTCAGGAAATGTCCAGGAAAAGATGATTTTTTCTGTCTGCTGAAACTAACTGCCCATGCCATGCTGCACAGTGTATTCAGTTTAGTAACGAGGCTTTAGCGAGTCTTACCTAAACTTGGAATCATGTGAAAGGATGTGTTGGAGCAAACATTAGGTTTTAGGAATAGTGGTGGATGGGTATGGCATCATCAGTATTATTACTGTGTCTGTTAAATGTATATTAAAATAATAGGTGTTATGGTAGAAATTCTATCTCACTATGGATCTGACTGATGCCTTACAATTTTTCACTGTCTGAAAATGTATAACCCTGCCTTATCTGTGGAGGTAGTCCTACTGTGAGTGGAGAATGAAAATCTAAAATGCCATAATAACTGTGACATGGGCCAGTTATTATAGATAATAAATTCTTTTATCTCTAAAAGATGAAACTTTGGAGAATTTGGCAATTTTTCATTTTAAGAAAACTGTTCCCTTGGATTAAAATAAATATTACTATTGTATTCTGTTTTTTAGGGGAAAACCCCCAAACTGGACATGTATAATCTTGTAGTTGCTTAATCCACATAAATTTGTATCAAATTCTCTATTATCTTGTTAATCTTTCAAGAGTGGCTTGAGTAGTTTCAACCCAATGTAAATAAAATTTAGCTTTATCTATTGGGAGGAAAATTAACCTTAACTGTTCTTTTCCTTTTTAAGGGCTTATATTAATGTGAAGTATTTGCAAAGTATTATCAAACTTGATACCTTATGAGAATGAAAAATACATAACTGAATGAAATGGTTACATTTTCTCCAATTTTATGTAAATATTTGCCGCAGTCAGGCTGCAGCAAAATAACCGGGGGGTGACAAGCAACTTGCGTAGATTGATACAGCAGGAGTGGGAGCCGTTTATTGTAGGACCGGAGGGATATTTATACATTCCACACAGCTTATCTTAATTAGCATAAACTAGATAACAGCAGTCAACCAATAAGGAATCTCTACACTAAATGGCTCACTGGCGTTACTTCACAAACCACTCCCTCTGCAAAATGCCAGGCGCCATCTTGACTTGTTTACAGACTCTAACAAATATTATCATCAAAAAACCTCCAAAGAATGGATATATTTCTATATTTCATCTTCCATGATCAGCTATGATTTATGTTTACTACAAGGACAACTGGATGCACAAAAAGCTAGGGTAAGCTTCAATGAGTTCTTAGGAGTTATGAGTAGAAAAAAACAAGTTATGAGTGGGTTGAGGATAGATTCATACAATTTGAGAACCAGGCGGATGTTAGATGAGGATATTAGACAAATTGAGTGACTTGACCATCATTTTACAGCTGGTTATTAACGTAGATGGCAAGTAACTTGATTATAGTTTTGGGTATTATCTCTGTACTATACTAGTTCCTATTATTTTTAAAAAAATTTAGTCCATGACTCTGATCAGACATCTTAATTTTATTCATTGGCCATTAGGCATGGATAGAAACTAAATTTTGTGCCTAGAATTTCATTCAGTAGGTATTTACTGAGCACCAACTCTCTAATAAAGATACTGTTCTGGTGATTTGGATGAATATACAAATATGCAAACAGATGTCCCTGCCCTAATAGAACTGAGAATGATATTACAGCAAATGACAACTTCCATGAAGGTATCCTTGGCTGTTCAAATACATCCAGTTAAGATTTCTGACCACTGAATTATTGAAACTTCACTAGAACAGAGTATTGCTTAAAAGTTGCTATTTCATTTAGAATGGCCATTCTCAGAGTTATGACTGTTGGAGCAGTTGCTCAACTGATGAAGATCTGAATTCTAGAATGACTTTCCTCCTTCCTCATGTCAAAAAATGTTATTTTTGTTTCCATACCTTTATTCATGATGAGTTTCTTCTGAAAATGCACACAGGTACACACGTACAAGCACACACCTCTGTCTAATTTTGAAATCTTGGCTAAATCTTTCATGGGCCAACCACAGCTCATTTTGTCTCTGAAATATTTTGTACTATATTTTCACAACATCGTATCCTTTTCTGTTTTACAGGCACTTGCATATATACCTTACTCTCCTCCTTTATAATCACAAAACCCCAACATACCAAGTAGCAAATGCTAGAATGTTCTTATTGAATTATGGTTGAATTGTTTTAACCTTTAACTGACTTCATTCTAATAATTAAAATAACTTTATCTCAGTGTTGCCTTTTCAGATTCACTTACTTAGAGTTTATAATTGGAATAACAAGCAAAAACCTGAAAATCAGATACAACATGTAATTATTATGATCTTAAGTATGTGTTATGGTTTGGATATGAGGTGCCCCCCAAAGCTCCTGTGTTAATACAGAAATATTCAGAGTTAAAATGATTGAATTCATGAGTTATAACTTAATCAGACTATCCTAATTTGAAATGGACTAACTGGGTGGTAAACAAAGGCAGGTGGGTTGTAGCTGGAGGAGATGGGCCAATGTGGGCGTACCCTGGAGGGTGCATCTTCTGTGGTCCCTTCTCTAGTCTCTCTTTCTGCTTCCCGGATGCCCTGAGCACAGCAGGGCTCCCCCATCACACACTCAGCTGCATCTTGGGCCCTGAGCAATGAAATTAAACGACCATGGACTGGACCCTGAAACTATGAGCCAAAAAAACTTTTCCTTCTCTAAGTTGTTACATATTTTGGTCACAATGATTTAAACCTAGCTAACACAGTTTTTTAAGAATATAAATAAAATATACACAAGAAATGAAAATTCACTACGTCAGGGAGATTAGGAAAAAGGGAGAGTTCGCCTTCAAATTTCTTTGAATAATTCAGCAAATATATATATTTGGGTTTTTTTTAGATATACATGACATAGAATGTATTTTGACACATTATACATACGTGGAGTATAACTTATTTTAATTAGGACCCCGTTCTTGTGGTTGTACATGATGTGGAGAGCAAGTGTATTTTTAAAAGCAAGTGTAAGAGTACTTAAGTAATGCTCATGAGGGATGTGAGAGCTCTGAAGTGTCCAGTTTCAGTTCTTCACTCATTACTTATTCCAAAAAACTAATTATAGTATCAACACAGGCATCAGGGAAGAAGTTATCCATATTATATCCATTAACCCCATAGGCATTTAATACTGGAAAAGTGACCATGAGAAACCAACTTCAAAAAGTAAAACTGGGGAAAATACATCCCCCTCCTTGAATAAATCCCAACAGGAAAAGGATGAAAAAAGAAACCAGTATTGTCATTTAATTAGTTATTTTCATATCTAAGTCCAATATGGCAAAAACAGAAAGAATAGGGAAAAAAAGCTCCCCAATTTAATTAGACTTTTCAAAGGGAGAGATAGGAAGAACTGACTGCAAAGCAGACTACAAAGAAGATTCTCACTGAATAGTTTGCAGGAAATCTTTTAATTATTGAAGCTGATAAAGCACTTTGTAAAGGCTTCTTTATCTAGTTGAGAATGAATAGCTTTCATTGCATACTTCTTAAATGTAGGAAAAAGGAACTTCAGTTCTATTTTGACCCTGACTATATTTTATTAGCCATGATCTAAAGGGAAAAAAATTGCATTGATCCTAAAATCTTTCTGTTGAATATCTTTATAAAGTTCTGCTGTATATATGTAAATTCTTAAGATTTGAGAAATAATCTTAAAATTCATATCGCTATTTAAGATAAACTGAGTAGGTGTCAGACATGGCAGAAATACTGTTAGTGAAGGAGAAGGGAACTAACTTGTTAATATTTAAGTATGCACTTGATTTCACAAGTAGCCAGATAGGCTGGGGGTATGGCTCAGTTATACAGAGCTTGCCTAGCATGCATAAGGGCCTGTGTTTGATCCCCAGCTCTGGGGGGAAATAGTAGTTGCATATATTGCAAGTAATTAATGTCCATCTTAAATAAATAATGTTTAAAAGCAGAATTGAATATGACCAGTGTAAAATGGGTTTCACAATTATAATTTCTGCCTTTTTAGCCAGAGTTGTTTTTAATAATTTTTTAATTTGTTCTAATTAGTTATACATAACAGCAGAATGCATTTTGACACATCATACATAAATGGAGTATAATTGTTCATTCTTCTGGTTGTACATGATGTACAGGTCATATAATCATATATGCACACAGGCTAATAATGTCCTATTCGTTCTACCATCTTTCCTACCCCTATACCCCCTCCCCTCCCTTCACTACCCTCTGTCTAACCCAAAGCATCTCTATTCGCCTCTCACTTACTGTGAATTAGCATCTGCATATCAGAGAAAACATTTAGCTTTTGGTTCTTTGGGATTGGCTTTTTTAGCTTAGCATATTATTCTTCAATTCTCTCTATTTACCAGCAAAAATGCCATAATTTAATACTTCTTTAAGGCTGAGTAATATTCCATTATGTATATATATACCAAAATTTATTTATCCATTCATCTGTTGAAGGGCACCCAAGTTGGTCCCACAGTTTAGCTATTGTGAATTGAGCTGCTATAAACATTGACGTGGCTGCATCACTTTGATTTTAAGACCTTTGGGTATAAACCTAGGAGTGTGATAACTAGGTCAAATCGTGATTCCATTCCAAGTTTTCTGAGGAATTGCCATACTGCTTTCCATAGAGGTTGCACCAATTCCATTTGTAGTCCTACCAGCAATGTATGAGCATAACTTTCTCCCCCATATCCTTTATTGTTGCTTGTATTTTTGATAATTGCTATTCTGACTGGAGTAAGATGGAATCTCAGTGTAGTTTTGATTTGCATTTCTCTAATTGCTAGAGATGTTGAACATATTTGTTGGTTGATTGTATTTCTTCTTCTGTGAAGTGTCTGTTCAGTTCCTTAGCCCGTTTATTGTGTTATTTGTTTGTTTGTTTTTTGGCATTAAATTTTTTGAGTTCTTTATATATACTGGAGATTAATGACCTATCTGAGGTGTGTGTGGTGAGGATTTCCTCCCATGCCAGAGTTGTTTAAATGCCAAATATATTCAATTGACATAGTGTTGAAATATTTAATTATGTGTCTGGGATATGTGGATTAATTTGTTCACAGATTACAGAACAAGCACAGTTGACCCAGGGAACACATCTGAACTCTGACCCCAACTGCTTTGGCTCTCTAATGATAATTCATTTTTAATAAATAATTATTTTATAAATATCTGGCAATGCTCAATGTAGTGGTTTCCCTCATCTTTTTTGCATCATGTATCCCTTATGTATGTGTGTGTGTGTGTGTGTGTGTACCAAATTCTACTTGCCTTGCCTACATGTTTTCTGTAGGCACTCTCATATACCTAAACACATGCATACTTAAGTAGCTCCAGGAATTCAGAATCAAGTATAGTATATAAATGAGCACATATTTAAGAAGTAAGAAGATGGGCAAGATGGCAAAATATGAGAAGAAGCATACAAATTCCAACAGTTTGAAGATGTGCTATTAACCTAACAAAACATGTATACAGAGAAAATGGAATTACACAAAGAGGGTGGAGAAAGAACAATGAGTAGGTAAGCAAGGGCTTTGGGTGGAAAACTGATTCCAGTGAATTGGGACATTTACCAGATTTGCTTTTGAGTCTTTAGTAAGGGTCTTATTCTCAGGCTCATCTTTCTCCAATGCCTTCCTTAATACACTTATCAAAAATAGTATCCTGTCACCCTTTATTCTATTACTCTGCTTTATTTTTCTTACTATCAGACATTATATAATTATTCTGTTATTTCAAAAATGTCTCCCTTCAAAAAATTCTTTTTAGTTTATATATAACATTAGTATAAATTTTGACATAATCACAAAAGCATGAAATACAATTTGCTCTAATTCAGTTCCCAGCCCTTTCCTCCCTGCCTCTCCACTCTTCCTTTCCTTTCCTCTACTGTTCCTTTCCTCTACTCCATTGATCTTTTTTGCAATTATATTCATAGTTTTTTAAAAAACTAGTATCTATAGATATATTTGATGCTGGGCTTCATCATGCTGTATTCCTGTATGTGCATGTGAAAATTCACTTCATTCCACTGTTCTTCCTTTCTCCTGTCCTCCCCCCTCCTCCCTCCTCGACTCCTTCATCTACTCTACTGATCTTTCCTCTATTTTGACGAAATTCTCTATCCCTTTTCTTCCTTCCTCTCAGTTAATTTTTTAAATTCCTACCCCTATATTTTGGATTAGCTTCTGCATATCAGAAAAAATCATTTGACTATTGACTTTGAATAATGGGAAACATTAAAAGAGTTATATTACAAAATGAATGAACTAGATGATGTGTATCAACAACAAAAGAATTCACTTTTTTATATGACAGTATCTGATACTGAAGATGTGTTTGTTTCTTTTTTCAGTATAATTATGTCTAGAAGGACCTTTGAGTCTTCACTACTGATTTAGAGTATATAAGATTTTATGTAAGGATTTGCTCCTCTATCTTCACCACTTATAGCCCCTCTGCTTATTTAAAAATTTTTTTTTGTGGTGCTGCGGAAGCCAAGACCTCATTCGTGCTAAGCATATCACATTTACTTAGAATGATTACTTGCAAATATAAGACACTTACTAAATATTTTTTGGATAAGCAAATAATTTAATTAATTACACATTTAAAATCTCAGTTTGTTGAAGTTATGAAGGGCACTTCAACTCCCCATGTTTTTAATTTTTTTTTAAGGCAGGAAATGAACAAAGAAAAGAAACTTTCAAAGAGAGGTTTATGAGGGCTGGGGTTGTGGCACAGTGGTAGAGCGCTTGCTTAGCACGTGTGAGGCCCTGGGTTGGATCCTCAGCACCACATAAAAATAAATAAATAAAATAAAGGTATTATGTCCATATATAACTAAAAATATCAATATTAAAAAAAGGAGAGGTTTAAGAATACCCAAAACTTGACAGAATTCTGGAAACATTAATGTACTCTAAGCTAGAGGTGAGTAACTGAATGAACCCTCAAATGAATCTGTATTCTTTTTGAAAAGGAAAAGATTATTGTACACTATTCCAACTCTGAAGAAGTAATACCCTGGGAATCATTAAACAATTCTTATCTAACTGGAAAAAAATTCCCAACTTTTCCTAAGTTTGGCTCATTTCAAGAATCCAAGAGGTCAAATGAAATCTTACATTCATGAAAATGGATCATGTACAGTTCTGTGTAAATGTACATAAACTGGCACAAGGACATATCAACAAGGTCATAGAATTTACCTTACTGACTTATACACTGGAAACCCATTATATCTCTTAACCAGTTTCCACTTGTGGGAAGAGGCCCAGTTTTGTAGGTAGCAACTTTTAAGGAAAAAATCAAATGCTTAAACAAGAGTTCAAGTCCTATTTGGAGCGTGTACTCGGAATCATATAAATACTGGAAAATTTGTAGTTATTTTCAGCCTTATTAAAACTTGAAGTCTCAGAAATTAATGGAATTCTATCTCAAATATAATTGAAATGAAAACATTTGTTGAAAAAAATGTGTCAATTGAACACTTACAGGCACCATGCACTAGGTACCATGTTGGAACTGAGTTTTATGGTCTTAAACAAGAGGTTTATGTTCTTATAAAGTTTATAGTTTAGGAGTGGTGGAGGGCTAAAAGCATAATAAATTAATCAAATAATTATATGAATAATCAATTATTTAAGATAATTTTAAGGTTTAAGAAGAGGAAAAATGAATATTCAAGCATGTATAAAAGTCAGATATAACTCAATAGGAATAGTCAAGAAATTCTTTCTGCCATTGACATTTAAGTGGAGATTTTTAACTTTAAAAAGTCACCATGAATATAGGGTAATTTGTTACTCACATGGAAAAAGAAACAAAATTGGTTCCTCTACCTACTTCCTATCATACTCGAAAACAGATTACAAGTAAGTTAAAGGTCAAGGGTGAAAAATAAACAAAAATAAGAATATTTAGAAAAAAGTATTTAGGATAGAAAAGGCTTTCTTAATACATAAGTACAAACTATAAATGAAAAGATAAATAAATTCATTAGAAGAAATAACAACCAAACTGGAACTTCTGTGCATGTACATGTAATACAGAGCATGGATGTTGGAAGGATTCTTCATCTCACCAATTTGAAGAATGAGATCCATAGACAGAACGGCGAGAATAAAGTAACAGGATTTATTAGAGTAATAGAAGGAAAGCAGAAGAGGGGTTGTCTATGGGTTTGATTGTTTCTATACTTGATGGTGGGGCAAAGGATTCAAAAAGGGGTTAATCAACTCTATTATTTTGTCTTCTTCAACAAATCTTGGGAAAGTAGTTTTTAAGCCTTTATTAACTAAGAATGGAGGTGAGGGTTTGTTGGAGCAAGAAGTGCTTTAAAGAAGATTTTATAGTTGACCATTGCTAGGGGTATAGGTAGGAATAACTAAGGAAGAGCCATTGCGATTGACATTGTCAATGTGAAAAGCCACAAGTAGTGGATGATACTTGAAACACATAAATACAACAAAGTAGCTGAAGTACAAAAAAGACTCCTTTATTCAATAATAGGAAACTAAGTAAAAAAAATGGATAAAGAAACTCAGTGGTAGAACACTTGTCTAGAGTCTGTAGGAGGTCCTGGGTTTGACAGTTTCTCCTCCATTCATTGAGACAAATTAAAATGTATAATATCAAGTATTGGCGAGAATACATGGCTTTTTCCCTCACCCTCTTCACTTCTTTGCTCAAATATTAGCTTATAATATTTCCTTGTCCTCTGTATTTACAATTGCATCTCCCATCCCAGAGCTATTACTCTTACTTGCATTATTTTTTTTAAAGGTCAATTTATTTTTTAGTTGTAGTTGGATGCAATACTTTTATTTCACTTATTTATTTTTATGTGGTGCTGAGGATCAAACCCAGGGTCTCGCACATACGAGGCGAGCACTCTACTGCTGAGCCATAACCCCAGCCCTGTATTATTTTTATCTTCTTCCATGTGAGATATTATATATTTATTTGTCCATTTCTTTATTTTCTGTTTATCTACATTGGCATGTAAACTCTACTTAGGCAGAAAGGTTTACTGTTATACTGTATATCCATTTCTAGAAGTGTCTTTCACATGAATATGCAATAAATATTTATTGAATGAACAAATTAATGAGCTTTGGAAGCTTCTATGAATTACTGAGATATCTATATAATATCTATCAATATAAATACTTTGGAAAGCTATTTGCCAATCACATTGAAGATGTGCTTACCATAAGCTCAGTGATTCCAATGCAGGTATACTGTCTTAGATAAACTCTTGTACAAATGTCAAAAGGGATATGTACAATAATTTTCATTTCAGCATTATGGTAATAGTAAAATGTTGAAAGCAATAATGCATTAATCAATAAAAGAATAAGCACATTTTCGTGCAATCTTACAACAGAATACCATATAGCAGTTAAAGTGAATGGACTAGAGCTACATCTACATCAACATGGATAAATTTATAAAGCACAATGTTGAGAGGAAAATACAAATTGCAGACCTATGAACACAGTTTGATATCTGATTTGCAAATATCAATATATTATTTGTGCAAGTTTAAAAAGTAGTACAAGTTTATAAGCATGTATGGGAACTAAAAGCACAAAACTCAGGCTAGATATTTTGTTTTTGGGAAAGAAAGGGAGAGTAGGATCAGGTAATGCTATATTCAGAGATTTTTATTTGTAATGTCTGATCTCTTAAGCAGACTGCTGTGTACCTGAGTACATACTGGTCTTTCTGCTTTTTTGGATGGATCTGACAACTATATATGAAGTACCATAAATAGGATTTGCTAGTGGATCGGATCAGGGAAGTTTAGGTGAATAAGGTTTAGATATTCAAATTCATCCAATTTTAGAGAAAACAAGTAGTAAATATACAAATGGGTAATTACTGTGCAAAATAATTATTTGTTTTCTAGAAGGATGCAAGTACATCCTTGGCATATAGAATGTATTCACAAAAAAAGTTAGTTATATAAAACAGGCTCAGGGATAGAAAGAAAGATATATCTAGAGGTAAAACTCTTTGAAATGTTGGCATTAATAGTTTTCATTTGGAGAAATAAGAATCAGTTTAATAACAAAAGTCCAAGCATCAACCAACCAATGTAGTATAAAATATTCTTTGGGAATACATTAATAAAGTTAGTTAATGAATTCCTTTTAGAAGTTGCTCACCGCTAGAAATATAATACAAAACTTAATGTCAGACTATTTCATACATCTTCTAAATATGCAGGTTGTTTTTGTAGAACATGATATCTTAAAATTTCAGAATCTTTAAACATTTTTAAAGAAACACCCAGTTTTAAATTGATTCTTACAGAGAGAAAAAGCCAATAATCTTGAATTTAACAAGAATATATTTTGTTCTGTGTTGAGGATAATATGAATAATAATCATCATCATAGACTTAATTCCTATATTCTGATTTTTAAACTGAGCCAACAATATAAGGTTGTTTTCTAAGCATTCACTCATTTTTACCCACCAAGTGGATTCTCTAGGATATATTGGTTTTTATAAAAAGAATCAGTGTGAAATGATCAGCTTGGTGCATTTTAGTTATTGTTTTTATAGCATGTTTTCCATAGGGCTTACTAAACTGTTTTTCCCTCTACATATCTGATTTTGAAGCTTACATGGAAGTCAGATTATAAATCTCTTCCAAGTAGCTTCAGCTCTAAGACTATTTCTACTCCTTTAGAGTTCTTGATCTCACATCATTTCTTTTCTAATTTTCCTGGTAGATGGAAGAAGGCAAGTCATTGTGATATGATTACTCATTATAGGAAAGGATAAAATATATTTAATGTTAATCAAATTACTTTTTTATTTTTTATTCCTTTTAGCATACATGGACTGAACAAAGCTTCCTTCACTTGAGATAAGTCTATATCTAAATGTCAAAAACCATAACTCTGTGAAGGTTGCTTATTAAGAATTTGCCATGGTTCATTTTACAATGACACCTTCATATTCAGTGGTGTCAGTGTTTGGAGCAGCAATCCAGGATCAATTCATCTTGGCATTAAGAGAAGAAATTAAAAAAAATAAAAAAAACAGAAAACAAACCAAGAGAAAAAATTGGGAGCTTTACAAGCACATACGGAGTCATTCAAAGATAAAAGAGATTCATTTTGGCACACCCAGGCAATCTTCTTCCACACTACCCTTCTTACCCCCTTCTCTAGCAGCAGGTCTCTCTGCACTATGGGTGGGAACACCGAGAGCCCACAGGAATACCAAACAGCCTTAATGGCTCATTTGCTTAAGCAGTAAGACTTTCATTTCCTTAGATCATGTGCTGAACTGTTAGATAAAGTTTCCTTAGGGGCATGGAGCTTGGGGTGAGAAAAGAAGACAGGAGCTGCTTCAAAAATATTTTCTTTCTAGATTCAGCTCAATTTTAAACTATAATCAAACCCTTGGAAAGACACTGTTAACATACCCTGGAGAATGAGTGATGAAGTGTGGAATGAGCTACTCCTTGCTGCTCTAGCTGCGTCATTCACAAATTACAATAGCCATCTTTCTTACTCTGAGATTCTCTGAGGGGACTGAAAAAGTGACAGTTAATTGAGTTAATTGAAATGTTTCACACCGAATTCTTCACTGAGAGATTGAAGTTGTTCAAGAGATTATTCCTGAAAAAATATTAAGTTCACACAGGGTTAGGATTGGTTTTATTTATATATTGCAATGAAACTGTATATATAGTTTATATGTAGAAATCTATTTGCCTATCTAGGAAAGTCCAGGAAAAACCTGCCGTATGTTAGAGCCATTCATAATGTCACTATACTTAGAAAGAGAATTGAAAGTTATCAAATATAAAGCAAGAGCCTAGGGAATTGTAAGACCACAGATTCCAAATATCTTTGGAAAATTAAGTAGCACACTTGGTCCTGTTGATTTTTTAGTCTTGATGCTGAAATCTCTCTCACCTCCACTGTGTTATAAATTTCTGCATGACACATTCAATCTAGTTGAATAAGAGCATATCTAGAAAGTCACTGAATTTCAGTTGGTTAGAAGTCTAGGTTTAGAACACATACATCACACTTTAGAATGCATATCTAGCTGATATAAATAATTTTGGAGTTCCAATTCATAAGGTTTATAACATCAAAATAGAAAAATTTGAACATCGTGTAATATCTTGAACTTCATATAAATTATTAACACTTTTAAGAAAAAAAATTGAATAAAACACAAAAGCCGGTTTCAGTTCCTTAGCTTTTTTTTTCCCCTCCTAGAAAAACACCCAGTTGTCCATCTTTAGAATCCTTGCTTCACACAATGAACCACAGCCCCATGAAGGGCTTTGGTGTAGAAAAACCTGAGTTTTATTTCAGCTCTTTCAACAGATGAGCTATGTGACTTTTGGCAGTGCTGGGGAACAAAACCAGGACCTTGTTCAAGTTAGGCAGGTGCTCTACCAGTGAGCTACATCCCCAGCCCTGACTTTTGAGCAAACTACTTGGTCATTTTGACCTTCAAAATTTTATTTGCAAAATCCAGATTGTAATAGTTTATGGAACTATTCTGCGGAGACAGTGTCCAGCCTATTTCTTACATGAACACTCAGTACCTGTATCTTCTTACACTTTTAGGCTTTAAGTAAAAAGCTTATGTTTCTCCCCACTTAAAAATAGTATATACCCTAACTAACCATTTTTTATGGTTACATGCATGTAAATAATTTTGTATAATTGCATCTTTGCTGTGGAATTGTTTTGATTTCACCCAAATCCTTGAACTCATTCCACATGCTTTAACTGCTTTTTCCTTCACCTAAATCTACATTAAATAAAAAAATTCTCTTAACATATTTTTCAAGTTTTTTTCTCAAAAATTTCTTTCAACAGTAGAATGTCTTCATTGATGTTTCAATGAAAATAAATGACAAAATGGTAACAGATGTTCATGAAACCATATGAGTTCAAGCTAATGTTTCCAGGTAAAACATTCTACTGAGCGTTTTACCAACTTTCTCATGTAATTTTTACAACCACCACTGAAAACAGGAATTGTCATGGTCACCAATTTGTAAGTGAGGAAATTAAGCCTCAGGGATATTGACAGATTTTCCCAGGGATCCATGGTTAATAAGGTGGCACAACTAGAGCTGAAATCCAGGTCTGCCTAATACCAATTCATTTACTTTTAACTAATCATGCCATATCAGTTCTGTTAAACAGGATTCTACTGGACAGGTATTAAGTATGGTCCTTAACTAACCTAGTGATAAATACATTTGAAGTTAAATAGACCAATACAGATTAATTCAGAAAATTTCAAAGTGAAAACTTTTGAAGCTTAACTTATTCTTAATAAAACAAAATTTATTATAATTTAATATTATAAAATTTTACAATGCTGGCCTATTATTAATTAATCTTTAAGCATGACTGTCCTCTATTGAAAGGTCTATTTCAGAATATAAAAGTCAAATGCTTTTGTCTTTATTGGAATGTCAGTTCAAGTTATCACTTCAGTTGGTACATTTCACTTTCATGAATAGAAATAGAATCCATGAATAGAAATAGAAAATAAATTTATGTATTTATTTTCATGTACTTATGAGAAGAATGTGACATATATCAGAATCTCTTCTGTTTTTCTCAGACACTGTGGATAAGAATGGTTAACAAAACCCTGTAGAGACAAGCTGTTGGGCTGGTCTGTGCAATGTCATTGTGTCAGTGAAGCCTATTAATTACATGTACTATTTAGTGTATTGATGAATTGTTAGTAAAAATAGCCAATTTAGTAGAATACAAGAAACATGTATTTGGAATTCACAATGATTCTTATAATTGTTTTGAAGGAGAGAAGATGGGATCCATATAGTAGTTTATGGAAGTATGGGCAAAAGTTGATGAATTGCTTTTATCAGCATTTTTTTAACAGTACAAGAGAGTCATTATTAAGATTTTTGAAAGTGCAGTTATCAGAAATATTATGTAAACTTTTAATGGAAAGCATAGATCTGCCTAGAATTCAGTAATTTTAAAAATAAAAAAACAAAAGAATGGTGTACATTTTCTTTTAAATGGACAAAAATTATATTTATTTATCATGTATATCATATTTTGAAATATTTATATGTTGTGGAATGTATAACTCAAATTAACATGTATTATCTCATAATAATGAGATGAGAACACTGGAAAATCTATTGTTTAGCACATTTTGAGAATACATTGTTATTACAAGGGAAAGAGAACAAAGTATCTGTAATAAATTAGTAGACATTACAACAAATAAGTTATTATTAACTATTGTTACATACTATATAATAGGTAGATCTCTTGAGTTTATTCCTCGAATATAACTGAAGTTTTGAACTTTTATATTCTTTGACCAGCATCTCCCAACACTCTTCAGCCCATGTTTTTTTTTTTTTAAGTAAAAAATTGACTAATATTCTGCAGCATCTGCTGCATTATCTTGCTCTTGACAGTAAAGTAAAATAAGGATGATAATAATTGATTTCTGGCACCATGAAAGTACAAAAATGAACCCAAGGGAATAATGCCTGAAGTCTCAACTGAATGTGACAGTCATTTGCTATTTCTGCCTCTTGGCACCAGATTACCACCTCAGTTCTTAAACCTGATATACAGTCTGCAAACTGTCTCTTATTCATGAGTATCAGAATGACAAGCCAATCCATGTTCATACTTCAGCCAGATGTGTGCAGGATTTTAACAGCCAGCAAACTAGCCTACATATTTTTTTTAGAAAAATGTTTTCTACTGGTTTTGGAAGTAATTATTTAATTTAGTCACAAAATAATAAAAATGGTAGAAATGCTTGTGTTCATTTTTATTAAAATGGTCACATTAAAGTAAACAAACTCCATAAGTCCAGTGTTGTTCAATACCCAAAGTTGAGTTGCTTAATGTTTGTAGAACCACTGAACCGTCTTAAGATTCATACTTCATTTCTTTATGAGAACTTTGGTAGATTTTTTTTTCCTAAACAGCAGATGTAGAGAAGGTTAATGCACTCTGACATTAAGTTCTTTCTTCAAAAATCTATTATTGAATATCTACAGTGTGGAAAGTACTGGGTTTTCATGATTTCTGTATAAGCCCACGGAGGCAGATTTACACACAATTAAAATATTAGTTCTGGGTAAGATAAATCTAATAAACAAAAAAGACATTACAGAGTAGGGAGTGATCAGTAGGGATAGGAGAAGCTCTGTGGATAAAACTGACATAGGGACAGGCCTTGGAAAATGTTGAGGACTGTGACAAGATGTCCATGGGAGAAATTGCATTCTAATTTCAAACTTGACATGAAAAGCAAACCTGGAATTTGTCAATTATTTGAAATGTTTCACTAATGCTTCAAGAAGACTTGAAAGATTTGAGTCTCAGCTGAGTTTTATTCACTGTTGTAAGTGCTAAGGGAGAAGAAAATTTTAAGAAGTATCAAATCTTGAAGCAATGCCAAGGAGCCTGAGTACTAAAAAGAGAGTGTTGAGTGGGACAATCAGGAAGGCATTCCTGTTTTTGCAGTGTTACCAGTGGTGAAATTGATTATTGAGGGTGGAAAGAACTGAATGTGAGGCGAGGATGTGGAAGCAGGAAACGCAGGAACAAAATGGTAGCTGGAGAGTGGAATGGAAACTGCATTAATGGGAGAAATGAAGAGATCCAAATTTGGGACATGGCAGGGATCATCCTGCTGCAGTGAAGAACAGACAGTGTAGAAGAGCAGGTCATGTGGTCAGGGAGCAGATCTCCAGTGGTTTGCACTCATGAGTTGAGGAAAAAGTCCAGAATGTATTACCTTTGGGAATATAATATAATAAGCCTTAACAGAGGATGGTTAGGCTGTTGATTTAAACAAGAGCCTCTTTTAGCAGTGTGTAGTGCTCTTTGTGAAATTATAGTGTTGTTTTACCAAAACATCTCAGTGTGTTTTTTAGCATGCAGTGTGTTAAAACAGATATGCTTATATCCATAATTATAGAGCTTTCCAAATTACAGAGTATTTTCAAATACCTATCTATCTCATTAAATGGCCACATAACCAATAAGAGGACAATAGTATTCCTCACAGTGGAGAAGTTGAATGGGCTCAGAAAGGGTAAATGACTTGCCAAAGCCACATGATTAATAAAGGCAAACTGTGCTCTCCTGAACCTGGCCTTGTGTTCTCTGGCTGTCTCCCAATCAGTTGATCTCTGTCTCTAGTAACTTCTGTTGAAGGACATAGAGAACACAGAGCCAAAGAATGACAATAGTTGGTGATTTTCAGCACAATCCAACCCAGTCTTTGTCCTGACCACTGAAAAGGCACATGATGAGTGTGTACCAAGCTATCCTCCTTCCTTCAAGGTAGTCATCTTTGCTCATTTCTTTCTTTTGGATTCCTCTGAAACTCATAAAAGCAAACTTGCAGAAATTGTAGGACTTGTATGGAAGAAAATGTGCACTGACAAATAGACATAGGCATTCTGGCCTTTGGTTCTATTCTTCTCAATATAAATCACTCTTCTTGTGTGATTTAAAGTACTTGGGGGTGTGTCAATATAATCCAGTTACACACTAAGTAAGTGGTAGGTAAATTCTGGATGAATTAAAAAAAAATACACAAAGTTGGGGTTAAGAGCTATGAAAATGCAACCTCTAGTTTCCCAACCTCTGTTTGTCCTTCCATAGCACTCAGTCAGTCACCATTTTGAACATTTCCTTGGTACAGATTCTTGGAGTGTGAGATTTTGAAGGTGAGTATTTCCCAGTAATTATGAATTCACAATACTCTCATGCATGAGTGAGTACCTGAGGTGAAATGAAAAGGAAGGTCACCAGTTATAAAGAGGTGAAGTAACTCTGAGGGCAGCTTCATGGATCATCAACATCAATACCAAGTTAAGAAAATGGATGAGAAGAAAGAAAAGCTTTGATTTGTAATACAACTGTTAGCTTTAGGATGGGGAGGAATGTCTGGAAGGTGAGGAGGATTGGGAGGTGTGACTAGACACTTGCATTTAAAATCATGGTTTTCAAAAGCTGTTAAAAGTAAGGATGATAAATCAATGAACTGAAGTCAGTGGAAGATTGTGAAGGATTAAAACTGTATCTTGTGTGGATTGGAAGATCCAGAAACTGGTAGCTGACAGTGTTCCAAAGGAAGGGATGACATACATAGGAAGTGAGCTTTTATTTAGCCTGAGGAGGGTTGCTATCTAGCTGGAGTAGAGGCCGTGTATGAGGATGAGAAGTGTATAGTAGTGCCAAGCACAATTCGGACGCCATGATGGTTCCTTCCTTTATGACATTCAAAGTTCAGTCTTACTCTTCCCTTTTCATGTCCAAACTTTCTATCTTTTGACTAAAATCCTTTCAGTGCTTCTCTTATCTCTTTTAGGACCTTGCTACTATTTCTAGGCCCGATTTATAGTTCTTTCTTCTTTATTTTCCAATCATATTTCTTGGATCTTCTGGGACTGATTATCTCCTATGCAAACTAATTTATAATAATTTTCTGCTCAGTGTACTTATTTAGTAAGAAGTCATGCTGTATAGCATGTAGGCTTTGTATTTTTTCTTTCATTCAGGTTTTTATGATCACAAATTATTGGGGCTGTCGTTCTTTCATTTTGTTCCCACATAATGCAATTACTGTAGCCCTTGACTAATGGTCAAAAATTAAATCTTTCAGTTTATTTCATAGTAATGTGCTATTAATAATAATCTATCACTGCATTTTTTTAAGTATAGAAAAAAATTATATGCTACCACTCTTAACTATGCTCAGAACAGTAATATAAAAAATGCACATTTTCCTCTTAACATTATTTAGACTGCTTTCCTAGGTTTCTGTTCTATAAAATGAAGACTTCTGATGTTAAGCACTTTAAATAGACAGCAAAACAGCTTGGTAATTTTACAGAAGAACCACCCTTAGGGGGTGTCTAGTTTTCAGGTCATAATTCCTCAACCAATTTTCATCTGAGTCAAACAGATCTATCTCTGTCTTTTTGGATTCCAATATTATCTTAAGTGGGTCTGGTAGGGTGAAGCAGATGTCAAAGAATGCTGAACAAATGTTCCATTTACTTCATCCAAATAATACTGCGAATTACATGGTTTCGAAATGCAACACTTATCTTGACCTTATGAATTTCCCTTTGCTTCTGGAAGCTAATTAAAAAAAAAAAACTCCTTCAAAATATTACACATATTCAAGTCCATACTTCCACAATTTCTTGTTAATGCAAAATCAACCTTTAGTAAATGGATAAAACAAACAGTCACACTCAGAGCCAGATGGATTGATTTGTTGAAATGTAGCATAACATAGCAGATCTTAATTCAACTGGCAATCACTAACAAGCTGTTTGACTTATAACAGTTCTTCTCATATGAATAGCATCTTTCACCATATTCATATTGCACAAATAATGATACCTGCAGACAATCATAAAATTTAATGAATTAACTAATTCCAAATTATAATCTGGATGAGAAAACACAGCTAAATATGGTTTAGTGGATGGGGTCAATCTGCAAAAACTGTAAACAGTTAATTTATACCAATATGTTCATTCCTTCAGTCAATGAAGAAAACTTTAGGAACACGTATTATGTGTAAGTAGCTGCTGAACTGGAGATAGGAACAAACAAGACCTTTAAATGTTGGAAGAGAGATGGAACCTGTCTTATAAGAATATAATATATATGATTGAAACTAGACTATTTAAATAAATGGCTGAAAGTGGCATAAGGTTAAGTAAACATAACTGGAAATATCTGAAGGCAAACTGGAAACTTTGAAACAAATATAAAAATATTTTTGATGACTATTAAGTTCAATGATTCATGTTAAAAAACTATTGAATAGTAGTAATTAAAGTTTATCCAGCCCTTTCTATGCAGAATATGAATTCTAGGTGTTTCATTTTGCTAAACTCATCTGCTGTAGTACCCCCATGAGAGAGTTTGTAGGGCTTTTCTAGGCACATCCCTACCTCAGCACTTTTGCACTTGACTATTTTCTTTCTCTGGAAAGCTCTTATCTTAGGTACTCATGGAGTTGGCTCCCTCACTTTGTTCAGATCATGACTAAAATGGATCTTGGTAAGGTCTTCTTCCCTGATTCCTTTTCTAAATTTGCAACACAATTTTTTTTTAATCAACTTTCTTGTCCATTTTGTTCCTTAGCACGTATCACCTTTTAACATATTGTACACTTTACATACTTGTCTTTTTATTGCTCTATTTTGCATGTATGCTCTATGAAGGTAGACTTCCCCATGCATAGTAAGAATACTAGCAGGCATATGTTAAGTGTTCAATGAATGTTGAATGAATGAATGTGGTCAGGACATTGCAATCATTACACACATACACTGCTTATGCATTGCTAAGGCTTGGATGCGATTTGAGTGTATCCCTCTGGGGTTTATGTGTTGGGAGTTTGATCTTCTATGATGGTGGTGTTGAGAGGTGGTGAGACCTGTAAAATACTTTGTCCCAGTGGGGAGGTTGTAGTTTACCGGGAGAGCTGCCCTCAGAAAGGATTCTTGTAGCTCTTGTGGAACTGCTAAGTCCTTGCAAGAAAAAATTGTTTTAAGAATAAGTCTGACCCCTGAATCACTATGTGGCTTCCAGTTTTGCTACCTGATCTCTCATTCTGTCTTGCCATGATGCTGAAAGGCCCTCACCAGAGGCTGAATGTGGAGCTGCCTGATCTTGAACTTTCATGCTCCAAAATTGTGAGCTAATTAAACATATTTTATTTTTCAGAGAAAAGTTAACCTACCTCAGGTATTTCATTATAGTAATGCAAAACTGCCTAATACATATATTAATAAAAATGTTTTTATTTAAGTGTGCAATATTTGTATTTGATAGCAATACATAAAATTATATGGTATATCATAGAATTTAAAATAAGAAAGTCTCTATATATCCATATACACATACATATATATCTTTATATGTAAGTGAAATTGCATATATAATACAAATATAATAAAATTGTCTCTAGTGTGTAATCATAGGTGTCCAGTTTAGGGAATGCAGATTGCAGTTCATTTTATATTTAAAAAATATTAAATAGATAGCACACATCTTTTTGACTTGGACATAATAGTAATAACTGCCAATTATTAATCATCTATTAAATTATAATGCTAAAAGTCATTACAGTTATTTTCCTCTTGTATTTTATAGATGAAAAGCACTAAAATGAAACAAAGTTAGAGAATTATTCTAGGTCACAAGGCTAATAAGCAGCAAAGCTGGGATTTAAACTTAGGTCTATCTGTAGTTAACCCTCGGCATGTTTTACTATTCTACACTCCTTACTTTAATGCTTAAAATATAATAAGCTGTTTAACTATCTTTTTTTTAACTTCTGTACCTAGACCTATTGACCACATTGAAACAAAAATATCACCTCCATAAAATGCTTTGAATAATCTGATAATTATCTATTGAGAAAAACAGGAAAGCAAACATTTTTCATGCTCTGAATTAAAATTTGGCCTAATCAATCTGTCAATTGCCAACATCTAAAGATCATCATTGAGTTTTGTTTCAGGAATCTTAAAATAAGCAATTAAATCAATCATGAAATCTTATTTTATAACAAATCAAAGATGACATCCATTTGTATTTCACACTTGAAGTCAAAAGAATAATCTGATATTAAGATTATTGTTCAACTCTTTTATAAGTGGAAATTTTTTCAAGTGTTTGTTAAAAGCCAAAGATTGAATACATATTTCTGTCATAAATAATTTGTTAACATTCATTGTTATAATTTTAAGATGATATTAAAATGGAAGACATATTGTACATACCTAGTGTGTACATTGGAATGATGAGGTTAGCTTTCCTGGTGAGAAGAGACTAAAAAGAGTTAAAGGCATGTATGTGGAGTTGGACTTTAATGAACCAAGCTCATTTAAATTTGTGATGAGAATATTTCTTTCTGATTCAGTTGTTTACTGTTTTCCTCAAGAACATACTCATGACAGTTCATTAGGAAAGCAATTTGCCAGTTTTTATCAAATGTCTTCAAAATGTTCAGTCCCTCTGATTTAGTGATACATTTCTGGGAACTTCTGCCAAGAGAATAGTTTGAGTTTCAGGAAAAGTTTTACACACAAATATGCTCATTGTTGTTATTTCATTTTAAAAACCTTTAAATTTCAAAAAATAATGCATGCTCCTTAAATAATGTAGTGGTGCATACAAGTAGAGATTGGTCGTGCTTTTTATCAGAACTTCTTTCATCCTCAGCCTTCTTAGAAATTATAATATCAACAGTTTGGTTTTCATAACTGGAGCCATTAATTTTAAGAAAGCATATTATACACATGCATACTCATACCCATAAAATTGTGCCACACAGGCAGAGTCATGTGGGGAGATCATTGATTTTTATAAGAGCAAAAAAGGAGGAATGCCTATATGAAAGTTGGTATAGTTACTGTACAAACTGTTATATAGACTTTATAAGGTTTGCAAAGAATTTATATATAAAATCTGCACATCTTATAGCATTAAGGGGAAAGAAAGATATGAAATTACATATGGAAATCTAGTTATGTACATAACATACACATTCATACACATTACAAAATAAAGTATTATCCGTTATCTTGGGTGATGGGATATTGGATGGTTGTTTGGTTCCTGAGTTTGCTATGCTTTCCAGTGGCAAATGCAATGCTGAATTAGAATTTTAAAGGAAAATTCTCTTTATGCAGAATCAGAAATTCTGAATTTGGATATTTTAAAAGAAACCCATGTGTTCTGTTTCTAACTTCACATTTTCAGTCATTTAAAGCATCCGTAGGTTAAAGAGAAAAACAAATCAGAATATGCTTAATTGAGATGTGGGGAGATATAGATCAGTAGCAAAGTGCTTGCCTAGCATGTGCTAGGCCCTGAGATCAATCACTAATACCACCAAAGACACACACACACACACACACACACACACACACATGCTTAATTGACATAATGTGCTGATGCTGAAGGACTATGTTTTTTTTCATGTTGGTAAAATGTCCTTTTTGTTAGCAGGGAAAATATATGCTTGAGTCTCAGCCTTTACGTGAGATAATTGTATTTTGAGTACTCTGGGGGAGGGTAAATGGGGAATGCTAAATTAGTAAGTTTGATTTCTGTGCTGTCTAGGTCAATTCCTGGTTGGATAAAAAGCCACTTTTTCCATGCCTTCCCAAACTCAAGAAAAGATAGAGAGATTGGAGTAATTGAAAGTCAACTAGAGCAGCTGAAAGATTACTTTTGTTGTGCAAATTTTTTTATGATTAATGCATTTATCCAAAAATTATTTATTAAGTGTTTATAAAAGCCAAGGACTTTATAAACTGAATTCTTTCCCAGGAGGCAGTACAGTTAAATATATTGACTCAGTAATTCAACAACTTGATACCTTATGAAAAACAAGTAGAATGCTTTGTTTCTATAATAGTGTGAAAGATGGTATATTAGTTTGCTAGAACATCAAAACAAAGAACTACAGATTGGATGAATTAAACAATAGATATTTATTTTACTAAAGTTTTGGTGGCTAGAAGTCCAAGATCAAGGTGCCAGAATGGCTAATTTCTTTCTTTCTTTTTTCTTTTTTGGTACTGGGGAGTGAAGCCTCTCTCCTTGACTTGTAGATGGCCTCTTCCCCTTCTTTCTGTCTTCACATGTTCTTTCCTAATTTCCTTTTGTATAAGGATGCCAGTCACACTGGAGTAGGTTTGCCCAGTGGCCTCCTTTTGATATAATTATCTCTTTAAAAATCCTATCTCTAAATACAGTCACATACAGTCAGAAAGTGGAAACATAGCTACTATGAAAATAGTCATTTTTGTTTTGTTGTTTTGTTTTGTTCCTCTCTCTAAAGCTACCATATAGATCCCAAATATATACAAAGGGGAAGGCCCTCAATGATTCCTTCTACACCTGGACACTCTTCACTTCGCCCTGTCCTGTGTCCCTTGCCAGAGGATGGTTGGCTTCGGGGTTGGGACTTCAATGTATGAATTTTGAGGAACATAATTCATCCTGTATCAGGCAGCAAGAACATGGAAATTAAATTATCTGACTTGATATGTCAAACTTGGTCACTTATTCTAGCTTACTGTGAGGCCACGAGATAGTTATTAGCCTCATTTTTCTCATATAGAATGATAAGATAATTGTATTGTGATGGTTAAAAAATGAAGCTTCCACTTTTTTATTCAACAAATGCTTATGGGTGACTATATTTTTCTAGGCATTGTGCTAGACATCCATATATGCAAATATGTAGTACCTACCTTAGGAGCTTTGGGGTTAAAAGGGACAGCTGTAATGTTTTTCCTATATGGAGGTAGACACAGAGAGCATAGAAAGCTTGGAATCAAATAGATCTAGGTAAAATCCAGGTACTGTGTATTATCAGTTTTGTGGTTTGGGGCTAGTTACTTGACCTCTGCAAAATAGTTCTCCCTTTTGCAAAGTAAGGAAAAAATAATCTATATTTTAAGGTTATTATAAAGATTTGATGATATAACATCTAAATAGTATCTTTTGGATTGCCAAGAAGGTAGATTTTCAGTTAATTCTAGCAACCATCCACTGGCAAGGGGTACAGGACAGGGCGAAGTGAAGAGTGTCCAGGTGTACAAGGCACTGTTGAGGGCCTTCCCCTTTATATACATTTGGGATTTATATGGCAGTTTTAGAGAGAGGAACAAAATAAAACAACAAAACAAAAATGACTATTTTTCTAGTAGCTATATTTCCACTTTCTGAGAACAATTTCATATCAAACCTCTGAGACCCTCTCTATGCCCTCATCCTCAGCTGTTGACCTCACTTTACCTCCCATGAGGTGACATTTAAGATGGGGACATTCAGGGAGCTGGAGCAGCACACGGCATAAGAGCCTGACCTAGTGCTAGGGGTCAGGGAGACCCTCTGCGGAAGCCAAGCGGATTAGGAATGAAGAAACTGGTCAGAGTGAGCACATGATTTTCACAGGAAGAGTCTTAAGATTAAGGAACAAGTTAGAGGAAATAAGGGGTGAACATCTGCAAGGCTTTGAGGTTGGAGTAAGAAAAGAGAAGCAAAGAATTCACCCACCACCTGGCAAACACACCAGCATTAGCAATGCCTGACTCTCCTTTTTTTTTTTTTTTTACATGATAAGGGTGTGAAAGAGAATTCATTTCCTGGATAGACTCCTTATATTCATACACCAGGAGAGACAATTTGTCTTTTTTTCCCCTATTTCTCAAAACTAATAAACTAATATGAAAGATACCTTCACAGATTCGCCATTCTTAACTGGTTATTACCCTTTGAAAAAAGAGTCTTTAGCATCCCTACTCACTTGTTTTTGTATTTTCCATGTAAATTTGAAGTATATTTCTAAACATGTTATGATAAAGACTCCTTGCTTGACCCAACTCTTATCAGGTTCCTAAAACTTCCCCTGGACCCATTGTGTAGACACTTATAAAAATACAGTTTTAGAAAGAAGCCCCTTAAGTAAGTTTAGTAAGACGTTCCCACCCTCCTTCTGATCACCACTAATATCTGATTGATTTCTTTATCTTCTATATCCCCCAGCTGATGTCTGTCTGATCACCTGGACTATCTGTAGCAAGACTCCCACTAGGTTGCTTTAGTCAGGATTCCACTTGCTCCTGATGTTTTCTCCTAGTAATTTTCTACTCACTGTTGTTTATCCTGCTTTTTGGCTATAAATTTCCACTTGCGCATCCTGAATTTGGAGTTGAGCCTAATTTCTATCCTTCACTGCAAAATCCCATGACTGAGGTCCTGTACCTCTGGCAATAATCTTCTTTACCACATAGTAAAAAGTATCACTGAATAATTTTTACTTCAACAATTAATAATTAATCTACAACTCTGCTTTGATCTCAAGTTACATCCCAAGTATTAATCATTTTCACTTTAACAATTGTATCAGTTTTATAATGATGTGGGATGGTCCTATGTGTTGTAATCTTCTGGAAGACAGATTGCTCTTTTTCCAAATAAAATAAATTATTTTCCCAATATAAAAATTCATAAGTACAAAAACAAACATCTTGGCATAGTTAACAAAAAGAATGGGAAAAACCCATTGTTTATAAATAATGATAATACAGGAATACCAATTGCCAACTTTTTAGTGATTAGGGGAATGGACAGCATTTGTAAATAGTTTAGCTAAAGAAAATCAAAATCAAGAACTTCTCTTAAAATAGCTTCATGTTTTACTACTCATAATATTTGAAGCAAGAACCAAAACACTATTGTGATGGGAAAATAATTAAAAATTTTCCCATTTCAAGAAGGAACTGAAATCATGGCTATCTGTAGTAAACAGAGTATAAGAAATTTTGCTAATAATTTATCTTCCTGGACTCATAGGATCATATTTTAAAAATTTCTTTTCTTATATTAAGGTGACTTCCAGTTAAAGAGTAAAACTGCCTCTTAATCTTGTACCTGTTTTAGTGTATTTAAATAGATTAAGCCTCAAATACTATGGTAAAAGTATCATCATTATTCTTCAGAAACACAGATACTTGGGACATGAGAACAGAGATAGGTTGGAATATGGAGGAGAGGCAGTCCCTGTGTGGATGTGGTGACAATCCAAACTTCACAGAGAAGCCCAGGGAGAGAGGTCACCTTGATAAGAATGGGGACTACAGTAGTAGGTTTTAAAGGCAACATCTTAAAAAGGCTAGAAATTTATTTTCACTATCAATGGGAATCATGTTTCCTTAAATTTTTTTTAACATAGAGCTTCTCTTCTAAAATGAATACTAGTGGTTTATTTTGAGAGCTAAAACAGTAGACTTCAGTTATCAAAGTATCATGTTATATAATCCCTCAAACTGTCCTGTTCATAGTAAAGGGGAGGGTCTGCTATTTATGTGTGGAAAGAAGCCATGTACAATGGGCAGAATGAGATTGCCATTGCTGAATCAAATCTGTATCTCTTATCCAAATACCAAGGTCATCAATAAAGTCACGAGGCTTTCTTCTTCACACACATAAAAATTAACAAAGCTTTAATAAATGAATGAAAAATTAACAAAGCTGTTCAACTCCTCTTCTTATGTAGGATTGTCCAGAATTTCTACAAAAAATGATAATTGACTTGGGGCCCCATTTTGATTTTAAAGCTTATAATTTTTGACATTTATGTTTTAGCATACAGTTAAGAATTTTATACCTGTACAAACAAAAATAGAAACATATTTGCTACCAAGAAAGGAGGCAGGATGATGGTGGCTATAAATATTATTTTCTTCTTATGTCTGGGAAGCTAAGAGAGAAGAGACAGGCTGTAATGGGTGCTGAGTCTGACATCTTGGGTAGAAGTTTACATTTTGTTCTTCTGGGTGTGTTTTCCAAAGTTATTATAATTAACATGTATTACTTCAAAAATTCTAATACAATAATCTATGTTTTATTTTTAAAAAAAGAAACATATTTGCTGCCTTGTAATGAGTAGTGAACACAGAGGGTTAACGGATTTGCCCGAAGCTACAGGTGTTCAAGAATCGCTTTCACACCAGAGCAATAGAAGTTCCATTGGCCCATCTAACTCCTGTAGTATTAGCAGCAATCAATACTGATGAACTGTTCTGTGTGAGGCACTGAACAATTTATTTTGAAATATGGTAACTCTTCTCTGGGATATTCACATTCTGCTTACCTCAAATTACTTTTGAATTTCAAAATACTGTCCTGTCCGAGGCTATTAAGTGCTAATAAACATTAACATTATTCAGTTGAAGGGAGCTATCTTTCAGTGATGCGTGAAAAGTGTTTCCAACCTCTGGTTAGAAAACGCTTTGGAGTGGAAAGTATAAGCCATTATTATTGCTTGTACAATACTGTTTTTACTTTGCAATTTAACCTTGAAAAAATAACATATATATTCCATGAACAAAAATAAAATGCTTAGAAGCATTTTAAGAAACAGGTCATTTCCTCAATCTTCTACTACTTCTGAGAAACAATAGAATAAAGTGCTTAGATGTGCTTAGAGTTCTGGATTCTGAGTCTCAGGCTTGGCTCCACCATTGTGACTCATTTGTGTATGACCTCAGGCAACTTACTTAACCTCTCTGATCCTTAACTCCCTTATCTATAAGATAAGGGAACAGTAATAGCACTCATTTCAGAGTGTGTCTGTGAAAATTAAATAAATTCTGGCATAATTAGCACTTAGAAGAGTGTTTAATACATAGTAGGTATTCAATAAATCTCAATTTGCAGCTCTTTAAAAAGAGCTAGAAATATTTTGTTATTGAGTACCTAAAAAAGGCATTATCAGAATAGAAGGACTATTAAAAAGTAGTATCCATAATTGTCCCCACTATTCTGCTATAAATGAGCTTTGGGTGATGAGCTATTTATAATAAAACTATTAGAAAATAGGATATAATTTTAGTAATTTAAGTCAAGGTCTTTGCAAAATTACTCAAGTCTTCATTTTTTTCCCTCTTGCCAATGTATTGTCTTTGATATTTAAGGGGGAAACACACACACACACACACACACACACACAGAGTAATAAATTCCCATTATTTGTGAGAAGTTTAAATGAGTTGAAAAATTAGTCAAAAATTTTTTGATTTTATTACTTATTTTTTAACTTACATAAGACCCTCCTTTTTTATTTGTTATAATAGGCTTATAACCAATGTCTTCTATAAGTCTTATTTGAAGTACTAAACATACTGATAAATTGACATAAGTCTACCCTTCCCCCATTCCATTCATTAACTTTCCATTACAGTCTTTGAGAAATTTTGTGGAGATAAAAAGTTGTAATTATGTACACTTACTGTACGGTTGAAAATTTTGAAAAAATTAAAATTCATCTTTTAGATCTTTATTAGCAATAAAGAAAATATATTCATTTATGCCTGCAAAGGTTACTGAGATATCATTTGGATCTTTGTAAGTCACTAAAGTTTCTATGCAAAAAAAGGTAATCGGGCAGTGACTTATTGTGCCTTGTAATATTTAGAGAGATCTAAAAAAATTTACCTTTATGCCCCCAAAGATCAAACGTGGTTACATACTCTGTTTATAATCCATAATGGAAAAATTAAAATTAAAATTTAAATGGGGAATGGACTGTTAGTGGTTCTTCTACACTCACACCGACCGCTCATTACAGAGGGGCACTGAAGCCTGCAAGTGCAAATGTCATGCCCATTATTTTCTTACTTTTAGAGACAGGATTAATCCTGGGGCCTGTAGAGCATTGTACCTATGACTAGATATAAAAAGACCTCACTCAAACATGGCCTAATAAATATAATTAAATGGAAATGAACTTGAATACTTACAGTAGTGCTGGATTTTAACAAGAGTGGTGATGATCTCATTCTCTCAAATATGAGTAGTAGACAGGGGGTTGGAACAAAGGGCAGAACTGCCAGGAGTGCCTAACGCTAAGATCGATGTAATTAATTTTGACTCTCCACTTCAGAGGATAAAACCTACCAGCAAAGGTAGGAACCTAGCCAGAGGGCACTTGAAAACTGAAAGATGGAACCAAAGTGTCAAAACTGGAGAAGCCACACATGTAGTGAGTCAAAGGAACAATTTTGGAGTCAAGCAAACAATAACAACAACAACAACAACAACTAAAAGCCATGAGTTGGAAAAATGCAAGGATAAAGGAGAAAAAAAATGTGTGTGGGGGGGAGTAAGAACAGCTGGAGGGGATGCGGCACTAGTTGTGAATCACCTGAAGAGTTTTAAAAGCAGTATCACTAGACAAATGTGAAGTTTGACCACACAAAAAGAGCCTAGGATTTATGGGGTGCTTCTTAAGCTTTGTTAATTGCCACACCTTGAAGACATTTGCGTTTGCAACCCTTGGGGACTAGTGCTTAATAAAGGCTTAATATATCCAAGGCTGCTTTTAATTGAATGTCTGTGGCTTGCTTCATGTATGGGTTGGCTTTGTTTAAAGGACAGTGGTTTGCAGGAGAAGAGGTCTGTCTGTATTCATTAGAATTATCTGTATGCTTTAGTTGTCAGTAAATGATGGATAAAAAGAAGATAGTGTTTACTGAAAACATTAAGGTGACCATGAGATTTGTGTTACATGTCACTTAACCTCTGAGACTGTCATCCTGCAAAAATGAAAATAGATATAAAAACAAAATCTTATGAGAAGAAGACCCAAACACAGGCAGGATGTGATTATTTTGCATTCTTTGCATTAAGATGGGAAGATAGGAAGATAGCTAAGAGGTCATCTTTTAGGTCAAAGATGGACAACTAAAATAATTTTTACAAACATAAGATATTTACAGTCAGTATCCCCATTTTTGTTGGATTCTTATGGTATATAAACTATTTCCTCTTGTAAAGAAGCACTCAAGAATAAAAACAATAATAATAATACCAACTTACATGGAAGAAGCTGATTAACTGCCATTCCTGCTCCATTTAATCTCTACGGATGATAACCTAGATAATTAACCTAAGTAGGTAGATGTTGTTGCTATTTGCCAAGCCGCCAATTGTACAAATGCCAATGTGTAGTGTACTTCAGTCTCTCTATTTCTCATCAAGGCTAAAAGTAATTTAAACTGACTCTTGTGCTGATAAACAGTATTCTATGCTATTTACAGATATTATACAAAATCATTACAGAGATTCAATTTAGAGATGATTTCAAGTATAAAGCTTTAACTATGTAATCTCCTTATCATCCTTTTACATTCAACTTTTTTTAAAAAGTGCTTATCTTTAGCTACCAAAGCGGGGGTGGGGTGGGGGGGGAAGAGAGAGAGATTGTGATTTTTTTATTTTCCAAGCTGATGTGAGAAGAGGCCACTATCCCAGTATGAAAGAATATCAACCACTTGTCTAGATTGCTGCAGTGCAAGCAAAAGCCCAGCAGGTGGCATAATCATTAAAAAATGGTTGGGATTTTGCCCAGAAAAAAGAACTCAAAAATTATTGCTGTACATACTAGCATGCTTTCCTCTCCAGAGTAAAATATTTAACAAACATAATTAGTCCTAAAATTAGAAAAAAAAGTTTATAGGAATAAATTATAAATACATACAATCATCAATGATGGCAACTGTGAAACAGTTAATATTTGTGGAGCCTAGGGCAAAAGTACAAACAGAAGCTGGCAGCTCACGTTTCTAAATATTTATAAGTTATAAATTAAGCGACCATAATTTTTAAATAAAATATCTTTTTGAATTGACGCTGCAGGACTTCCTTTTCTCCTGCACTTCAAGCTCTTTCCTGTCCTGTGAAGGATCTTGCTCATACATCCATATTCCATCCATACTCTTACAAATGGCCCTTCCTGGCCAACCTCGAGCCTAGGGAGTTTCTGCAGTGGTGAATGTGTGGTTCCCTCTTGCAGGGTGTACAGGCAAGAAGTGACCCATAGGCCCAGATAATGGGATCAACATGTTTTGAACAGGTAGTTATACCCCTGGCATTTGGTGCAGAAGGGGTACATAGGTTCCTTGAATATGCTCTATTAACACTGTAGACTCCTCAATTGGTAGTGAAGGGATAAGCTAAAAGAAAGTTAGAAGGGAGACTTGAAAGAGCAGGGTACAGGGCGGAGTCCTTCCTTGCTTGGGTTTGAGAATAATACTCTCTGATACATTCGATAAGAGATAATATATAGTGTTTTTCTAAATTACATTTAGCTTTCATGTTCTCAATCCCATTGAATTTTGACAGCCATCCCTGGGAGGCATTTGGGAATTACTATCATAATTTTATAAATTGGGAAACTGAGTATTAGGCTAAACGATATATCAAAGCTCTACAATCAGTAAAAGGCAGTGCAGAACTCACACCCAGGAATTCTTAGTGCAGGGTCCTTTCCATTGCACTTGGACATAGCCTGGCTAAGTTTGTAGCTTCTTTCTATATTAAGTATTTAATGCAGAGTTCAGGTCCCATGACTTTAATGCAGAAAATGAGAGGAAAAACCTCTTCGAATAACTTCCTTCGGCTGCCATGATTAAGTAAAATCTTTCCATGTACACTAAAGGGTCTGGTTATGAAGTTGGAATTTAAACCCTGTTCCTCAGTATCCAGGACTTTAGAACTTCACTATACTCACCAGGGTTTCTGTCATAGCAATATAGGATGGATTTTATTAGGTGCTTTTGTCAAAGTTTTAGCATCTTTCTATTTAAATACTCAGAAGTACAGTTTCAAATTTGGGACACATTTGCTACATAATATCCTCCCCCAAGTTTCTATGGCAAAAACAGAAACAAAACCAAAATAACTGCCATCTAGTCCAATCTCATTGGGCTATTTCAGGAGTAAGCACTCAAACTCATATGCAGGATATTTGATTATCAAGCAAATGCACACCAGGTTGCATTTGTTGAAATCTGGTCTGCCCGAAAGATTCTGATTCTTGCTGATTTGCTTACATTGTTTTCTCTAAATGGCATGGTTCCATTAGACAGATTCAGAGTGTCTTTCAAATGGAATTGGTAGTAAATTCTTTTAAAAAAGGAAATCTAGGTGGAAAATGAGCTATGTCTAGAATAAATACAACTAAACTTATTTTGAGAAGAAACTAGGGAGAAAATGCCTGGCATTCAAAGCAGTCAGCCTTCCCTCCCCTCCAGGGGCAAACACTGATGCACTACAGAATTTCTCTACTCTGTGTGGAGGTATCAGTGTAGCCCACCATTATGATTTGGATCTTAAATGCCCCCCAAAGACCTATATGATAAAGGTTTGGTCACGGGTCTCCTAGGAGGTGGGCATAGTGGAAGGAAATTGGGTCATTGAGGGTGTGCCTTTTGGATATCATACCCAGATGCCTTAGTGTAGGGTTCCCCTTCACCCCCACCTTTTGCTTTCTAGCCACCATGTGCTTCCACAATGATATACTGCCTCACCATAGACCCCAAAGCAATAGGTCTAAATGACTATGGACTAAAATCTCTGAAACTGTGAGCCAAAATAAACCTTTTATCCTTTTAAGTGGTTTACCTCAACTATTTTGTCATAGTGATGGGAAGCTAACAAACCCACTAACTAAACAGGTAAGTAATTCAAAGTTTTGGCTCTGATAAATCATAAATGTTAGTTTATAAAAATCTAGTTTCATAAATGGAGGTTAAAAATCCAGGTTAAATAGGAGGTTAAATAGGAGGTTAAAAAATGAGGCTCTGGGGATGGTTTGACCACCACTGAACATTGGTATCATCTTTATCTAGATGTCAGAAAAACGTAACTTTTGCTGCTCTCTTCTTGATTTTTATTATTGGATAGGAAATTGTTAAAGGACACAAATCCATCAAAAGATCTCAATTTTCTTATTCAGTTAGTACTGTCTTGTTATGGTTTAGATCTGTAATGCCCCACAAAGACCCACATATTGAAGGCTTGGTCCCCAATGCAGCAACATTCAGAGGTGGGGCTTTGGGAAGTAATTGTATCTTGAGGGCTCTGATCTCATAATTGAATTAATGAGAGATTCACAGCTGATGGCATTAATGGTGAAAACTATAGGCAGGGGAACCTATTTGGAGAGAGTGGGTCCTTGAAGGCATGTCCTGGGGACTGTATCCTATCCCTGGCCACTTTGTCTCTGTCTCTGCTTTCTCGCTACCATGAGGTAAGCAGCATTGCTCTGCCACGTTTTTCTACCATGATGCTTTCTTTCACCTTAGACCCAGACACATTGGAGCTAACTGGCCATGGACTGAAATCTCTGAAATCATGAGCCCAAATAAATCTTTCTTCTTCTAAGTTGCTTTTCCCAGATATTTTGTCCCAGCAATGAAAAACTGACTAACACACCTTGAGTTTCAGTGTTCATAGAAATAGTTCCTGACATGATTAGATGTCATTGCTGAGAGTACAAAACTATACTATCATTGACTCTAATAAACAATTACTTCAGAGCTGTAACTAATTCAAGTATGAATGGTTTATGATAATTGCTATAAAGGTGAAAAATCATCATTTGAGGAATACTTTACTGGTGCATATGTAAATATGTGCAAAGATTCTATGTGACTCTAATCCTGAAGGTCACATTATACTGATAATTTATCCTGGAGAATCATCAAGAAGTTATACTGGTAGCGATAAGATGTTTCAAAGGTATATCATTGAGGTTTTAAAACAGCCACAATAACCAATTAGCAAGTAACACTTTGAAAAATTTCTAGCCCCAAATGAACATCAAATTTTATGGTAGCAATTTTTCTTGCATGCATGTGTGAGAGAGGAAGTGCACGGAGGATAGGGTCCAATGAAAGAAAAACCCAAAAGAACTTGGAGTGGGACTGACATTTTCAAACAGTACATACTATCTAGAGAAACTAATGTGTTCCTTCTCTACCCATATCTTTCAAAATTATTATATGAAATAAAAGCTCTAACTGGTTAGAGTTTATTATGTGAATGTATTGCCAGGAAATGGGAAGCAGCAAATAAAGGCCTAATCTTGAGTTTAAATTGAAATTAATAAAACTCAAAGACTGAATATCTCTTATAGTTTCATTTTTTTTTACTTTACTGACATTAGTGCAGATAACTTCATGTATCTTATAATTTTTTTTTCAAAATTTGTCAGAATTATATTAGGATTCCAAAATAACTCTGGTAGCATGTTACTTTAAGGATAATAATAAAATAGCCATATTTACTGTGCCATGTGTTATGCTAAGAATATTACTTTAAGTATAATAAGACATTAAATGTGTTTGCTACCATAAATTGATAGATTGACAATTTAATATCCAGGGTCATATTTTTTATTCATGATTATAAGGTTTACATGTACTATTCTATCATAAATACAATTATCTCATACAGAAAGTGTATTCAGAAACATGACCCCTTATTAACTCTGAAGCTATCAGTGCATCTAACAAAACTATATGATGTCCTATGCTCCAAAACCTCAAACTTTTTGAGCATCAACCTGGAGCATTTTGTATTTCATTTTTTCAGATTAGGGTTGTTCAACCAGTAAGTTTTATGCAAATATTCTGAAATTTGAAAAACTCCAAAGTCTGAAACTATTCTGGTCCCAAGCATTTCAGATAAGGAATACTCAACCTGTAGTATTTTTTAAATTATATTCATTCATTAAAAAGTACTCACTAGTAGTGAAAAGATAGTAGCAATAAAGCATGCTATATTATAATAAAGGTACAGAATTATAATAAAGGTGTGAATTCTTGGTGTAAGCAAATTAATTTTCCACTCAATGGAATAGTACTTGTTGAACATTTCAAACTATTTTGAACCTGCTGTAGAAACAGAAATTTAGCAAAATAAGAACCCAAATGGTCAGAACAGATGACATAGAGTCAACATCTAAAGCTCACATGATAGGACAAATCTTTGATCTCACTGTGACTCATCTGTTTTTTTTAGACAAAATTTTTACAAAACATTCATTATATTCTATGATATATGTTTTTCTCCATAGAAGATGCAAACCCATGTATCTTTAAGATCTACTTCAAAACACTCTGCTTTGAATTCTTTGTTGGTCCACTGATTCTGAGCACTTCAATTTCATTTTGGGTCATTGCCAAAACCCAGGAACACTAGCCCCTATTCATAGAATAAAATCCTAATAATTACAATTAGCATACATAATTATAATTACTTGTATAAATTTCTACTTCTTTTTCATCTGCCAGCTTTGAAGGTTGAGAATATGTTTTTTCTTTGAGTCCTGAGCACTTAGTACAATGACTATTATTACATATTATAAATTCAATTAATATTTGCTGAAATAAATCACATTCAAAATAGCCTACTAGAGTGAAAGATGTTGAAAGGGGAGGTGGCAGCAGTAATTATAAAAAGTGGGAGCTGTCTGATAGCAAATAAAATGATGAAAATCAGATAAGAGAACTCAAAGCATATTGAGTGAAGGAGAAAATAATTATGTTCTCAGCAATGCCTCATGGTATCATTGTATTAAAGCACATAAAATAACACATTTTGTATAATGATCATCTGGGATTAAAATGTTCTGTTCATAAAGACAGGAAATGTGTAATGCTAGAGGAAAAAGCTTTAGGTATATGGAGAGATATAAAAGTTACCTGATGGTAGCACAAAACTAAAACATTATTAAGCCATTATTGGCCATAGCTAGTGCATAACAAAACATTGCATCTCTGGTTTATATAAGAATAAAGAGAAAAATGCTCATTTTTCAGGCACTCAGGTTTATAGAAACACCTTAAAGATGATAAAGCTGTAAGGTATTGCTACATTTGACAATCCTGAAAAGAAACTGTTCCATAATACATGGCTCCTTTAAAACTACTCGGAAGTATTTGGAGTTTATCTCTATGCGCTGTACTAGCCCTACTCTGCATTATGTTAAATCTTATTTCACATGGTGAATTTAACAAAAGAAACAATGGTTATGTGGCTTAATAAATTTAGTTCCTTGATCTCACCTTTGTCACAATATAAAAGCATTTATGATATTTTCAGATGAATTTCACTCTTTAAATTTTATGGCTAAACATTACTCAGTGTATTCACCCATACCCTGGTAAAGAGTGCTACTTTCATTTTCAGTGAATAAAATAACAGTGACTTATTTTCATGGCAACTTGGTGACAGATGGGATGGTTTATCCTAGGAATCTGGACTCTTGAGGCCACTGCTCTCTATGAAACCCATCTGCAGACTTCTCTTTTGATCATTTAAGCCCATAAAAGGTACTTCATGTAAGAATTCTGCTTCTTCAAAGGAGGTAAAGAAAAATCTTCTCCATAGGTGGTGCCTTCTGGTTATCACTAAAGCCTTGAAGAGCACAGGTTTTGGAAAAAAGAAAATCTTATATCGGGTACCTGGATGCACTTGGTCAAATGGTTCCACTATCTAGTGGTCATGACTAGCATTAGCTTGTCTCTGTCCTTAAAAATCAGTTTAAGCACAACATTTCTTTCAAGAAACCTTCCCTTTCACTTTCCAGTTTGATTTAGATGCTATTTTCTATTCTTCTTAAAAATCCATGCACACCTCTGGCTTAACTCTTCCCATGACATACTGAATTGCTTTATTTATTTTTCATTTCAATCAGTTGGAATAAGTTAATCAGAGGCAAGGGCCAATTTATTTGTCTTTGTATTTCTAGATTCTAGGAAAGAGACTATCACATACTAGGTTTTCAATGGATGTTTGTTCAGTTAGTAAACTACTGACTGTTGAATGAAAACTTTCTATTTTCATTATAAACAAAAGGACACTTGATATCAACCTGAAATTTGACAATCATCTGAAGAAGGGTTGTAATGTTTAAAAATAATTTCATAAAGATTTTGTTTTTGTCCTTTCTTACAATGCTGCAGGTTCACTTTCCAAAGTAGTTGGGTTTTTGTTTGTTTGTTTATTTTAGTTTCTGAAAACTGCTATTAGGAAGACATTCCAATCATCTGGGAAACTATTTGGTCTTGCTGTTTTCATGACCTTATTCAGGTGAGATCCAGGAAGATCTCAAATGAGGATAAAAGTGCCTAAAAACCAAGGTCATTAATGCAGCAGGAAAGCCATATCATCATAGAGCACTTAAAAGTGCTTTAGCTTTACCTCTGCTGTCCTCTGAACTTACCTTATAACTGCCACCACATAACTAACTCAACAAACAGTACTTATTAAATGCTTCCATATGCAGGGCACTGTTGTAAGTGCTTGTAATATTTATTGCACTCTTCAATTTGACCAAATTTAGTATAATGATACTCTGAACTCCATCTTCCCTTAAATCTCCTTAAATGCTTACATACATGAAAGATAAGACTGCCACAATATATATCATACTGTATATTGCTTACTTTTCAGTTTTTATTTTCCATCTGTGAGCTCCTTTGGGGAAGGGATTACACATTAATTCACTGTATCCCAAGTCCAAATTCAATAAAAGTTCAACAGAGGGAGCCCAAATTGGTGGAGTTAATAAAACTGTGTTTACCAGCATAAAACTAGTATGAAATGTTGAATCAGACCAATGTTCACAATGAAGATTAGTAGAAAAAAACTAAAAGATAATATTAGGAAAAGAAGTATATTATTTCAAATAGACTTTACTGACCATGTATTATATTCAAGGATATTTGGGGAAATAAAACATAAGGCATACCTGCCTTTCAAGAACTTATGATCAATTGAGGAAATATACATAGGTATTCTGCTAAAACACTGCTATGGATTGAATGTTCCCTTCACAATTCTTATTAACATTTAATTGTCATTATGACATTATTAAGAAGTGGGACCCCGAAGAGCTGATTAGGTCATGGATGGATGTCATTGAGGGGGAAGATTAGCTATCACAGGAATAAGTTCCTGATGGAAAGAATGAGTTCAACCTGATTTTCTCTCTTACCCTTGGGTTCAATTACTCTTCTGACATATTATGACACAGGCTGAAGGCCCTCGCCAGCAGCCTGTACCTTGCTCTTGGACTTCCAAGCCTCCAGAGTTGTGAACCAAATAAACTTGCATTGCTTATAATTTATTCAGTCTGTCGTATTCTGTTATAGCAGCAAAAAAGATTCCCTCTGATAGTATGGTAAGGCTGAATAAATGCAGATGAAGTGACTTCCAGGAAGAAGCCATCTAAGAGCTACATTTTAAAATCAGAATAATATTTCTTTTTAATTTTTATTTGTTCTAATTAGTTATACATGACAGTAGAATTCATTTGGTACATTGTACACATATGGAGCATAACTTCTCATTCCTCTGGCTGTACATGGTGCTGAGTCATACCAGAAGTATACTATATATTTCTTATGGGTAAAGAAAACAGGTAGCTTAGGAAGGAGTAGTAGAAAGCATGGTGATATGTAAATTCTTAATTTTTTTTTCAGGAACATTGGAAGTATCCCCCAAATTGGCCTGGCTAAGGAGAGATGTGGCCAGTCTAGCAAATGAAGCTGTAAACCTAAGAAGATACAGACAAAGTATGGACTAGCCAAGCAACTTAATGAATGTAAAACTTACAGCAGTTCAAATAATTAAAATTGACTTTGAAAGTAGTTCATTGGCATCTAACTTACGTGCCCAGAGGAACAACATTTTGAGGTGCTGGGGCATGCTGGGTGGGAAAAAGATCTCACTGTAGTATGTGCACTGGTTTTGTGAGCAGAATGCAGGATGGAGGTATACAAAAGGCCCACCTTAAAGAGAGCTGAAGGCTGTCCCCTTCCAAAAATATGCAGAATGAATGAAGGAAGGACACTACCCACATTCAGCAATAATTTATTTAGAGTAAACAGATATTTAGGGAAGAGATTATAAATTAGTAATTTTGGAGAATGACAAGAGGCCAATGAATCAGAATAGTACAGACCCAGAAAGAGAGTTAACGTAAAGGACAAGTTGCTTTGATGAACATGTAAACTGGATGGCATGTGAGAGGGGTTCCCTTTTCTAGGTGTTTAATTAGAATTTATTTAATAAATTTCAGTCTTAGAAATGTTTTAGGAACTAATTCATATAGTGCTATAAGAAACCCCACACCTACTTTCATGAAAGTTATGATAAACATCATTTATGAAGCACTTATATATTATATTTCATTTTATTTTACTTTACTGAAATCTATGTTTTAGGTACCTTATATCTGTTCTTTTGTGTATTCTTCACAACTTTAACTTAAACATTATATTTGACAATCCTTATGATACAGAATAAGAAATTGAGCCTCTGAAGGACTGAGTTAGCACCAAGATCATGTAGCAGAGGCGGGTCTAACAGAAATCAGGTGAACTCCATTGTCTCAAAAGTCCCATGTTCAAATTTTCTCTTCCAATCTCCTTATTTTCAGGTGCCCCCATCCCCAAATGGTGTTCCTACATGGTTCCCATCTCATCGTATGGCACTTTCCCCTTCTAGCTGTTCAGAATTGGACTGAGGCTCAACTGTTCCCATTTGCTCAAACCCCACATCCAGTCTTAGCAAATTCGGTCTTACCCATTCAGAACCACACCATGCTTCCTATGCCCTTTCTTGTTGCCCTTATGGTCCAGGTCATCATCAAGTATCAGTAGCCTCCTGCCTCTGTGTTGTCCACTATAAAACACGGTGGTCTTTTTAGATTTCAGTTCAGATAGCATCACTCCTCTGCTCAAAATTTTCTAGTGCCTTCCTTTCACTCAGAAGCCAAGTCCCAACATTGACTTACGAAGCTGTGTGTGACACAGCGACCCTGACGACTCCTCTTCTCGCTCTCTGTGCCCTGCCTCCTTGCTGTTCCTTAGGCATGTATGGGGCTCCCACCTGGGGCTTTTACATTGCACTTCCTTCTGTCTGGAATATTCCTGTCCTGCTGTGTATGTGGCTTGCTTCTTCATCACTGCAGGTTTTTGCTCACATGTCACATACACAATACATAAGAATATGTGTATGGGTAAACATATTTTGCTCACATGTCACATACACAATACATAAGAATATGTGTATGGGTAAACATATTTTCTGGCACAGTGCCTTCTCTCTTGAGCCATTTACACAGGGAAGGTGCTGCAATGCAAAATGCTGTTCTTGTTTTTTTTTTTTTTTTGGTACTGGGGATTGAATTTAGGGGCACTTAATCACTGAGCCATATCCCCAGCCCTTTTTTGTATTTTATTTAGAGACAGGGTCTCACTGAATTATTGAGGCTGGTTTTGAACTCATGATCCTCCTGCCTCAGCCTCTTTTCTTTTTAAAAAAATTTTACTGCCTCAGCCTCTTGAGCTGCTGGGATTACAGGCATGCACCACTGGACAAAGTGCTATTCTTACAGAGCACCATAGTATGGTCCACCCTAGGAAGGCAATGTTCTTGTTTCAGATGCAGTGTAGCTGAGTGGAGTGAATACCATGGGAATCTTGCTCTGCTTTTGCTCTCAAGGGTTTTCACCCTTGGTGTGTGTGTGTGTGTGCGTGTGCGTGTGTGTGTGTGTTTATGTGGAGCTCTAGCAGCCAAAATTCTACTCTTATCAGATTTGGGGAGAAGAAGGCATTACATTAGCAGATGGGATACCTCAAGAGGACTCCTCATAAACACCTTAACCCCATACTTGTGTGAAACATTGAAGGGGGGCCGGAGGCCCTATGCTGTTTTATGGGGCCTGAACTTAAAGTTCCTATTGATGATGAGGCCTTGCTCGCGCTCCCCAGTTGGTGAGGCCTAGAGAAATTTGGGTTTTAGTACTGTGAGAACATAACTCTATGGTAAAACTCAGAATTAGAGGTAACATCACACTAAACTGCCCGTTTCAAAGTTTGCCTGGTGTTTGTTCCATTTATCTGTGGTTGTCTGTGGCAACCCACTGAAGTACAATGAGTTCACTTGATATCTGTTTGGGCGCAGAGAGAAACATGCTTGCAAGGGACCTGCCTTCCATTAATGGAGATTGCTTCTTTATTTAGGATTTAAACAAGCTGTGTCTTCTCAGTTAGTTAAATGAAACATTTCATGTTTTGTGGGCAGTTTAGCTAGAATCTAATTGTTTTGTTTTCTAAAGAAAAAGCACTCGTTTTCCTTCATGAAGGAGTAGTTTGATTTGGTACTATTGGATAAAGAAATTAAAGAGAAAACAACACCTTTTTGTGGGTGAGTAGGGTTTTTAAAAAGCATTTTTATTTTGATTGTCTAATATCAACTCCCATGCTACTAAAAACATTGCTGTCAACATAAAAAATGAAGAGATTCACCATTCTTCTCTTTCCAAGACAACTTGAAAACACCCCGCTGCCTTTTTCCAATTAGCTTTCTAGCGTTGCTGAGCTCAAGCCCTGACTCTCAATGTTTATTTATGTGTTTCAAAGACATGTTCTCAGGTGCTTTCTTCAGGAGCAGAATAGGTAAAGCTTACTCTACTGAAGAAAAAAAAATAAAAGGAAAGCCTGAAAACTCCATGAGATTTTTAAATTTATTTGACAAATATTTATTAAGTATCTGTAGAGAGCACAACTACAAATAAAACAGCAGTAATCCCTGCATACTGTGGGAAGGATATAGACAAAAAAAATGCAAATATAATATTTATAGGATGGTGCCAGTGCTTTTAAGAACCATAAAGCAGGGAAGGGGATCTAGAGAGTAGGACTAATGTTGGGAAGGACAGGTTCGTAAGTAGGCTGGTCGCTGATGGCCTTAATGAGAAGATGACATTTTAGTAAATAACTCAAAGAGATGAGGGAGTAAGTTTTTTGGGTGTCTAGTAAAAGAACAAGAGCTTTTTAGGTGGAGGAAAATAAGCAACGTGGTCTTGAGGCAGGAATCTGCCTAGGATGTTCCATAATCAATGAGAAAGCCAGGATGGCTGGAGAAGAAGCAGCAGAGGGGAGACTGGAAGAAACTGAGACCAGAAACTCTGTGGAAAGGGCTGGAAAGATTGGGAGCCCAGATAATGTGGGACCACTGAGGTAACTTTTCCTCTGATACTAAAGGGGAAAATCACTGGGGAGCTCTGAACAGAGCCAAGCCATCATCTCACTTAGGTTTTATGAGGATCACTCTTGCTGTCTTGTTGAGGGTAGGGAGTGAGAGTGAAAGCAGGAAGCCATCATCTGTGACTGACTATACAGCTGACCCTTATTATTCACAACAGTGATTCCCCATAAAATTACTGTGAATCCTTGAATTAGCAAATACTCAACCATTGCACCTGGGAGAGACGCAGGATTAGATTCCCGTGAGCCTTTGGCTATAACATTTCATCCGCAGATCGATATATACCTTGTTTATGCATGTTTCTGTTTAAAGATGCCTTATGTAATATATACTTTGGATTCACCAACATTGAACTCATGGTCAATAGCACTATAACTCAGGATTGAATTGACTTATTTAGCATATATATTTTCTCCTAAAGATGCACCACAGCCTTTTTGCACTTAAGGAATACAAGAAAACACTTCAGCCCTATTAAGTGCCATTTTAAATAGTTAAATCTCTCTCTCTCTCTCTCTCTCTCTCTCTCTCTCTCTCTCTCTTACACACACACACACACACACACTTAAAAAGGCAAAACAAAACAAAACAACAAAAAACCCATGACATTAAGTAGTCTCAAAAAAAGGACATTTATTTACTGAATAAGAATGGAATGGTAGACTATCCCTGCTATAATTTGGATCTTAAGTGTTCCCCGCAAGGTTCAAGTATTAGAGGCTTGGTCCCCAGCTTGGTGTTATTGAAAGGAAGCAAAAACTTTAAGAGGTGAGTCTGGTAGGAGAGCTTTAAGTCATTGGGGGCATGATCTCAAAGGGGATTATGGAACCTGAGTCTCTTCCTGTAAGAGTAAAAGAAATTGAAGTTAAAGTGTAAAAGACCGGGTGTTGTAAAGTTTCTAAGCTGCAAAGCCTGAGTTAAAATGTAAAGGACCAGGTATTGTTAAGTTCCTATGCTACACCCCAAACCTGAAATTCCTGTAGCTGTTAAAACAATTCCCGGGACTGTCCAGTGGATAAATAACCTGGACCCTGTGCAGTTTGGCACGTAGGCATTCAGGGCCCAAACCAATCAGTTTGAATGTACCCCCCCCCTTCCCGCCCGACCTGTTCCCGCCAATGAATGTACTAATCATGTCTAAGAATTGTTGTTTGATTTTCCCGCGGTGTATGGTGATTTGTTAAAGGAGACTGTGATGTATGTAAAGTCCCCGCCCTCCCCAAAAAGTGTACTTAAGCACTGCTAAACCCCTGCTCGGGGCTCTGGGCCGCTCTCCCTTGTTGAGTGAGCACGGAGCCCCAGAGCGCTGGATTCTCAATAAACCCCCTTCTGCGGTTGCATGAGTCTCTTGGTGGTCTCTTCCTCTGTCTTTCTTTTGCCGGACCCTTACATTCCCTCTTTTTCTCTTTTGCTATCTGGCCATGAGGTGAGCAGTTTTGCACTTGTTTATGCTCCCTCAATGAGGTGTTGCTACGGGACAGATTGAAACTCTAAAACTGTGAGACAAAATATGCTGCAGTCTGGCTGGGCACAAAATCACGAGCCACTCACCGCCTTGTAGATTCAAACAGCAACTCTTTATTCCCGACTCTCACCGACACTCTACACGCACGTTCTGGGAAAATACATTCCCTCCACCGGGCTCTGCATACCAATTCTCTCAGAACCCCTCAAGAACTCAATGGGAACTCAAGGAGCAGGCGCCTGAGGCATCAGGATATGCCCTATTCCCAGCAGGATCCACCCTAAACCTGGAGCCACCCTAATCCAGCAGGATCCACCCTAAACCTGGAGCCACCCTAATCCAGCAGGATCCACCCTAAACCTGGAGGCACCCTAATCCCTTAGCAGGGTCACCTTTCTGAACAATTTCAACCCAAAAATGACATGCGTCCAACTTGGCTATGGCTCTCAGCAAAAATAAACCTTTTTTATTTATAAGTTGATTCTCTGAGGTATTTGTTATAGTAACATGGAGGTGACTAAAACAGCCAGCTTATTTGACTTCAACTGGAAACTTGAGCATCAGGCAACTCAAATTTTCAACACAATGTACACGTCTGAAAATGGATTATGAAAGTGAAGTAAGTATTTATTTCAGGGTAACAAATAATTTTTAGCAAACAAGCAAATTCTCAAATGCAGAATTGTGAAGAGTGAGGATTGATTATAATATTTTGTTGGTGAGCAATTCTCCATTTTATTTCTGTATGTCTTGTGACAGCTTTTGTCTGGGACACATCAAGGATGTTTTTATGGCCAATTGATATGGAAAAGAGTTTGTACCATTCTTTAGATCATAGGGTAGATTTTTTTTTTTCCCCCTCACTGAATAATAGAGATGATGTGTCCCTCTGGACAATATTTGGACAGGTTTTTTTTTTTAGCAGTCTCTGTTTGGATTTGGGTTTCTAAACCCACATTGTGAGCAGAATCCATCTGGGTCTGCCTCTACATTACCAACAGTAGATTTGGGAGCAAGCAGAACTGGGGAAACTAAGAGCTCATGCTGTCTGCTGTGCTCTGAGTAAGACTCAGGAGTCTCCTGTCTTCTGCCAACAATTTATGAAACAGTGGCAGGCTAAATTGGTAGCTTGAAAGTAGGATAAAAATCTCAGATCTTCACAATTCTTGAGATCTATTTACCTGTCTCATTTTTAAGATAGTTTAAAAAACTTTTGCTTACACCTTAGGGGGCAGATTCATGATAGAGGATTTCTCATTTTGTTTTTAATAGGAGTTCCCACTAAAATAATAAAATAAGTTATGTACTCTGCAATCATTTCTAATGCACACATATCCCCTTGAATTAAAGTATTTCTCTTACTTTTCCCCCCCTCTATAAAGTTACAGAATGTTCTTTCTTCTGACATCAAACACTTATAGTTTAAAACTTCTTTAGGTGACTACATGTATCTACTGGCAAGTCAAAATAACACCATTTAAGTGCAGTTTCACTTAAAGAAATAGAGTATAATTTGAGAAATAACCATAATTTTACATATATAGGAGTTATTTTGACTGGGATAGCATTTGAACTGACACTAAAGCACTGAGAAAATGTAGCTAGAAATACAGGATTCCCCTGCTTTTCACATGAGAATACTCAGTTAGAAATAATTCATGTGTAACAGTGGTCCACTTTAGGCTTTGAATATAGCCCTAGCTGCTCTGCCAGGGCAACTTATTTTTAAAATGGACATTTCTTTTTCTTCCTTTCCCTGCTCCTCCCTAATCTCTCTCCCTCCCTAATCTTGGGGAAACAGGATTATTTTTCTTCCCTGTTTTAGGGAGCTTTATCTGTCCTTGAGCATACACCCACCACAAGAACAAGTAATCCAGACTTGGGGATATTACCAGAAGATCTCAGAAATGACTATCTCCCAAATTAACAAGTGAATTACAACTCCAGACAGAGAACACACGGAACATAGCCTTTGAATCACCTCTTTAAAAGCTCCCTTGGTTCCTGCTGAATCACAGCCTTTGGGACAGGAGTCCTCTGTATTTCTCCTTTGCTAGCAAAGCAATAAACCTCCTTTTCCTTTTTCTCAAAAAATCCTGTCTTCATTATTGAATTGGCATCAGGGACAGACTGAGCTTTTGGCAACATATGGATAATGTCCTTAAGTTCAATTCAAATTATTTGATTCCTCCTTTTTTTTTTTTTTTTTTAGGAGATCTTCAGAAAGGCCTCTAACCTTGGATCAGTGAAAAGAGTCCCTGTGTTTTATTTCTGAACTATTATCATAACAATGCTGGTATTCATGCTCAATACTGAGTCATAGGAGAGCCAGATTTTAAAGTAAATCAGAGATTCTTTTGCAAAAAGAGGGCATTAGAAACTTATTTTAAAATGATAATACTACAAAAGGGTCAGATCTTATATCTTGATAAGTTTTTCAATTTGAGAACTAGCTGCACATCGCCAGTACTGAGCTCTCCTAAGAGTGAAGTCTAATTTAAAATTTAAAAGAGGGAATGAAAATTCCTGCTGATGACTCAGCTAAGTTTGGGTCTGCACTCTGCCTGCTAAATCTTCATTATATCTCTTCTTTCTGATGTCTTATTCTAGTCTGTCAATCATTTAGTGCAAAGAAATTTATTGCAAAAGACAAAAATCTAAAGTCTAGAAAAGGCAGTTTAATTTTCCATTCTTTTTAAGACCTGATATTTATCAAATTGAAATTTTCTCTTTCTCTTTTTTTAATATCAGAACTTTTTATTTGTCAATTTGAGTTTCAGTACATATGTATGTTTTTTAAATGAAAAAAATCATGATATGATGACAATATCCAAAAAGTGTGCAGAAAATATTATTAGTAATTTGTGGGTGAATATGTGATCTGTGTTTCTCTTCTGCTCTCCACAAGCCAGGAAGGTGTGCTGACAATTTTAGAAACAAGCAGCATTCATTTGGCTCCATACCTACCCTATAAGTGTTGGACCTGTAGCTTCCGAACTTTCATTTTGGGGATCACCGCACAAGTTCTACATGAATTTTTGGATTTTGAGATGTCGTATGGCCCTTTCCCTCTAGTTTTCAGCATTACTTTTTCTTTGATTTTAAGGTTTTGCAAACTTTGGCAGCCTGATAAGTGTATCTCCTTACCTGGGCTATTGTGGCCACTGCTGCTAAAATGGTATGCTGGACTGTCTTCCTGGTGCTGGGTTGAAGCTAGTGCTGGACTGGCTCAGCCTTTATGCCTGTTAGGACCTGTTTCAATGCCTGCTCTAAGGACCTGGAGACTCCATCATAGTGTGGAGAATACCTTATCCACGAGGCCATTCTGTGTTAACTGATACCAGTTGTGTTAGCTTGTACTCTCAAGTTCTTTCACAAATTTTTGTTAAAAATAGTTGTTTGAGTTGCTTTTTTTTCAGTTTCTCTGTTTAAAAAAAAATCACAGGAACCAGAGATATGAAAAATTGTGCTCTATATGTGTAATAAGAATTTTAATGCATTCCACTGTCATATATAAATTAAAAAAATCACTGGAGATTGAGCACTATGAAATAATAAAATATCCTGCTGGGCCTGATAGTTCATGCCTGTAATCCCAGCAGCTCCGGAAGCTGAGAGGAGGATTGCAAGTTCAAAGCTAGCCTCAGCAAAGTGAGGTGCTAAGCAACTCAGTCAGACTCTGACTCTAAATAAAACATAAAATAGGGCTGGGGATATGGCTCAGTGGTTGAGTGTCCCTTAGTTCAATCCCTGGCATGTACTCTCCCCCCACCAAATAAAAATAAAAATAAAATAAATGTCCTCATGATGAGGTCATTGCTTTTCCACAGAATATACACATCCACCATGACTAATTATTTCTCTAGAGGCAACTTAGAATTTGAAGGCAATATAACCTAGGTGGCTTATTTCATGAGTCCTTCAAACTGGTAATAGGGTGTGGTGGTTGAGAGCATGGACTCTGGAGCCATGTTATTGGGGTTTGTATACCAACTCCATTACTTACTACTCCTGTGATCTTGGGAAAGTCACTTAAAACACTTGACCTCTTGGTAATCCCCAGTTCTTTCACCTATATATTCGTGAATGTAAAAAAAGGTAATATATGAAAAGGTTTTAGGATAGTATTTGGATATAGTACATCCTATATGGCCTTTGTTATTAAAAGTATTAAGGCATTATTATTTCAATATTAGATACAATACTGCTTTATTGATTACTGAATTCCCATAGTTTTATGTAGGCCATGCTTAGATATGCCTATTTAATTATTTCATTTATCCACTTCTGAAACCTTTGCTCCACCCTAGTATATTGTCAGAGCATTCCAATTACCTTCTAAAGTTGTTGGAATTAGTCTAACAGGTCAGTAGAAAATGATAGGGCTTAACTCATGCTCTAGGATTGACCAGAAATCACAAAACAATACTATCTTAAGATACAAGAGGCAAACATGAAGTCTTGTTTTCTGCTCCTGAAAATCCTGTCACTGTTGATGGAAGAAGGTAAGAGCAATAACCTTTTTATGCAGGATCCCAATGGAAGTAGAAACGAATGGTCCATTTCAGCTTAACACTCATTCTGAAAACGATCCAGGTCACTGACTCGGTACAAATGAAGTTCCTCTCTGCTTCAACTCAATTACTAATGAACATCTTGATTGCCCTCAAAAGTAAATTGGCAGCTGTATTAGGTTTTACAAGAAATTTGAACCTCAGGCAATCCAACTATAGATTTCTGTCCTGAATGTAGCTTCCAGATAGTCCCCCAAGGAAAGGCTTAAGTAGAACATTTTGAGTAAATATGCAACCACAGAAAACAAACAAATGAAAGCTAGTGCTTTGAGTGGAGTTCTTTGAAGTTAGGTTAGAGGTGACTGGATTTAGAGGAATCAACTTTTCCCCCTAAATTTGTGCTTGAGTCTTTGGTACACTGGGTATGAACCAAAGAATATGGATTTTTTCCACTTTTTTTAAATCCAGGAAAGACACTGTGGTAGTAGGTATTTATGTCCTATCAAACCAAATACTGCCACAACAGAGCACTTCTAGTTGAGAAAAACTCAAGTTTGGTGAGAACTCTTCATCTATAACCATGGTTCAAGGTCAATATACAGTTTCATATCAACATTCACTCTGTATTTGTTAAAACATGTACAATATTCTAAGTATTACATGTAATATATAATATTCTAAACACTTAAAGATTATAATTATTAAAAGTATTTAAAATCAGTTCCTACAAATGAAGCAGACGACAGAATTATAAAACATGTAAATGGAAAGGAATAAGAATATGAATGAAATATCACCTGAAGATAGGACTAACTAAAGAAGAATTCCTTATTCTTTTTTCTAGTTGTTGATGGACCTTTATTTTATTTATTTATATGTTGTACTGAGAATCAAACCCAGGGCTTCTCACAGGCTAGGCAACTGCTCTATCACTGAACTATAGCCCCAGCCTGAATGTCTTACTCTTTTTTTAAAAAAAAAATATATTTATTTTTTAGGTGTAGATGGACACAACACAACACCTTTATTTTTATGTGGTGCTGAGGATCAAACCCAGGTCCTGCCCGTGCTAGGCGAGTGCTCTACCGCTGAGCCACAATCCCAGCCCCAAATTTCCTACTCTTAGGTAGGTATTATCAATGTATATTCCTCTAGGTATAGCTACTCCATTTCCAGGCTTTCTATACCTACCTCAGGCCAGGGATGATACCCTTTGTCTCCTGGGGCAGCAAGACATGTATGAAAAATCACACCTTCAAAACTATCCAAATACCAAATCAATCATGAGCTTGCCTGAAATAGTGGCCAGTGTAAAATGGTCCAAGAAACACTGAACTTCTCATAGGATAGTCTATTAAAATGACAGCTAGACTTAGTTGTCTCTCCTTATCGTAGCAGTCCTTTTGATACGGTAGTTATGAATCAAATATGGAGAGGGTAATGCACATTGAGAGCAAGTGGTGCAGTGACCAGTATGTGTGTATGGTTGTGTGCCTGAGTTTGTGTAGTGTGATGTGTGTTTGTGGATAAGGACTTTTATTTTGTAATTGCCAAATTTGTTAAAAATATCAAATCTCTGTTATTGGTGATTTGTTTTAAAATATCTGTGGTACAATTTCACTCTGCTTTATTGTTTTATTTGGTGAAAATACTTCAGGGTGATAAACAGGCTAAAGTTATTTTGTTTAGTAATTTAGACATAATCATCTGCAGTCATTCTAAGATGACATAATGACTTTGCAAATACAGTAGCTAAGATGATTAATAGAAATACATTATTTGATATATTTTAGGGTTTCATCTTGTCCTTCAATCTTTATGGTATTTGTTATTTTTAATGTCTCTATAGACTGTGGAATATAGTTTAGGTTAAAATATTTATTTCTTTGGAAAACAAATTTAAATAGTTTGCACCTAGACAGAATATATTTATTCTTTCTAACACACTAACTAGGAAGGGAAATACTTTACTAGAATTACTTTTCCAGTAAACATTTCATTTTTTTTTTTCAGGGATAACTAATTTCCAGGATCAATTATTTTTTTATTATTTATTTATTTATTATTATTTTTTTTTAATTTATTTTTTTTATTGGTTGTTCAAAACATTATAAAGCTATTGACATATCATATTTCATACAATAGATTCAAGTTGGTTATGAACTCCCAATTTTACCCCAAATACAGATTGCAGAATCACATCGGTTACACATCCACATTTTTACATAATGCCCTATTAGTAACTGTTGTATTCTGCTACCTTTACTATCCTCTACTATCCCCCCTCCCTCCCCTCCCATCTTCTCTCACTACCCCATCCACTGTAATTCATTTCTCTCCTTGTTTATTTTCCCATTCCCCTCACAACCTCTTATATGTAATTTTGTATAACAATGAGGGTCTCCCTCCATTACCATGCAATTTCCCTTTCTCTCCCTTTCCATCCCACCTCATGTATCTGTTTAATGTTAATCTTTTCTTCCTGCTCTTCCTCCCTGCTCTGTTCTTAGTTGCTCTCATTATATCAAAGAAGACATTTGGTATTTGTTTTTTAGGGATTGGCTAGCTTCACTAAGCATGATCTGCTCTAGTGCCATCCATTTCCCTGCAAATTCTATGATTTTGTCATTTTTTAGTGCTGTGTAGTACTCCATGGTGTATAAATGCCACATTTTTTTTTATCCATTCATCTATTGAAGGGCATTTCTAATAAAATTGCTAATCTTTTAAATTTAGTGGATGCACTGAAGATATAGACTTAAAATACTTTAATAATATATTCTGCATACCTTCTGAATAATGATTTTTTAATTTAAAAGTCTCAAGATTTATTTTAATATCCTAAAAGGTATGGCTTTTAATGGAAAATTTATTTATGAATATGGAAATTATGCAAATGAAAATGTTTCTCAAAATTTTCAAAGTATTTTTTGACCTCTATCAGTATATATTTCATTGTAATTACTTTCCTAACTGTAAATCTAGAGTTTGCTAATAGTCAGATAGTACATAAAGAATCAATATGCACCAAAAACTCATTAATATTTGTAAGAAGTTCATGATGCTGAGTGGGTGAAACAATGAGGGACTTAAAACAATTTAATCTGCCTAAAGTTTTGTAAGTAAAATTTTAACATTTCACTATAAGGATTCAAGTAGAATTAAAAGGGCCACCCTTCATTTGGGGGCTTTAAGTAGTATTAAGATTAAACCTAGTATCTTTAGAAATAATTAAATCTTATTTCTGGAAGTAAAGCAAGCAATTTATGTCCTAGGTCTTTTTCTTTTTAAGTTTAATTTTTTTTTTCTAATTTTGATAATTATTCTTCATATTTTTGTCAAAGAAAACTGGGTCTTCCAAACTATAGGTCTGTTAGATGGATATTTTATATTTTTAGTAATTTCTGAATATTATTTTAGAAATATATGTTGAGGAATGTATGAAGAGAGGTAAATTCATAAAGTCATATAATTACTCAAAAAGGAAAAGCAACACAATTTAGCTTTTTCTGTTTTTCTGATCTACATTAATGAAATCCTTCAGATTTATGTATTTTATTAATTTAAAGAAGAGATTGGACATACTAATTATTATTGCTTATTTAAGTGACTCATCCTATGCTTTTTATAAGTCTTGAAATTTGAGTAATTCTAAAGAAGGACCATTCCTGTAGACATGATGGCTCCATGATTCTAATTTGATTTCTGTGGTACTTCTTTGGAGCACAGTTCGGAAGCATGTTAAGTTCAAAAGGTGGAGTGAACAGTGTGTAAAAGATCTTCTTTTGGGTGATATGCTTTTCAGTTTATCAAGAACAATAAAGAGGTAATGGGTCTGAAAGCCTGATTAGTTCCTTATAGCCTTTATTAAACTTATTTTTGGTCAAAGCATGTGTTTTTATTATGTCCTTTGTTGTTCAGTAGTGGATTTCATACCTAAATGTCTCTCAATGACAGCATTCATTAGCAGGGCCTATTAAAAATCCTTGATTACCAGAAGAGAAGTCTATAATATTCACTTATTCAATGACATTTGGGCAATGAAATTTTTCAATCAGCTTCTTATCATTTTTGAAAAACAACTTTATTACACTTTCTTCACAGGTTTTTAAAATTTTATATGGCTCTTTTATAACCCTACATTTTGCTGGCCTTTTAAAGCATCCATTTATATGCATTTATTCTATTTTTATTCCCTTGTATCTATTGTTTTATCAGGCAGTTTCAATATTCTGGTACTACATAAGCTTTTCCCCCTTACTCAGGCACTGTAGTCTGTAATAATAGCAATCAAGGCAGTTCATTCTGACAAATGTGTGTCAGAAAGAGCCTGCTGTGACTTTGAAATATTGAAAGTGACTGATAACATAATGTGTGAAGCAGAATAAATGCATACAAATGGAAGTTTTAGCTGAGCAGTCAAAGTATGAACTAAATACAGTGTCAGAAGTTGGTCCTGAAAGCTCTCAGTGCCAGTGGTTACAATGGCAAATTACTAAATGCACTTTGCAAAAATGTTTTATGAATAAAGCAGTGACCAGAGCTTTATCATTTCTCTTTGTGCTTGGGCTCCCATAGGGAACACAATGAAGTGATGTTTCCTTAAATTTTTTTTCTTTTTTTTTTTTTTTGGCATGGAAAGTCACACATTGTTTAAGGAGAAGATAAAAGTAGTAAAGGGCAATTGGGAAATATGATAAGAAAAGGACATGATCACTAAATGTAGAACATGAAAAGCTGGCTGCTAGACAACCTGGGTTACAATAAATCCACTGATGGTAGTCTTCCCTCATCTGCAGTTTTGCTTTTGGCAGTTTCAACTATTCATGGTAAACGATATCCAAAATATTAAATGGAAAACTCCTGAAATAAATAATTCATAAATTTTAAATTATACCCCATTCTGAGTACTGTGATGAAATTTTATACCATCCTGCTCTGTCCTGACCACTACATGAATGATCCTTTTATTCAGTGTATCCATACTGTATATGCTACCTGCACATTAAGTCACTTAGTAACCATTTAAGGTATTAAGGTTGTTGTAATATCCAGGACTTATGTTCAAATAATTTTATTTTACTTAATAATAGCCCCAAAGCTCAAGAACAATGATACAAAGGAAGCATCAGGACATAAAACATGGAATGACAAATTAAGTTTTATACTATGTGGCAATGCTGCAGGGCATGTAGGGGGGAAAACATAGTATATATAGGGTTTGGTACTGTGGGTGGTTTCAGGTATCCACTAGGGGTCTTGGTATATATGCCCTGTGGATAAGAGGAAAGGATGATTACTGTGTTAGAAACATCCAAGAGATAAAAGAAACACTTTGACAATTTTCTAAAACATGCTCTTATTTTATTTAAAGCTCACTGACATTTAAAAGGAAAGAAATATTTGAAGAAAGGGATAATAAAAATAAATTTTTCTGATGTTTGAACATTGCATAGATGGTCAATAAAGTTTTTACCTATGTGAGACTTACTAACTTTATATGTTTCTTGCAATCTTTTGTGCAAAAGTAGA